>NC_073304.1:5651692-5951692 GCF_027595985.1 Sorex araneus | reverse complement strand
ATCAGAAAAACAACTGTTATTGCCGTGATGCTAAGGAAGCTTCCCAGGTAGGCGCGTCCAGGCTGGGAACTCTGGGGCCTCTCAGAGTGGGGGTGGGCAGCGTCCCGTTTCTGCCTGAAGGCACAGCAGCCCACAGCCACACCTGACAGCCACTTCCTTAGAAAAGGCCCAGTGCCACAGCTGAACCTTATCAAACTGCCAGCCACCAAATGGTTCCAGCTTCATAGCTCCTGGACTGTGTGGCCACATATGTGGCCATGTGACACCTCCAAATTTCATAATAGTGTTAAGTCCAGTAGGATCACAGCAAATGAGATGGGTAAACTGCATAGAAGACCACCAAGATCAATGAGAGAAAACATAACACAGAAGGCTCCACTAGCACTAACCAGCCAGTAGATCCTCAATGACTTTATAAACCATTGATACAACAATTATCACAAATTGTGGGGCTGGAGAGATAGCACAGCGGGTAGGGCATTTGCCTTGCACGCGGCCGTCCTGGGTTCAAATCCCAGCATCCCATATGGTCCCCTGAGCACGGCCAGGGGTAATTCCTGAGTGCAGAGCCAGGAGTAACCCCTGTGTATTGCCAGGTGTGACCCAAAAAGCAAAAAAACAAAACAAAACAATTATCACAAATTGACTCTTATTGACCTAAATGTTGATAATTCCATTTGCCTTTGTGCTATAGCAAACAATATGAAGTCAGTTTGTTTGTGCCTTCAAGGGAGCAGGTTGGGGTGGTGGCTAGGCCACTGGAACTTGGTGGATGGGAGATCACACTGAGGCTGAATGGATTAGTGCTGGAACACGGAATGCCTGAAACAACTGAGGAACAACCTGGTCAATCACGGAGTTATAATAAAAAATTTTTTTACGTCATTATTTAAGTCATTGTGCAAGAGGATGCCCCTTCTGGATGTCTCTAAGAAGACCCCCAAAGTGGGCGTGTGGTCTGATTCTGAAACCATGCAACCTAGTAGAACTAAGGCTATCCCTCAGGGCCCGGGAGATGGCTCAGTGGCTCCAAGTGGCTGCCTCATAAGCGTGAGGCCGTGAGTGAGGTTTCCAGCAGAAATTTCTAGTGTGCCACACATGGTCCTGGTGGCGCCGCTGTGTGGGACTCCCAGCACTGCTCAGCGCTCTCAGTGAGCACCGCCACAACGTGGAGTCCCTCGTCTTCACAATAGCAACCAAGGGAAGGAGCGAGGGTGGGAGGGCTGCACTGTTCACTGCTATGTGGGGGTCTCTCCTGCCACAGAAATTCCTGTGCTTCATTCTCCTCCAAACCAGAGAAATCACTCCTAGACACATCAGCAATGAAGCCAGCACATTTTCCACAGGGAAGTACATCTGACATTCGCCCTTGTAGCTGCCACGAAAGCTGAATTCCCAAACATGCTAGCACTGTGGCTGGCCTCAACACACAGACCTTCATCTGAAGATCTTCGTATTGAAATAAGCTGAAACTACCTCAGTTACTGGGTTATAGATAGCAGCGGATTTCAATGACATACTTTAAAACACATCATGTACATCCTTACCTTGACATCTGTAAACACTGCCATTAGCCCATGATTAATACTCAGAAGAACTGAGAGGAAACTCTGTGAGTTCTTGTTTTGAGAGTCGAGTTTTTTCCTCCGACGGGACCGGTAGTTGGGATCAACAGTAGAAAAATACTGCAAAGTCTCCTCTTCAGATCCACTTTCCTCATCTATGAGAAACAAATGTTCATAATCGCACTGTTCTGACAGCTTATGAAAATAACAGCTTGGGCCGGAAGGATAGTACAGCAGGTAAGGCATTTGCCTTGCACGAAGCCAACCCAGGTTTAATCCCCGGCACCCCATACAGTCCCTTGAGCACTGCCAGGGGTAACCCCCCCAATTAATTAACAGCCTGGTATTGAAGGAACAGTACAACAGGTACGACGCTTGCCTAACACACAGAAAACCCTGAGTTTTATCCCTAGCACCACATATGAACATATGGTTCCCTGAGTTTGCCAGGAGCCAGCCCTGAGCACCATCAGGTGTGGCCAAAAACACAAAAATAAAGCAAAATGAAATAAAATGCTTGAACTGTAGCATAAATTATTTACTTATATTTATAGCCTGCTTATTTTTATAAAGAATTTGCCATGATAATTTTTTTCTCTTTCCACTGTCACTGTCACTGTCATCCCTTTGCTCATTGATTTGCTTGAGTGGAAACCAGTAACATCTCCATTGTGAGACTTGTTGTTACTGTTTTTGGCATATCGAATACGCCACGGGTAGCTTACCAGGCTCTGCCGTGTGGACGAGATACTCTCGGTAGCTTGCCGGGCTCTCCGAGAGGGGCGGAGGAATAGAACCTGGTCAGCCGCATGCAAAGCAAATGCCCTACCCGCTATGCTAAACTTCAATTTATAAACTGTCATTATAAAGAGATCAGAGTTAACTGATAATATTCTGAATATGCAGACAGAATGGGAAATACTATCGATTACTAAAAGAAATAAGTTTCAAATAAAAAACAGTCAAGGAGATACTGAAAAAGTTATTACTAAATTCAACAACTTAGTACTCAATCAAATTAAAATACCTTACCGTAGTGAACAGCCGACTTAAATGGAGTGAAACTATCTTTGTTGAAGGTATTAATCAGTTGACTGGCTACTGAAAGTCCAATACCATAGGAAATATTTTCAAAAGTTTCCACTGGTGAAGGAGCTGTGGGTTCCCACAGCAGCAAGTCATTAAAGATCCTACAGACAAAAGTAGAAAAATAGGTTCATGACTTAATGCAGATAAAGACTACTGCACTCAGGAGTGATTGTTCAAAAGGCTGGAGCATATACTGGGCAAACTGAGGTTGTGATCTTGAGCCCCAAGGCCCTCAAGCTAGGCCTGAGGCACTGAACCATCCCACAGGCACAAATAAATTAAATGTTGAGAGAAGTGATCCCCAGTCCCCCTGAGCACTGCTGGGGACCCCATCCCCCAAATGTACGAGGACATACCCACTTAGGGTCAGAGAGACAGCTCGTGCCTAGCATAGATGAAAAGACTCAAGTCTGATTCCTAGTACTACAAGGCCCCAAGAACCACCCAGCCAACAGCAAAATGTTAATATACGTGTGTACATACCCCTCTCTCAGATGTGACATAGGTCAACACCCATAGCAAGTGATGGCCCAAATGGCCAAAAGCCACAGAATCTAAGAACTGTTCTACAGAATGAGAATCTCATGCCAGGGCAATGAGATACGGGAAGCAGAGTTAGAGGAACCCCGGGACAGAGATGGCAGGAAACGGGCACTGGGTGTGGTGTGGGGCTGGCACTCTGTGTGCATGAAACCTGCCACTGACAGGCACTGGGGACTAGAAAGCACAGTGGCTCAAATAAAATACAGTTTTAAAAATAATGTTGGGGTGGAAGGAGGGGGAACACCTGGCAGTGCTTAGAGCTTATTCCTGGCTCTGTGCTCAGGGTTCACTCCTAGTGGGACACGGGGCGCCCCTCCTCCCCCCCGCACAGGGGCACATGACATGCTGAAGATCAAACCAAGGTTGGCTGCATCAAGGCAAGTGTTCTAGCTGCTATACTACCACTCCAGTCCCAACTTAAATCATTTGGTAATGATGGAATAGAAACTGACCCTACAATGATTTTTAAAAATCAGTTATATCCTTTCAATACAAAAAATAATTAAAGATATAGGGCAATAAGAGGAATTTGTACAATTAGACACCTCATTAGAGACCTACTCTAGTTTTACTCATGCATATATGCAATTATATACATCTAAATATACTTGTATGAGAAAGCTAATTAAAAATAAAGTCCATAGGGAACAAAGGAAAGACTCTCCACATAGATGCATAAGTGTGTGAACTCTGAAAACTGCAACAGATCAAACATTGTCTTGTCTGATGATCCCTTCAGTTCTGCGCAGAAGCCAAGGGAGAAGCTTCCTTCCCACTTCATATCGAGGAACTGCCTCAGGAAGGTTAAGTGACCGGCCCAAGTGCACACCGAGAGACTCAGACCCGTGTCCAGTTCCTGTCCAGCGCCCAGGTCAGTTTTCCACACTTTATGACTTCACTGGTTTCCTTATTTACATACGGGTCCAAACACGGTCTTCATATCACGGATCAATGAAACACTGACCGAGGCTTCCAATATCAAGAAAGAAAACCCTGGGGCTGGAGCAACAGCAGAGCAAGTAGCGCGCTTGCCCCGCACAAAAGCATTATCGGTTCCCTCCCTGGAATCCCACAGATCCTCTGGGCCTGCCAGGATGGATCCCTGAGCCCAGGGCCAGGAGTAAGCCCTGAGTACAACCCCCAAACAGAAACAAAAACAAAAACAGAAGGAAGGCTTCTGCACGAAGACTGCGAGACCCTGAGTCTCCCCCCCACCCCCCCCGCCCCCGGCTGGCCCTCTCTCCAGAATCACCCCACTCGACGCACTCTGCCCAAGACACAGAGCTATGACAGGAGAGCAGAGCTGAGGGACTGTGACGGTGCCAGGAAGCACAGCCCACATGACGGTGGAGGGGACACAAGTACACAGGCCGTGTCACCACATACGCTGTGACAACGCCCACCAGAAGGGTACCAGCTCTACAGTCACACCTTACAAAGAACACGGAGGCAGGAGACAAAGACCAAGCAAGGACGGATGGAGGAGGAAGCAGGGAGGTGTGGAAGAGATGAGGCGGAAGAGTCCAACCCTACAAATGAAGTGCTTAAACTTACCTATTATAAAGCTTCTCGTAAAAACTTTTATTAGGTAGTGTAATGTGAACATTGGGTAAGGTAAGCTCCAACACGTAGTGAGAATTGCTGATTGCTTTATCCTGGAACTCGGTCATTTCGACAGGGTCACCTGGCATCACCATCTGAAATAACAGTGTCGTGCGGAAGATCAATTGGTCAAGTGAGCATTTTAGGTGTCAAAGCAGTAGGACCACCTTCTTATCCTCTCCTTAATAGTGGTTTCTAAACACATCAGCATACAACCTCATTTTTATTTTTTTTAGAAATTAGAAGGCAGTCACTGTCATCCCGTTGCTCATCGATTTGTTCGAGCGGCCACCAGTAATGTCTCTCATTGAGAGACTTATTGGTACTGTTTTTGGCATATCCAATACGCCCCAGGTAGCTTGCCAGGCTCTGCCTGTGCGGGCACGATACTCTCAGTTATCCTGCCGGGCTCTCCAAGAGGGGCGGAGGAATCGAACATGGGTCGGCCGTGTGAAAGGCGAATGCCCTATCACTGTGCTATTGGAAAGTAGAAGAGAAAGGAACAGGAACTCCCCGTTGGGGAGGGACTTAGTAGAGGACTAAGTCCAGAACACAACCTGATTTTGACCAAGAAAAGAAATAGTTATCCTTCGACTTGGAGTTAACCATCTGGCAAGAACATCCACAGAGTAACTCTCAGAGACGAAGCATCAAAGCCGCCGTGGCACGGGAGAGGGCACGCCTCACCTGCTCGTTTTCAAACATCACTCGGCGAGAAGAAAAGGGAGACGGAGCTGGTCTTCTGAGATCGCAGACATCCTTCAGGGAGTGGGCGCCGCCGTCCTCCTCCTCCTGATAGTGGCCGTCACTCTCCTCCTCCTCCTCAGCCGCGATCCGCTCCAAAATGGAATGCATGGCGGGGGGGTTGACTTTCAGAACAATTCTGACAGCAGCGACAATTGGGGGGAAAGAAATCAAGACCTTCGACGGTCACCTCTGTTCTGACTCTGCGCATACAGAACACCTGACCGAGCTGATGGGCACTGACTGAGCTTGCAGATGAGCTCCCTATACAATCACCACTCGGGTGAAGCTGGAGGTGAAGGCAGAGAACAAAAAGTATGTTCTGGCAGAGGCAGGTCCTCCTAACCAGCGCAGGAACTTCCCTGCGAACTGGACTAGACCCTGAAATCCCCTATGTCTTCTTGACTTCAACTAAGAAGTGAAACTTTCTGGACCATGAACACTGGAGGAGAACGGGGCTTAGACCCCAAAGAGACCACCACGCTGCGTGTCCCTGCACAGACCTCTTCTCGTTCCTCCAGAGGCCTGAGAAGACAGGGACCCTGCGCCCAGGGGGACCTGCTGGCTGGACACGCCTGACTCTGCACCTAGTGATCATCTCTGGTGGCTGCCCTCAGAATTTTAAGCTTATGATCACTTTTCAAGCTTTTTTCTCCATAGAAATGACTCTTAATACTTGCAAGATACCATCTTAGCTTGAGGCCCACCCACAAGGACCGCCTCAAACATTCGGCCACGTCTGTTTAATTGAATTAGTCGAGTCTAAGAACTGAAACTGAGTTCTGTGAAAGAAGCAAATTAGTTTCTGACTTTATTCCTGGCTCTGTGCTCACAAATCATTTCTGGCAAGGGGTCTGGGGCCCATAGGGATTACCAGGAATTGAACCTGGGTGAGCTGCATGCAAGGCGTGCCCTATCATTGCTCTGGCTCCAGAAAGGGGATTTTTCAGTTTTTATTAATAGTCAATAAATTTTATCTAAAGCAGAATCTTATTTATCTTAAGATTATCCTATTTATCATTAAACCAAATCCTACCTGCAGCCTGTCCTGCTACTACGGAATACTTGTATAGCTAAGAACCCTCAAGCTATATAAATCTTATTCAAATAAAAAAAAAAAGTGAAGTTATAAATAGGGAACAGTTTCAGAATTACAACAAAGTAGTATTTTTCTCCCAGAATTTCAGCAGCAAAAATCTTCCACTGTCTTTAGCTGGAAAGCCACCAACAGTTTGATGACATTCACTTCTGCCCCAGAGTGATGCTGCTCCCCTCCTGCCCCTCTGTGGCCCCTCACGACTGCACGGCTTTCTGATCGCCCTTTGTCCTGGCAGTGGGCACTGTCGCCAGAGGTGGGGCATCGTCACACTGAAGTTGCATCAGAGTTTGTTCCCCTTGGTAGGTGGTGTAAGCTGTTTCTACTTGTAAGCTACCGTAGTCGTTTTTATCAACACCCTAGAGCAAGCCGTGCTCCCAAATGACTTGGAAGCAGAAGCATTTCTCTTTGGCAGCAGGCGCCAACAGGCAGGGCCAGACCCACGATGTGCAGGGCCAGACCCACGATGTCCCTTCATCTGCATAGGCTGTGACTGTCAGCTTTCAGATGAAAACGGGCCATGCTGCAAGCAAGTTAAGCCCTGTATCAAGTTAACTAGATTTAACGAATGACTTATCCTGTCTAAGAAATCTTGCAGCAGAAGCTGTTTAAGTTCACCTGTACACTGGAATCTCCTGGTAGAACTTGAAAAACTTACTGGTGCCCAGATAAGTCAGAATCTCAGGTGGGGCCCAAGAATCAGTGTTTTTGTTAAAACTCTTCAGATCTAAAAACTCTGTCCTAAAATTATCACTGACTAGAAAATTCATTTGACAACTAAAAGTGATATATGATATCTCTTCTTGTGCTGAACGAACTTTCAAATGCTTCATACTCTTTCTGTCCCTCTAATTAGACAAAAAGAGTATGAACCATCAACGCTGAGTAAGAATGGGGCTGGAGAGAGGTAGGGCATTTGCCTTATATGCAGCCATCCCAGGTTCAATCTCCAGCATCCCATATTGTCCCCTGGGCCCCACCAGGAGTGAGTCCTAAACACAGAGCCAGAAATAAGCCCTGAGCAGTGCTGGATGTGGTCCCCAAACAGAAACAAAACCAAACCCAGCAAATGCACTTATACTTCCTTCATTCACAGCATGGAACACGCCAATCAGATCAGTCTGTCCTCAAGATACCCTTCTAATTTCATTTGTGCACATTCATCGGGTTCGCTCATCAGGGCTGGACCTTCCCAGCTTAAACTGAATAGCCAAAAGTCTAAAGAGGAACTAGAGCCACTTGTTTCTGAAAGACTATCTCAAAGCGTCATTCCGTGCGTTGGGCTACTTACCGAGGCCAGTCGAAGTCGTCTGAGGATGCTGGGTCCCCATCGAGCCCACTCGAGACGTGGAAAAACTTAATGGACGGTTCTCCTTTATCTTCCTGGAATGATCCTAGACAAGAAAGACGAACCGAAATGACTTTCTTCTCAAGTACTGAAAGAAAACTACTTTCTTCCTTAGAGATGTGCAAATGTGCCACATCACTTACTCGTCTGCTCTTGTGTCAAGCGTGTGTGTGAGGAGATGGGATGAGCATAGAGAAGCTTCCTGTTGAAATTCCTGAGCACCCACTTTAATGTGGAAGGTGTATAATAATGCCGAGTAAATGTAACACAGTTAATACTTAACGAGTACCACTTAATTATAATTCCTCATAAAAATGTATGGTTAATTTAGAAACAATAACATTTGGGGGTATTTCTTTTTGGGGAGGGTTCACACTGGAGATGCTCAGGGTCACTCCTGCCTCTTGCACTCAGGGATCAGTCCTGGTGTGCTCAGGGTATCATGAGGGATGCTGGGAATCGAACCCTGGTTGGCCACATGCAAGGCACATGTCCTTCCTGCTGTACTATCTCTCTGGTCCAATAACCACATTTAAAAAGCCTATTTTAAACTAAGCACCCTAAGAATTACTTCTGTCTACAATAATCCCGCCCGCACAGCAGAGCTTGACAAGCTACCCGTGGCATATTCGATATGCCAAAAACAGTAACAAGAAGTCTGGTGCCCACTCGAGCAAATAGATGAACAATGGGATGACAGTGCTACAGTGCAACAATAATCCTATATCTGTATTTTCATTCCGTTTCCAAATGAAAAAATGATTCACCTCCAGAAAAAGTTCTGCCCCACTGGAGATAAGGGAAGACTCAAAGGAACTCTTATAGTCAACAGAAATGATCAATTTTAAGTATCTCTAACTTAACTCTGCCCTCAGACCCCCAGAGTTTCACAAGGGAAACTGTGACCAGTTTCCAAGGGTGAAACCTAAGTGGTTTTACAAAGAAAGTCACCATATGGGGTCGCAGGGTGCTGTTACGTTATGCATGAAACAGCACTGTAAACCACAGCGTCTAAAATAAAACTAGAGAAAAAGAAGTCTCCACACTCGTTACAGTGAAGAACTGGAAGTAAGCCTACGTAAGCCTGCCGTAACTACGGTGACTAGAGGAGAGAAGGTCATGTGTATGGGGAGTTCTCAGCTCCGTTCCTAACTCAACAAATTCGACGCTATTAGGCACACAGGTGAGAGGTCAGCTATAATTAAAATGAAGCCTAAAGAACTATATTCCCTTGTAGAAAAGGAAGCTTCTTAAAGTGAATAAATTACAGCACTTACGAATTTCCTTTCAAAAACTGACAGCATATACTGTAATTTCATTTCCAAAACTGACTTATCACATATTTGTATGCAATACTGCAATACGGGGGAAAGATGTTACTCTCTATTTTCCAACATAATGTTCTTTAAGTTTGCTACATTTAAGAGTTGTCTTTTCAGAATTTAAGTCTCAGAAGCAACTGTTTGTTTCCAGTCTGGCACTGTCTTTGGCAAGTTAAGTCTAACCTGCTAGTTCTCTAAACGTAAGTTCCAATTTCATTTGCTCTGGAGTGGAGCCTCCGACAAATTCTGTCTTGAATTCTAGATCTGTGAACGCTAAGTGAAGGATCTCCTTCTGAAGCGACTTCTTAAACCACGGCCCTCTTTCTTGATCCGATCGAAGATCAGGTATTGGGAAGCGAACAGAAAGGTTCAATGCTGGTGTAGCAACTTGTACTGATATCCGACAATTTGCAGGATTATGTGAATCATCTAGAAATACTTCAGTGAAAGCCTTGTGCTGAAATATGGAAATCAAAAATATGACAAAATATTAAGCAAAAATGACACTAGTATTCAATGTTACAATATATATATAACCACTATTTCCTTATTCATATAAAGCATTAAAATAATTTAAATTAACAACTTCCATATTAACTTACTGTAATAAAATTTTATAATGTGATAGCAAGTGAGAAGTAAGAACTACTGGTAAAAGTTCAACCATTATATTTTAAAAAAATAAATAAATAAAGCACCCAAGGTGAACGCAGACAGCACAGAATACACGAATCTTACTATAGACTAGATACTAAGTTAACTTATCAAACATCGTTAGAAATCAATCTAGTACCCAAAATTCAATTTAAAAGATTATCTCCTAGTTTGCTAGTTTACGCATTCAATGGGAAATCAGGTCAATTATGTCAAAGACAAAGATAATTCCTAACTCATTTTTGTACTTCCAGAACTAAGGTCAAAGTCTAGTATATCACCAGTTCCCTTCTCACACTGGAAGAAAACTTGTACTTTTATTTCTTGACTGATAAATTGGTTTTGGGGGGCCCTACCACACTCAACAGAGTGGGAGCTTGGGAGCTATCCCCAACTCAGTGCTCAGGGGTCATTCCTGGTGATATCTGAGGTGCCATGCTCATGGCCAGGCACTGACCCCAAGCTGACTGCATGCAAAGTTTGCATCCAGCCTACTGATCTAGCTCCCTGCCACCCTAAACCTGGACGTTTAAATGAATCTATTCCTTCTGCCCTCTATTAAACAATTTGCAGGACTCTTAGCACCCTACTCTTACCAAAAATATCATAATTCAACCATCATCCCAATATATCCTTAATAATAAATACAGAACTAGCCCCAAAGCACTCAAAATAATTAACAACTGGGGAGAATGATAAAAAATATTGATTCAATGTAAACAGTGACCAACAACTAAGGGAGAAGCAAATAAGAAGGAAAATTAAATCGATATTCCCTTTTAAGTTACCTGTGTCTGTTAACGGTCCTACAACCCCCCAACTCCAGTTTCATAACTTCTTAACACTTGAAAAGACACTTGGGATTAAGATCTAAGTAAAAAGTATTACTCTATCACTATCATCCCGTTGCTCATCGATTTGCTCGAGCGGGCACCAGTAACGTCTCCATTGTGAGACTTGTTGTTACTGTTTTTGGCATATCGAATAAGCCACAGGTAGCTTGCCAGGTTCTGCCATGTGGGCAGGATCCTCTCAGTAGCTTGCTGGCTCTCCCAGAGGGGCAGAGGAATTGAACCCGGGTCAGCCGCGTGCAAGGCAAATGCCCTGCCTGCTGTGCTATTGCTCCAGCCCAAAGTAAAAATATTCCAGGGCTCAATATTCTAAATTCAATCTCATGCTTTTGTCTTGGGGCCACACGTGGAGGTGCTCAGGGCCTACTCCTGGCAGGGCTCTGAGGACCGTCTGAATCAAAACGCTTATAGGGTAAGCGCCACAACTGTTGTACTATCTCTCCAGCCCCTAGATTCTCATTTTCTAAAGGATCATCTATATTACATAGGCTACATTTTATAGGTGGCTTAGTGGTTTATTAAATGCAAATAGATAAAATTTTGTGAAGATATTATAGTTAAAAAGAAAATCTAAGGGGCTGGAGCAATAGCATAGTGAGTAGGGCGTTTGCCTTGTATACAGCCAACCTGGATTGAATTCCCAGCATCCAATATGGTCCCCTGAGCACCACAAGGAGTAATTCCTGAGTGCAGAGCCAGGAGTAACCCCTGTGTATCACTGGGTGTGACCCAAAAAGCAAAAAAAAAAAAAGAGAAAATCTAATTCTGCTACTGTGACATTATCAGTCAAATCATGATATGGCTATCTGTTCTTTCACTATGCATCTACTTGGGGTAAGTTTATGTGGACTAAATGTTCTACTTTTCACCTCCTACCATGAGCCTTCTTTCATGGCTAAAGATGTCACTGCACCAACTTTATACTCCTCACTTAAGAGGCCATATAACCTTTCACTTGGCAGCTAACAAAATTTCTTTAGTTCATCTACCGTCTAGACAAAAAGGTCTCCATTTGAGGTGGTGCTGAAATGATTTATACAAGAAACCAGTGCGTAAAACTATGCTTTTCAATCACCACTTGAGGGGCCAGAGCATGGGCAGCGTCCAAAGGGCACTTGTCTGCGTGAAGCTGAGCTGGGTGTGATTCCCGCACCCACACTGCCGCCCAAACACCTCCGGGAATGAGCCTGGAGTGCAGAGTCAGAAGTAAACCCTGAGCACTGCTGGGTGTGGCCCGAAGACAAACCCAGAAGGGCTCCATCTGAACGACAGTACAGTGGCTAAAGCGCTTGCCTCGCATGCAGATAACCTGGGTTCCGTCCCAGACATCCCACATGGCCCCCCCAAGCAAAGAGACCAAAGCCTCTCTCTAGGTGTGGCAAATTAAAAAAAAAAAATCTCCATTTGGAGAGGGAGGGCAGAAAAACAGTAAAGGAGTGTAGGCGCCCTGGTGAGGCTAACCCCTGGCACACACATAGTCCCCAGAGCACTGCTAGGAGCTGGAGAGACACTGAGCCCACTGGGCCGAGCCCAAACCCTGCCATCACCACCACCAAAGCCTGCATTTGGGGCCAGACAGTACAGGGGTGACTGTACTTGCCTAGCGCGTACCCGCCTTGGGTTGAACCCCAGCACTGCCAGGAGTGACCCCGAGTATAGCCCTGAGTCCCATGTAGTGTGGGTCCCAAACCCCCATGCCTCACCCCCCCAAATAACTGCAACCCTCCATCTTTGATTAACACAAATAATATCATTTTAGTAATATATGCCATTTTAATTTGTTAGGAGTACATAAGTTAATAAGTAATCTCGGGGCCAGAGTGATAGTACAGCAGGTAGGGCGTTTGCTTAGCACACACTGACCCGGGTTCAATCCCCAGTATCCCATACAGTCCTCCAAGCACTGCTGGGAGTCCTGAGTGCAGAGCCAGGAGTAACCCCTGAGCATAGCTGGGTGTCACCCAAAATACAAAAAAAAAAAAAGAAAAGAAAAGAAAAGAAAAGGAAAAAAAAAGGAAAAGAACCCCAATTAGCCTATTAGCTAGAGACATTATGATTGGTTTTGCAGCTTCAGAAGACTTACCAAACTAATATGCTTATTATATGAAGTGTACATGTGAGAGGCCATCATCTCCACTGTAGAGAGTTTCTGTGGTTGAAGCAAGGAATTCAACCTGTCCACAATACTGATGTCCAGCTCACAGAACACTGGGTTTAATTTAATTTGTAACTCTGCCTTCTGAGGAACGGCACTAAGTCTTGCTTGATTGCCCTGCAATAAAAGGAAAGCATTCATATCATCACTGACAGCACCATGGAAGTGACAACTTACGATTCTCACAAACTACATATCAAACTAAAATGCAAAGGTTTCTTACCTGGGGTCCTTTATTCTCAGAATGTTTATAATGCAGCTGGAGACACACTGGTGGGTGAGAATCACTTCTTTCTTTGGGATGAAACATTAAAAGCTTAAAAACAAAAATGAAGATAAAGTAAACCCAGGCTCAAAAGCTGCAGTTGATCACCAGTTACCAGGGATGCGAAAAAAAGAGTAGGGAGAGCTTTCTGATGTCAGAGAAGCCGGCTGTAAGTTTGACTTTTGTCACTACTCACAGGACTCTCTGACAAATCAGCTAACTTATATTATACTAAGCTTTGTGTGCAAATAAAATTAAGGGCTCTGAATTAAAATCCAAGAAACTGCTTAGAAAATAAAAGAGAGGGGCCAGAGCAATAGTACAACAGGTAGGGCACTTGCCTTGCATGTGGCTGACCTGGGCTCGATTCCCAAAACCCCTTATGGTCCTCAAGCATGGCCAAGAGCGAACCCTGAGCACAGAGCCAGGAGTAAACCCTGAGTTGCTGTGTGTGGCCCAAAAACAAAAAAAGAAAAAAAAAATGAAAAGAAACTATACAGATGCAAATAAGCAGTAACAAGTGATACTTTAACAGGTTCTTAGGACAGAAAAACAGACTGTACAAATGAACAACGGAGTGCTGCCAGTGTGGCCCAGAACATCTCTCCCTGCTCCAGAGTTAATAAGACAAGCACATTTAAAAACCTTGGCTGAATAACAGAATTCTTCTGAAGTTAAGAGACCTTGGAAAATGTGTGAAAGCAAGTCATTGGGCCCCAGCGCCCATTGGCGAGTCTAAAACAAGCCAAGCGGGGGCTGGGAATGGGCCCTGAGCGCCACTGAGCACAGCCCCAAATCCGCCCAAAGAAATACAACCAGTCGCTCGAATGAAAAGCCCCACCACAACCGACAGCGCCTGAGGGCCACACCTGGTGCGTCGGGGCCGCGACCTGAGGTGGGCAGACTCTTGCCCTGCATCTATGTGGTCCTGGGTTCAGATAATTCCAGGCGCACAAGTGGAGGGCGTGGGTGTCTCATTAGGGCCAGGGCATGGCTCGGAAGCGCAGAGCGCATGCCTGGACGTGCCAGGCCCAGCGCTGAGCCCCGGCAGAGCACTGGGCCCCTGAGCACAGCATAACTGGGCCCTGGGCGTCGAGAACCAGAAGGCCCACGAGACCTGGCTCTTATTAAACACATCTACATCAGCAAAACCAAAACTCGGAAGAAAAATTTCTTGTATGACTTTAATACCTTAAAAAAAAAAAATCCCGGCTGCTTATGTAATACCTAGAAAGCGACCCAGCTGTTTACCTCGGTGTAGTGCGGCGGGACGGACTGGGCGTCGGTAGGAAACAGACACTCCAGGAGCTCCATGTGCCCGACGGACACGTCCGTGCTAAAGTACCGGGCGGCTGCCCGCTGCCTCTGCTCATACGACACCTTGACGCCAGTGCCTATGAACCTGACAGGAACAAACAGAGCTGAAGGGGATCCGCGACACTTCTAGACTAAACAGAAGGTTAAGAATCACTACTTACTCAGAAATTAAAAGTGTCAGTAAGAACAAATCTTCCTAAGGATATCAGTCAGAAAGATGACTTCAAATGTCTCATTATCTGATGCTAAGATAAAGTCGTTCTACTGATAGAAATTGTCTAGACCGTATTTCCCAAAAGTGCTCTTCCTTCTACCTATTAAATATTCATACTGAAGTGTACAATTCTGCACATCACAAAACATAATAATTTCTTAAAATTATCTCACAGCACCATGCAATATTAAAAAATTTCAGCCAGCACTGGTGGAGGGATGGGTGCTCGAGCATTCTATGACTGAAATGTAATCATGGAAGTTTGTAACTGTGTCTCATGGTGATCCAATAAAACTTATCAATGAATAAATAAAGATTTCAGCCTGAGGAGCATGAATGGAGATCTAGTTTTTGTTGCTTGCTGTATTTCCTACTGGCAGATTTTTTGAAACTCTGGCAAAAAAAAAATGTTAAGAAAAAAGTGTTTTTAGTTTGGCTATAAATACTATGTTCTTAGTCTATGTAGCTTCTATTGGCTGATGTAAAAACAATTTTTAATATTTTATAGAAGTTAAAATTGGGCCAGAGCAATAGTACAACGATTAAGGCACCTGCCTTGCACTCAGCCAGCCCAGGTTCGATCCCCAGCATCAATAAGGTCCCCTAATTCCACCCTGAGATGTAGCCCAGAAATAAAAATATGTAAGTGAAAATTAAAAACCACCCTAATTTTAAAAATTCAAATTTAAAAGTTATAATTAAAAATGCCTTTTTTTTTTTTGCTTTTGGGGTCACACCTGGCGACACGCAGGGGTTACTCCTGGCTCTGCACTCAGGAATTACTCCTGGCGGTGCTCAGGGGACCATATGGGATGCTGGGAATTGAACCCTGGTTGGCCGCGTGCAAGGCAAATGCCCTACCCGCTATGCTATTGCTCCAGCCCCAAAAATGCCAATTTTTTTAACACAGTAATGTGTCTACCCTACTGTAAGTGAGGTTTAAAACTGACAACAATTTAAGTCACTTTCATGTGAAAGTAATATCAGCACACCAATAATATTTTACTTTTAAAACGGATTACTGCAGGGGCTAGAAAGGACGGCTGGTAGGGATGACCTTGGGTCTAATTCCCAGCACCCCACATGGTCCCCTGAGCTCTGCCAGGAATGATCTCTGAGCACAGATGGTGTGGCCCTGAAACTAAATAAAATAAAATTGAATACTTCAGCAAGTAGGAGTCAACCCATGTAAAGATCATTGGCTATTTGGAAAGCTTTGATTTAAAAAGAATTATTTTTGGTTTTATTTTGGGGTCACACCTGGAGCTGCGCAGGGTTTCCTCCTGGCTCGCAGCTCAGTGATCCCCACTGGTGGGGCACAGGGGACCACAGGTGATGACAGGGATGGAAACCAGGTCAGCAGCATTGCTACCTACCCTCTCGGACTATCTCTCCAGTCCCTGCTTTTTCTTAGCTGAATCTATTTGGCATGTAATACTATATCTAAAGTGCACAGTGTGCTACCCTAATACATGTATGTATGTAGAACGTCATCTTTGATGCACACATGTCACTGTCACTGTCATCCCGTTGCTCATCGATTTGCTCAAGCGGGCATCAGTAACATCTCCATGTGAGACTTGTTGTTACTGTTTTTAGCATATCGAATACACCATGGGTAGCTCACCAGGCTCTGCCGTGTGGGCGGGATACTCTCGGTAGCTTGCCGGGCTCTCCGAGAGGGACAGAAGAATCGAACCCAGGTCGGCCACATGCAAGGCGAACGCCCTACCCACTGTGCTATCGCTCCAGCCCGGAGCAATAGCATACATATGTATGGGAATATGACTACACTGTAATACAGCTGTGATTTTTTTGAAGCAAGAAAGCTATTTATTGAAACTTATTTAGAAAACTAAGGGAAGAGGAAGGGGGAAGAGCATGTTCAGGGGAGACACAGGCTCTCCAGAGTGAAACAGGCAAAGGAACATCGAGACAGGCCACGAGGTACGTGTCCAGGGAAGAGCACAGGCGTGAAGAGCGGGGCCTGCTGCAATTTTTCCCACTGTTTTTTATGCGCGTCATAGAAGACTTGATTGTTTTTCTGATCTCAAGCAGGACTGGAAGATGCAGTATCTCAGTCATGGCGTGGCCGTGGCCCCCTCTCCCAGCCCGAGGCCAGCGCCACCCTACTCTCCCTCACTTCCCATCTTCCCTAAGCTAGAAACAATCAGAATTCTTTCTAGTGGTCTCAGTGTGGATGAACACAAAATGTGGCCATTTCTTGATATGCCAAAGGAGGGTAGGAGGTAAAGTGATTTAGAAAACTCCAGATTACTTTGATTTTATATATCTTATCTATGATTATATACTGTATATATATATTACTTTGATCTTATATCATCAGATAACCTAAATGAGAGATTCTACATTAAGCATCTTCGTAGCACTATAAGAAAACCTCACCTGTTCAGTTCATTTCAAATAAAATATGAATTAGAAAAATATATGTAGGTAGATGGCTGGATATGGATGTTCATTAATAAATTAGAGTTTACAGCACACATCCAAAAGAACAAAAGCAACCACTGTTGGAGAGGATGTGGGGAGAAAGGGACCCTTCTACACTGCTGGTGGGAATGCCGACTGGTTCAGCCCTTTTGGAAAACAATATGGACGATTCTCAAAAAATTAGAAATTGAGCTCCCATTTGACCCAGCAAATACCACTGCTGGGAATATATCCCAGAGGAGCAAAAAAGTATAGTCGAAATGACATCTGCACTCATGTTCATCGCAGTGCTATTTACAATAGCCAGAATCTGGAAAAAACCCGAGTGCCCTAGAACAGATGACTGGTTGAAGAAACTTTGGTACATCTATACAATGGAATACTATGCAGCTGTTAGAAAAAAGGAGGTCATGAATTTTGCATATAAGTGGATCGGCATGGAGAGTGAGTATCATGCTAAGTGAAATGAGTCAGAAAGAGAGAGACAGACATAGAAAGACTGCACTCATCTGTGGAATATAGAATAACAGAGTAGGAGACTAACACCCAAGAATAGTAGAAATAAGTACCAGGAGGTTGACTCCATGGCTTGGAGGCTGGCCTCACATTCTAGGGAGAGGGCAGCTCAGAGAAGGGATCACCAAGTATAATGCGGTCAGAGGCCATGCAGGGGAAGGGTGATGCGGGCCGAATGTAAACTAGAGACTGAACACAGTGGCCACTCAACACCTTTATTGCAAACCACAACACCTAATTAGAGAGAGAGAACAAAAGGGAATACCCTGCCACAGTGGCGGAGTGGGGTGGGGGGAGATGGGATTGAGGAGGGTAGGAGGGATGCTGGGTTTACTGGTGGTGGAGAATGGGCACTGGTGAAGGGATGGGTTCTCGAACTTTGTATGAGGGAAACATGAGCACAAAAATGTATAAATCTGTAACTGTACCCTCACGGTGATTCACTAATTAAAAATAGATAAATTTAAAATAAAAAAAATAAATGGGAGTTTACCTAAGATGATCATGAGAACAAGCTTCTGCAAATACTGCTCGGAAAGACTTAAAATCTTCTGTCGAGAATCTTGCTGGATCAATCTTTTCTATACGAGTAAAGAAAGCCATCGCCATAGGAGTCAATGGATTAAGGTTCAATGACGTTTCGGGCGGAGATAAAGGATCAATGTGAAGCACAGAAACTGAAAAAGTTCCCACAGCTACTCTAAAAATAAGTTCAGGCCTGGATTCATCCACTGAAACAGACCTAGAAGGGAGAGCTGCAATACACGTATTAAAATTATGTACCTAAAAGGCAAAATTCTGTAACAATTCATACTATCAATACCATAAAGCATTCATTACACATTACTTTCCAGGTGATAAGAAAAAAGTATGTAAAAAAGTATTTAAGTGAGTAAGATAATGATCACATTTCTCCATCTTATACCCGGGATCCTCTCTCGACACTCGGGAGCACAGTACAGCAGGAAACTTGTGAACCAAGGGAGGTCACTGGAGAGCTGCTGGGGGCTCAGGCCGCGGCTCGGCAAGCAGCTGGCAGTGAAGATCTCCAGGGGTGATTCAGGGGGTAACGCCCTGTAGTGCTGGGGGCAGGGAGGGGGCACAGCAAGCAGGGTCGCGACTGAACGCGGGGCGCTGCACCCACTGGGTATGTGCTCTGACCCCTTGAGCTCTCTGAGCTCCTCGCCCAGAATAAAGGTGTAGGTCAAGTCAGGGATAGGTCAACAGCCGTCGCCAAAGACGCCTTAGAGAGTCTGCTACCTACTTCATTTAATTATGCAGGGAAGACAACCATATAAAATTTATGTGTATTTTCTACTAAAAATATTTAAATGCCCAAAGATATAATGACCAGGCAATGATTCTAAAACATTTCACAACAAATTGTTCAACATTTATTTTCTTTTTAAACAAATTAAATGGTCTAGACAAAAAACTTTTTATGAAGAAAAAACTGCAACTACATAACTGAGGCGCTGGGAAGCAGAACACAGTCTCACCTGCCTAGCCCAGTGGCAGCGGGGAAATGCAATGAATGGGGGGCCGGGAGAGGACAGCGGGAAGAAGTTGTCTTGCAAGCAGCCAACCCCTGAGCATCCCCGGGTGTGGCCTAAGCCCCTCCACCCCGCAGTGGAAAGGACCAACAAGTATCTTATTTGTACTTACAAGTCTTCTGTAAGGGTGCTGGGTGAACGAGGTTAGACGGCAATGGGGACCCTCGTACCGGCTGTTCTTTCTGAGGATCAAGGTATTCGCCCCAAGTTGGCTGAAGCTAGAAAATACATGTTTTAAGTCTATAAAATGCAGACTTTAAAAAAGCAACTTTTCGAGAATAAAATATTAAATGATACTGTACCAGAGTAGCATTTAATGGCGATCCGGCAGGGGTATTTGTGTATGTACTAGTGAGTGACAATTCAAGGTCCATGTTTGGGGGATCCCCCAGGGGTGGGAGAGAAGACAGACTGTGGGACATATCCATATCAGCCATGGAGAAGAAAACTTCTTCTTCTGGAAAGAATTGAACTTTGTCAATGGTATTCGTGATTCTGCCATTCATTCGCTCTTTAAAGTTTAGTCAAGGGGCCAGAGAAACAGCACAGAGGGCAGGGCGTTTGCCTTGCACATGGCCGACCTGGGTTCAATCCCACATGATATTCCATAGGGTCCCCCAAGCACTGCCAGGGATAATTCCTGAGTGCAAAGCCAGAAGTAACCCCTGAGCACTGCCAGGTGTGACCCAAAAAGCAAAAATAAATAAAAGTTTAGCTAATATATATTAATATAATAACCTTCAAATTACCAGGAACAGATAATGATGGCTTAAATTTTATGCTATTTCCAGCAGAGTAATTTTTTTTGGATCCAAGATATTAATGGTATAGCAAAAACTCAAAGGACTTTTTTTTTTTAACTGTTTATCATAGGATATACAGCGGTGGTTCCCAATGTCTGAACTATGAGCATAAAAAGATTAAAAACCACTGGTCTGGGCCAGAGAAACAGACAGATGCGCTGCAGGCCACCTTCAACCCCCCCGGGAATGACCCCAGAGCCCAGGAATGGGAGTAGCCCCCGAGCACTACTAGATGTGGCCCCCAAACAAAAATTAAAAAACAAATAAAAACTAATGGTCTGATATTTCGCAGAGATTATTAACTGTCGGTCTGTGCATCCAGAGGTAAAAAGATTGAAAACCACTGATGTACAGTTACCACATGAAGTTTTTTTAAGTGTTACATGAAAATTCAGAAATTAAAATCTAGATTTTTAGGCAGCATGAATAACTTGCAATCTCTTCTTTCATACAGATAAAACCTTTTCTTTAAAAAAAAATTTTTTAAAGGAGCCAAAGATATGATTTAGAATTTTATTTATATTTTACTTCTTTCTGGGAATTGTTCAACCCTCATGTAAATGCAGTTTGAAACTGCCAGATTTTCTTGAGTAGACCTTAAACTTTTTACTTGGCCCAGCATTCCATACTTAAACTGACTCCTTTCCTTTTTCTCCTGTTTGGGGGCCACACCCACGGATGCTCAGACTCCTAGCTCTGTGCTCAGCGATCAGTCCTGGCAGTGCAGGGGCCCTGGTGAGGTGCTGGGGACTGAGGGTGATGCTGGCTGCGAGGCCAGCACCTTGTCCGCTCATGACTTCTTTCTCTACTTCCCTTTTCCTGCTGTGTTCTTTCTCTTTTTATGAGTGCTTAAAATTCTGAAACACCCACAAATGCAAAGCGGGTACAGATTGTTACGCACCTATGATCAGCAAATACTGAAAGGCATCTACTGTAAACCATGTGAGCACGCAAACATCTGACAATTTCAAATTCAGTTCTTCAGTAAATCTACATTTTTCCATAAACTTACTTGTTTAGATACAAATTTGATTTACAATGCAAAACTATACAACCAAATTAAAAAAGGTGGGGGCGGGGGGACTACTGGCACATACACCCCTGCACTCTGGGGCGAGATCAACTTACGCCAATATAGGCCTTTGTTCTTTCATGACTACACTCCACTTCGAGTGACCAAAAGTAAGCTGGATTTTACTCTATGTTGATACTGTAGGTTGTAGGATCCTGGCATCAATGTTTGCAAATTGCTTACCACGGCTAGAAGGTGTCCGAGTTGTTTCTGTCTCATAAAAGCTTTGCTCTGAAGACACACCCACAGAGAGGGAATTTTTTCTCAAATAATACCGGTTTAATTCCATCTGAATCCGATATTCATCTTCCTGCTGCAGGGGTCGGTTTTTCCTATCTTTATTAGCTAACCCTATTTTGCTAGAATTTTCTACAGGTACACACAAGGAAAGCAAAATAATAATTAAATTTGGAATTAATCATCTCTCTCTCCAAAACCACTTATCTACTTAATGGCAACCCTCTTACTATCAATTTGACTCAATGGCAACTTAATACCAGAGTCCGTGCAAAACCACCACTATAAAATACCAATCAGAGATGCTAAGGGGCGGTTTTCAACAGCTGGCTGGGAATCTTGCCCTTGACAGATGAGCCACTGAAAATAGTTTAAAATATATTCTACTTACAGTACTCAGTAATTATATTTCTCAGCTATGAAGTACTACCCTCAGCACATAGTCAAGCAATTTTGGAAAAATTCAGAATATTACATGAGTGGTCAGAGTGACAGAAGGGCAAGACACTTGCCTTGCATGTGGCTGATCCTGCTATGATTCACAGGACCCTGTATGGTCTCCTGAGCACTGCCAGATGTCAGCCCTGAGAACTACCACATATGCTTCCCCCCACCCGGCCCAGATAGATAGATTAGATAGATAGATAGATAGATGATAGATAGATAGATAGATAGATAGATAACACGAAGAACCTGAATGACAATTTCTGCCAGGATAATGCTATCTTAAAGACCCAATCAAATTTAACTGCTTATTTCTGTAATCTCACACATTCCTAGATTACAGAATCAGAAATAAGTTCTACTTGCCTGGTCCAGCAATAGCTGCTAACATGTCCACAAGCAGATGCACCTGCCTCGGTGACAGGAACAGATGGAGAGAATCGATCTGTCCATCAATATCCAACTAAAAATTAATCACAACAACTTATTCAGGATGAGCACTCTTTACGACCCTTTCATCAGCAATTCCAGCGAGTTCAAACGTCCTGAGGAATCCTGATTAACCACTGGGTTCCTTCACTTGCGACTCTAATCACCTAATGAAGAGCCGCCCAGCCAAGTGACAGTGCTGTTGTGTTGCACCCCCGCCGCCTCCCTTCCTTACTGCAGCCACACAGGGGCCTGGCTGCGGTGCCTGCAGTTTCCCTGTGATGCTGGCTGGGGTGCCGGCTCGGGCGAGGCACACGCTTGGCCGAGGAGCTCCCAGTCTGCAGGCACCCTGCGCTGTACTGCTGGCACACATGCTCCTGGCCACGGCACTCAGACAGCGTTTTAGTTGTGTTTGCAGGGACTGTGCCCATTTGTGTGCCGCAGTGCCACCACCAATCTCTGTGGCTCTAGGGATGGTAGACAGGAGAGTCACCAGACAACACAGCAAACACTGCTGGGGCTGTGCTTGTGCATAGGAGAGCGGGGATTTGAACTCATGACCATATGCTGGCAAGGCCGGTGCTGAGTCACAGTGCTCCTCCTGCAGGCCCCAAACTGCTGCTCTAAAAAGGAAGACCCTGCTGAGAAGTGACACACTGGCAACTCTGAAGTCGTACTTGGGGTCTTTCTCTCTGAATATTGATAGTTTTTGATGGGGGGCTGGAGCGACAGTACAGTGGGTCAGGTGTCTGCCTTGCATACAGATGACCTGGGTTCTATCCCCAGCACTTATATGGTCCCCTGAGCCCCACTAGAGGGCCAGAAGTCCTGAGTAGCACCAAGTATGGCCCCCAAATCAGAAATCAGTATTTTTTGAAAATTAAGTATATGAGAAGGCCTTGCATATCCCCAAGCACCAACAAGATAGTTCTGCTGGTCCCCAGCACCCCCAAGCAACAGCCATTCTCCAGGCCTAGCCCTGGACCACCCCCTTAGCCTGAAAGAAAGCATATTATGTAGCAGTACATCACGTTCAGAACTTGCATATCATAACCCTGAAATCCTGGCTCAGGATTTAACTAGAGCAGTAAGCCTGGCTTGCTTTCGGGGGCAGGGACGTAGCTCAGTAAGTTGTCTTGCATGTGTGAAGTCCTGGGTTAGACCCAAGGCACAAGAAATAAAGAGAGGAGGAAGGGGAGCGGGGAAGGGCTGGAGAGACAGTGCAGAGGTTAAGACGCCTGCATGTGGCTGTACTTGTGACAGGGGCTCAAATCCTGCTATCACATGTGGTCTCTTAGGCACAGAGCCCGAAGTGGCCAATGACCCTTGAGCGAGGAGGGGCCCTGAGCAACACTGAGCGTGTGGCACCAAAAGGGGAAGGGAAGTGGAGAGAGGGGGAGCGGAGGAAAGGGAAGAAAGGAAGGGGATGAGAGGGGAGGGGAGGGAAGGAGGAAGGAGAGGGCAGAGGAGAAGGGAGAGAAGGAGAAGGGATCCAAAGATGGCATAAAGGGACATGGATTGAGGAGCCGTGGTACATACACACAGTGGAGCACTGTGCAGCTGCAGGGGACGATAGAATCATGCAACTCGCTGCAACCTGAATGGAAGGGGAAGCTCTCACGTGGAGTCAGGTCAGAAGCAGCAAAACAAACATGGGATGATCTCACTTCTCTGTGGTATGTAGAGTAACTGGGTGAGGAAATGAAGTAAACGGGGCATGCCTAGATTACCCCTGACCCCAGAGTTTGGGGAGGGGAAGGACAGAGAAGGAAAGGAATCAAGGGGGAAGGAAGATGAGAGAGGGGGGCAGTGGGGAAACAGGGGTCTGGGCTCCGTGATACTGGTGCCATGGGAGAGGGCTCTAGTTACAGATCCAGAGCACAGGCTTGGCGACACTGAAACAGGAGATCTAAGCCGCGACCATGGAGCTCTGAGACGTGCCTGTCAAGGAGGCAGGCGGGATGGAGCAGGGGACACTGGTGGAGACACCCGTGGGTCTAGGGGATTGACCCTGGGTCGGCCGGGTGCACGACAAGCACCCTACCCACTGTACTATCCCTCCAGCCTCTGACATGTTGTTATTCTCCCTTGAAAAGGAATGTCTATATAACCTCTGTTGGTTAAAGTTTACATTAAGAAGATGTCAGGATGTACTCAGTGCACCACCCAGCTCTGGATGTCTAACTGGGCCTCCTTTGAGAGATGTAAAGATGAGTGTTTATGCCTGTTCTGTAGAGACACTAAGGGGTAACTGGGAGAGTGGGAGAGAGTCACCTGTGAGTGCATGTGACTGTCCAGACATAGGCTTTCAGAAGACTAAGAATTCCAGAAGCCCATCCCTGCTAACTGCTCTGTCCTACCTCAGGTGACTGAAAATCCTTTCACCAATTCTTAAACCTCTTCATAAAACACCACGATGGGATTATTGACAGAGCAGAAAGCCGGAGGTATTTACTGCCGCTGCAGGGAGTCCTCTGCTATGGTAACGTCCTTGGGAAATGGACACACCTAGGCCTCTGGGGAAGACCTCTGCTCTTTCTCTTGCAAAGGAGGAACCCAGCACTAACGCTCATGCTTCTGTTTGGTGCATTATGGCCCTGAACATTTGCATATTTGGTTCTTGCGTAGACCCATACTTGTACACGTCAAGGATCCACTTGTCTAAACTCCTCTTAGAGGTTACTTTAGGACATCCATTTACTATGTGACAAGTCAAACCCAGAACTGTTAGCCGGGGTGAATGTTTGCAGATACTGCAATCTCTGCCTGTCTGGTGATTCTCGGGAATTTTGAGTATGTTAGCACATTTTGTTCTCAGTCTAGTTTAAGTGAATCCTAAAAGGAATAATAGTTCTGGAGCTAGCCTTGACAAGTGTAGGCCTCACCACGGTACGGAGTGATAAAAGGGCTGGGGAGAACGCATCAGGGCTGGAGTGCAAGTTTACACGCGTGTCTAGGGTTTGATCCCTGGTGCTGCCTGGTCTCCTAGCACAGGCACCAAAAAGGGTATAAAAACGTGCTATATTGTCTCAGTTCTGTAAAAGTACTCCCATCTTGAACTGTGTGAGTTTGGTGTTTCAGGATGCAACTATATCAGCACGTTTCAGGAATGGATCGTCTATGAAAACAGGGGCTACTTAGAGTGTTTTCCATTACGATGCTGCACTGAGTTTGAGAGTGCTAGAATGGGGATGGATTCTAGCACTAAATTCATTGCTAGAATTTAGTGGAGGCAGCTCTAACTCCTGAGCTGCAGTAGAAGGGCAAGATAGTCCTGATGAATTTTGAGACCAAAGGACAAGCTGAGGAGGGAAAAAAAACATGAATTTCAGAACTGCAAGAACCCAGTTCCAGGTTATGATTATACTTGATCAGTGATGACAGAATACCATTCCACTGTCAAACAGCAAAACAGATGGGGAGGGGAACAAAATAAACATCAAAATAAAAACATCAAAACAAAATACTGACCTTAGCCCCCGGAAGTACTTCATTCTGCTTCAATGTGAGACTCAACTCCAATTTACCAATCAGCCCTCCAATCTGCACGGGGTCAGAGGGCGCGACCTCTGGCAAACTTCGAGTTAGCTGTGGGTGTGGCTCATAAACAATTTTGGGGTTCCAGCTAGGTGACAACTTTGGCTCAGTTTCCTACAATGAAACGGTAAGGAAAATAATTCTTTTTTTTTTTTATTTGATTTTTGTTTTATTGATGGATTGGTTTGTTTACTTATTCGTGGAGGGACGGAGGGACGGAGGGATGGAGGGACGGGAGGGGGGGGCGACGGGGCGGAGGAAAATAATTCTTTCAAATGCTTCAGTGGGGCAGAGCGATACTACAGCGGGTAGGGCATTTGCCTTACAGGCCGTCAATTATAAAGGTTTGAGTGTTCAAAATCTCTGAACTCTATTTCCCCTTTGTGAATATTTGCACCGACCCCAAATAGATGGAAACTCTTTGATACACATCATACACATCTTAGCGAAAGTATTTCACAGCCCTCCCTTCCACCTCTGAAGAACCAACAACTTGCTTTTGTCCCTTGGCTTGCACTGGTCTGGTTTTGTTTTCCTTACCGCTGGTGCAGTTGAGCACACTGGGGAAGATTTTGCTGATGCAGAAAACTCATCCCAGAAGAGAGACACTCCAGAGAGCTGAAGTAACTTGTGAGCAAAAGCCGTGGGTTGGTGCACATTAATTCCTGAGGACTCATCAGCAGTCTCATCACAGTACACGGTTCTAAAGTTAAAACCAAAAAGAGCATCGGCATAAAACTCCTACAAATAACTGACAAGGACAAGAAATGAGCATCAATTTTGAAGCCGAAGGGATTTTTTTCACTCCTTCTTAGAGTATGTAATGTGGGTCAGCATTACCATGCTTTACTCCATTAACATTCTCATGAAGACTCTTCAACCCTCCCACCAAAGGACAACTTTATGAAATTCCAAATTGTGTTTCCAAAAGTTAGCTTCAAGGGAAAGGATTCCTGTGCTCCCCCACAAATATCCGCTCAACAGTGTGGCAATGCTGGGCTTTGAGTCACAAGTGTGACATGAGTGACATTTTTTCAGTTCTTATGACTGTTCCGTATACTCCTATGACTAATCTTCAGTTTAAAGAGAACAGAAGGCAGTTTTAAAGACATGAGAGTTTATTTTTAAATATATCATTTATGGTAATGTAACCTAAATTCAAAGAGCAGTGTTTCACTTACTCTTTTCATAAAGAGGTAGTGTGTTTGGTGAAAGACAGTCCTAGAAGCAGGTAACATACAAGCTTAAAGGCTGCCAACAGGGCTGGAGTGATAGTCCAGCGGGGAGGGTGCTTGCCTAGCACACGGCCAACCGGGTTCAATCCCCAGCACCCCATATGGTCTCCCCAAGCCCACTAGGAGTAATTTCTGAGTGCAGAGCAAGGTGTAATCCCTGACTACTGCCAGGTATGACCCAAAAAACAAAATTAAAAGGCTGCCAATAGACCCACAAGCAGTACATGTAAATTACACACATCTATATACACGTCATTATTTCTGGTGGCAATTTACACGGCTTTGGAATACAAATGGAGAGTTCCTACTTCAAATCAATATTCAGATGTGACCATGAAAATCAGCCCCTATTTCAGAGGGTCTCCAGTGGGCACACCCAGAAAACTAAAAGTGATGTATATCTTTTTAAGCTACGATACATACTGACCTTAAAAAAGAAAATGAAAAATACCTCTACCCTTTTCCACTAAAACAGCCTTTAGATCAAGCACAGCAAAGCAAAAGAGGTGTTTGCCTAATGAACTATGTAGGCATAATGAACTATGTCATTAAATCCCAACTGGAACTTCCAAGTCCTTCACTAATGGGCTCTGAGTAAATCTTAGAGAGCAACACTTTACTTTGAAACATGCAACATATTAATTAGGCATCACCTCAAATCTAGAGAAGCATCATGAAATCTACTGATACTTAAATGTTATTTATTTTGAAAGAAAAGAATAGGGTCGGTGGCATGAGCGACAGTACAGTGGGTAGGGCCCTTGCCTCACACACAGCTGACTCGGGTTCAAACCCCAGCATCCCATACGGTCCCCCAATACTCCTGCAAGTAGCACGTGAACACAGAACCAGGAGTAAGCCCTGAGCATTACCAGGTGTTACCCCCAAAACCTCCCCCTCACAAAAAAGAATAGGACATGTGTTTTCAGACAGAAGTCTTACCTTTCTATTCGAATTTCAAGTGCAGTTCCAGTTTTGGAATTTTCTGGCACATGTTCGATTCTCAAGACAGTGTCTATAAAAGTGACTTTTACTCTTCTTAGTACTGAAATAAATGGGTAACCATTAACATGAGGCCATATGTAAATTAAATAAATATATCTAGTAAAAGCTTATGTACTAAACCCTGGACTGGAGCAATAGCACAGTGGGTAGGGTGTTTGCCTTGCATGTGGCCAACCCGGGTTTGATTCCTCCGTCTGTCTCGGAGAGCCTGGCAAGCTACCGAGAGTATCCACCCGCACAGCAGAGCCTGGCAAGCTCCCCGGGGCGTAACCAATATGCCAAAAACAGTTACAACAAGTCTCACAATGCAGACGTTACTGGTACCCACTCGAGCAAATTGATGAACAATGGAACAACAGTGCTACAGAAATAAACCCTAAAGAAAGAAATATTAGTTTTATAAGAAATAATATTTTTAAAGATCTTATTTTTCCCCCTGGGCTAGAGCAATACTATAGCAGGTAAGGCATTTGCCTTGCACGCAGCCAACCCGAGTTCGATTCCTCTGGCCCTCTCGGAGAGCCCAGCAAGCTACCGAGAATATCTTGCCCGCATGGCAGGGCCTGGCAAGCTACCCGTGGCGTATTCAATATGCCAAAAACAGTACCAAGTCTCACAATGGAGATGCTACTGGTGCCCGCTCAAGCAAATCGATGAGTAACAAGACGACAGTGACAGTGATTTTCCCCCTGTAGTTCCTACATCTTTTTAAAATATACTGCCTGCTGAGCACTTACCCTATATTTCATCCCAACAAACACTCGGACCAATGCCTAATACTATCTGTTACAGTCTTTCATTATGTAAGTATAATAAAATAGAGTAAAAACTGGATACTGAAGAACATAAAAATAAAATGAATATAACATTTAAAATAATCTTGGAGCCGAAAACAGGGACCAGGGAGACTGGTGAATGGTTGGAAGCTTGCCACAGTGTGTGAGGGGTGAAGGGCAGTTCGGATAGAGAAGGGACGAGTATGACAATAGCACTCTAGCACTGCTGTTCATCGATCTGCTTGAGCGGGCACCAGTAATGTCTCCATTGTGAGACTTGTTACTGTTTTTGGCATACTGAATACAACACAGGTTAGCTTGCCAGGCTCTGCCATGCAGGAGAGATACTCTCGGTAGCTAGCCGGGCTCTCCTAGAGAGACGGAGGAATCGAATCCAGGTTGGCCGAGTGCAAGGCAAACGCCCTACCCGCTGTGCTACTGCTCCAGCCCGAGTATCACAACAACAGTTAGAAACTTCGTACAGGAACCGAGTGTTGAAAGCAGATAAAGGCATGTACCTGATAACCTTTCAGTATGTGTATTTCAAACCATCATGCCCGAAAGCAGAGAGAAAGAGAGAAGAAATGTGCTGCTGTGGAGGCAGGGGCTGAGGGGGGAAGGGAAACTGGGGACACTGCGGTGGGATGGGTGTTGGAACATTAGATGACTAAAACCCAATCGTGAACAACTTTGTAACTGTCTACCTCACTGTGATTCAATTAAAAATAAATAAATTTTTTTGGGGGGAACCCCTTAGGGCCAAGGAGAAAATACAGGTTTACGGTGCTTGTCTTGCGCGCAGCAACCCACATGCAGCCCACCCAGCACCACCAGGAGTAGCGCAGTCCAGCCAGGTGTGGCTAAAACCCTCCCGCCAAAAGTTACACCACTTCAATCCTCAGCCCAGGGAGAGCCCGCCTGGGTATCTGCCACGCATTCAGGAAGCCCAGTTCATCCCTGGCATCATGTGGGCCCCAAGCACTGCCCGAGTACCATGTATAGCTCCAAAACCCAAGAAAATGAAAAATCAAGTAACCTCAACGATAAGATTCTGGAAAATGACAGTGCATTTAAAAATCCTTCCTAGGTTGTCTCCATGGCTTGGAGGCTGGTCTCTCATTCTGGGCAACTCAGAGAAGGGAACACCAAGTAAAATGTGGTCAGAGGTCATGTGGGGGAAGGGTGATGCGGGCCGAATATAGACTAGAGACTGAATACAATGGCCACTCAACACCTTTATTGCAAACCACAATACCTAATCAAAGAGAGAGATCAAAAGGGAATACCCTGCCATAGTGGCAGTGTGGGGTGGGGGGAGATGGGACTGGGGAGGGTGGGAGGGATGCTGGGTTTACTGGTGGTAGAGAATGGGCACTGGTGAAGGGATGGGTTCTCGAACTTTGTATGGGGGAAACATGAGCACAAAAATGTTTAAATCTGTAACTGTACCCTCACGGTGATTCACTAATTAAAAATAAATTATTAAAAAAATAAAAATCCCTCCTAAAAAATAAAATCAGAAACCCCTCCCATTGAGACAGCTCACTTTGCATGTGGCCGGCACAGGCTCAATCCCTGGCACCACATAGGGTCCCCTGCACCCCACCAAGAGTGATCCCTGAGCGCAGAGCCAGGAGTAAGCAGCAAGCACTGTTGGGTGTGGCTCCACGAAAACAGAATTAAAATTTAAATACTCAGTAATGCCAAACCTGTTTCAATGGTTTCAGCAAACTTTTCAAGTCCTTCAAAAGGTTGGGATCCTTCTCCTTGTTCATCGGTTAGTTTCTGGCTAAGACATTCCTTCGCCAGCTGCATACTGCTGGTCATGAAGCTTGACCAATACATCGGCTCAGAACCAGTTGCTGCAGAAAATATAAAATTAATCCTAAATAATTTATCATTTATGAAAACTGATTTCTTAAATGAACATATTTCAAATAAATACATTCTCAATCCTCCATAATTAGCATCATGGTGTTATCTAGGGATATAACATGAGATAAACTGACCCTTAAGATTTAAGCATCACCTTATAAAAATAAGGAAAACAAAAATAAACCATTACAGAGAAGAGCCCAGGGACATATACCCTCATTACATAATATATTTTGCCGGACAATAATTCATCATTTCCTGAATAAGTATTTTACACATGCCAATTCTAAACAGATTAGAGCGGGGTTTAATAAACCTTTCCCATAAAGGTTTCCCATAAAGGTTCAGGAGTAAAATCTTTTAGGCTAAATAGGCAATATGATCTCTTTACCACCATACCATTCAAGTCTGCTACTAACACAAAAGCAGTCGTATAAAATAAATCAGGAGTAAGGAGGTGTTCCAATAGGACATTGCTTATAAAAATAGGTAAAAAAAAAAAAATTTGGATTGTGGGCCACTGTTAGGTAACTGACCCAAGTAAGGGATAGAAAAATAAAAGTCATAAATTCTGCTCTCAGCCAACAGTATAGCATAAGAAATAAAACTAAGAAGAATTCAAAGGCAACTATTGAGTGTCAACAGCTTTTTGTACCACCGAGGAGAGGTCAGTCTGCCCAGACACAGAGTCTGGTAGCAGCAGTAGCTGGCCTGAGCCTCCGCAGTCAGGATGAATGCAGATGGCCCAGGAGAGCTCGCTTGGTGGAAGGATTCCACGGACTGCTGAGGGTCCCTTCCAGAGGGTCCCTCGTAAGAGGATTCCACTACAGCTCTTGACATTATTCAAAACAACTGAGAGGGCCAGAAGTGCATGCCTTGCATTCCCAAGGCCCCGGGTTCAATCTAAGGGCAGGTGCTCATGCCTCGCATTTCTGAGGGGCCACGTTCAGCACCAATAGTTGACCCTGACGGCCCTCGGCCCACTGGGCCTAAGCACTGAACCATCAGATCTACTCCTTGGGCTGAGTGTCACCAGGAGTGGCCCCTGACCCCCAAGGCTCACTTTCTTCCAAAATGGAATTTATAAGCTCTTTTAACATACTTTTAAAGGAATGTGAGAATATTCCATTTTCTGTAGGAAAACTTCCTACAGTTAAAAGATATAATTTTTTGTTAAATTATTAAGAAAATTTCTATACATTGATAACCAATTTTCAAAATAAAGGTGCTATAATTCCTCTAAACATAACTTAAATTTTGGAGCTTTAGACAACACTTGGGATTATATATCTTCACAAACAGCACCTGTCACTGCAAGAAGAAAGAGAAGCTTAGAATATCATGACTTACTAGCTTATAAACACATATACATCAATACCCAGCACTCTGTGGTTCATGACACACACACACACACACACACACACACACACCCATGGCTACAGGTGGTGTGGCCCTGGTAGCCATAGCTCCCAACTCTACTGGGTCAAAGCAACATGGAATCACCAGGTACTGAGCCATCCGGCCCAAATGGCCAAGTAGCACCAGGATTTACCTCCAGACCCCCTGAGAATAATTGGGAGGTCAACAAAGAAAACAAAAAGTGAAGAAGAAAAACTGACATACTCCATAGCACAAAAACTTAAGAAACAAACATAATGGGGACCCTGGAACTAGACGACCTGGGCCAACGTCTATCTATTTCACTCAGCTTCCCACTGAACCAGCAGTGATCCTGGACACATCATTAAAACCATCCGTGCTTCAATGTCCTGTCCTATGAGTGGGGATCCTACAAAGCACCTCTCTCAGAGGGCTAGTGTGAAGATAGTTGGACAGCAGTACTGGGATGCAAGGAGCCCTAGAAACATGTCTGATAAGCAGAAAACATGGAATTAAAGCTACCACGTGCATATACTGATCAACAATCACTAATGCTTTAAAGGTTTCCCCTTACAATTTTTTAAAATTTTCAATGCTAAAGAAGAAGTGAAATGATGATGAATGAACACCTACAACCACCTCACGGAGATTCACCTAGAGTCCACATGCACACGCACACATACAAATATTCACACTCATACTTGGCTGAACTATTTGGCAGGTAACTGCAGACGTCTTAACACTCAAGGCTTCAGAATGTAAATCCTCAGGACGAGAACACTAGCCTGAAAAGCTCAACACCATTAAAAGACCCAAGAAACAATGACACAGTATTTTAATATATTCCAAATTTGCTCTGCTTCCCCTATAACACCCCTGACAACACACACACACACAACTACACAGTATAGTTAGTTATGCATGTCTTTAGCCTTTTTAATCTCCTTTTCTTGTTCTTCATGACACTGACACTGGTTTTCTCCCTTCTCGGTGCTCACCCTGCAGTCTCCGGCCGCCTGCATGCGAAGCACGCGCTAAGCCTTTGAGCTGTCTCTCCATCCAACACTGACATTCCTGAGGACTAACCAGTCGTCTGTAGCATTTGCTTTGATTTAGCTGACTGCTTTCCTTTGACTGACTGATATTACGAACTTTTTCGCAGAAACAGTATACAAGGGTTACTGTGTCCTCGGATCATCAAACACACACAGACTGGACCCATTATTGACAAAGTGAAGTCTGATGACTCTGTTATACTGATGGCTCCACTATAAAGAAACCTTTTATCTTTGGAAATATCTGTAATCAGTGGGGGCTATTTGGATACTGCCTTTAGTCCTTAGGTCCTGGGCCTGGGGAGAGACAGTATAGCAGGCAGGGTGCTTGCCTTGACACAGCTGACTCGGGTTCAATCCCTGGCAACCCTGCAGGGTGCCCGAAGCCTGCCAGAAGTGATACTGAGCACAGAGCCAGGAGTAAGCTCTTAGTACCACTAGATGCTGTCCACAACCGGTACTCCACAACCTTTTAACAAATATTATCAATATTGATGGACCTATGGTAGCTGAACATAGTGATATTCTATCATTTTTTTCTATTTTATACAAATATGTATTTTACTATAATGAAAAGCATTTTTTTTTCTTTTTGGGTCACACCCGGCAATGCACAGGGGTCATTCCTGGCTCATGCACTCAGGAATTATCCCTGGCGGTGCTCAGGGGACCATATGGGATGCTGGTATTCGAACCCGGGTCGGCCGCGTGCAAGGCAAACGCCCTAACCGCTGTGCTATCACTCCAGCCCCTATAATGAAAAGCTTTTCCTTCTCCCTGGCCTCTGATATATTTAGTTATTTATAATAAATAATAACTAAACACGGCAGAGCCTAGTAAGCTACCCATAACGTATTCAATATGCAAAAAAAACAGTAACAAGTCTCACAACGGAGACGTTACTGGTGCCTGCTTGAGCAAATCGATGAACAACGGGATGACAGTGCAACATATATAACAAATATGGACTTCGGGTTCTTTAAATTTAGTTATATGCTTTATTGTTATTATTCTTTTTGATGCACACGTTTTCCCAGATTTGACCAATAGGAGTCCCTTCAATGAGTTCGATTCCTCCGCCCCTCTCGGAGAGCCTGGCAAGCTACTGAGAGTATCGAGCCCACACGGCAGAGCCTGGCAAGCTACCCGTGCGTATTGGATATGCCAAAAACAGTAACAATATGTCTCTCAATGAGAGACGTTACTGGTGCCCGCTCGAACAAATCGATGAGCAACGGGATGACAGTGATGACAGTGAGTCCCTTCAAACTCAACACTGTGTCTAAACGTATTAACTCTTTTTACATTTCCCATCAATTTCTGGGTACCCCCTCTCTATTTGGCACATTAAATGGTTAAAAGTCACTTTAGATACTTTGTAGTGAAAGATTAAAATAATTCATCTATACACTAAAGTTCTTATGAATCAACAGAGAAAGACAGAACTCTTAATAGTACAATCACATACTCCCTGTCTGGATTTCAGTTCTGATATTTTATCTACAGAAAATCTCACCAATACGTTGCAAAGTAAAAGAGACTGAATCTAATGCAGTTAGGTTATTTTACCCACCACTTTAGAATAAAAGTAGAAACAAGACAGAAATATATAACACACCCACCTAGGCGCGGTCGAGGCCGGAAGACCATTTCTAACCCTTTCACTTCCAGTGCACAGTTGTCCTGCAGCAAGGAACCCCAAGGAACGGACAGAGAAATGGACTGTATGAATCCCTCGGTGACTTCTAAAGGTGCATCTGCTGACTCCAGGATCTCGTTGAGACACTACAGAGAAAAAACAAGTACATTTTGAAACCATATGCACAAGAACGCAAAATCATTTATTTAGAGAAGCCGAGTATGCTCGCACTTATACCAAGCACTAGGAATTAAGGCAGAGAACAAAATAAAGACGATTGCGATGCTCATTAAGTTTACAGGAAGGCTTACCACGAGAGAGATGTATAATTAAAGCGTGATGAGTTGTGGGCTAGAGGAACAAACCCCACTTAGCTAGCTGCACATGAAACAGAATCTAACCTGGAAATTCAAATCAGGCCACCGGAGGAAGTGCTGTAATAAATGGAGGCCAGAAGGCTGGGGAGTTAACCAGGCAAAGCGAGCCAGGCAGCGACTGACTGAAAGAATGCAGAGAAATCAGAGTGCAGGCACATTTATTTGTGAAAAAAAAATATGAAATGCAGGATGGAGATGTAGCTCAGGGTATAACACGTGCCTTGCAAGTAAAGGGCCTGGAGTGGATCACCCCCTCAAAAAAGCAAATAAAGGATTTCAAATTTTCTATTCTTTAAAAAGAAAAGCTGCTTTAGGCAAGGTGGTGAGCCAAAAAGGGTTCCATAGTTAAAGAAAAATGGGTGCACAGAGCCTGACAGGGACCCTGGAACAACAGGTGAAGGTATACTTATGTACGAAGGTTTTTTTTCTTTCTTTTTAATTTTTTTCCCCAGTAAGTATACAGAAAGTTTTTGGAGATGTGTGAAGATTCAAAACAAACAAACAAACAAACAAAAACCTTACTGGCAAGTTATAAAGCCTACAAATATTGGGAAAATTAAGACAAAGTTAGCAACGTTGCTACTATGTGAATAAATTAGTTTACCTCTATTTTTAAATATACCCTAATTCCTTACTGAAAGTCAAATTGTATCTTAACCTGCAAACAGAGACTTACACAGCACCATTTAGAGTGTAGAGAAATGTAAACAGAGACAAAGAAAGCATAGGGGCATGAGAGGACTATGGCACATGCTTGCTACGGTACGACAGTCCAAGCCACCTCCTGCCGCTCCTGTGGTGAGCCCAGGCACGCGTGGAGCCATTTTACCCAGCGATCTGCTCTCTCCAGGGGAAAAAGAGAGTTACACGCAGATTTTCAGCTGAGGTGGGGCTATGGCCCTAATACCCCTCCCCGTATCACACTGCTCAGTGTCAACTGTAAATGCAGGTTCGAGCATCTCACATTCGCCTCAAGTGCGCTCTGAAGCCACTGAAGTATGTGAAGAAACGATGCCATGGAGTTCAAACTCTGTGGTACCTTCACTACCGCAGGCACCGGGGGAAAGGAATCCCAGGAAGGAAGCTTAGTTGGCTAGAAGTGAAAGAAAGCAGAGAGCCTAGTTTGGCAAGAACAGTGACACTAAAAACATCTAGAAGTAGACACGTATTCCTGATAGTAGAAAAATGAAATTGGACCACGAGGGGCGGAGAAGGAACGAAGAGCAACACCGAGGCTGCTGATGCGGGCAGCTCTCAGGTGGATAATGGTGCAGCTCCTGTGGGACAGGACACGAGAACCCTGAGGAAGCAGGTTAGCAGGGAGGCAAGTGGCTGAGATGAAGAGAGGACACTGGCAGACGGCGAGGCCAATGTCCCAATCACCAGTCCACGGAGGCCGGGCCATGGTATAAAGAGGCTGAAAAGAGGTAATCTTGGAGGCGCAGCTGAATATTCCAGTTTAGGGCTTGTGAGAGCCATCTCCGCTACGCAGAAGAAGGGTGTCACCCTCAGAGCACAGGAGGAAGGGGAGATGGCCGTTTGTAACGGATATAGAGTAAAATGACCCAAGGCCTAAGACGGGTTCCTGATGAAAATCGGGATTTAAGAAAGGGGTTAGGAAGAAAGAATCTGTGGCGTAAACTAGGAAGAAAAAGGCATAGGGGCTGGAGGGACAGCAGCACGGCAAGGGCCTTGTCTCTCCTGCGGCCAACCCCGGCTGAGTGCCAGTATATAGGCCCCTGGGCCCCACCAGGAGGGCTTCCTGAGCACAGAGTAAGAGTAGGCCCTAAACACAGCTGGGTGAGCTAGATGTGTTGTGTGTGTGTGTGTGTGTGTGTGTGTGTGTGTGTGTGTGTGTGTGTGTAAGTCCACTGAATATGAGTTCAACAGGGAGAGAAACATCAAATGGGTGTGTCCTTGTGTGTGCACACTCGGCACACTGCTGGGCCCCGAATACGCAAGGCAAGTGCTGTGGCCACTGCCCCGAGACTTCCAAAGGTTAATGAAGAGTCTGGTCAAGCATTCTCAAACGCTGCTGGGTCACTGAGAGCCCACAGAGTGAAAACTGCACCAACAACATGGCGAAACGTGAGGTGATCACACTAAGTGAAGCACGTCAGGAAGTAAAAGACAATCACAGGATGCTTTCGCTCCTATGGGGGTTAGGAATAACCCAAGAAGCCGGCAAAACACGACAGAAATATTTGAGCAAAGTATGACTGAGACTCGATCCTAAAAGCCCTGTAATTGTTCTCATGGTGACTTGATTAAAAAAGAAATTAAAAAAAAAAAAAAGCACGACAGAAATACTGACTGAACTCTGAAAGCCACGGTGGCTAGCGACAGGGAAGAGGAGAGCGGTCACCGGGGACAGCGACCGGGCACCAGCAGGCTGAGGCGAGACTTCGAGACTCTCCAAACTTCACAGAATCAGAGAAGATTGATGGAATTGGACGGAAGCAAAACCCAACACACCAAAATCACCCTCCACAACTATTTAAGTTTACAGAGGACAAACATCTAGGTGGGATATTTTAGGTTCTGGGTTCAATTCCAGCACCACTTGCTGGATGTCTGCAGGTCCCGGAAGACACAAACCCAAACACCACAGTGAGTGGTCCCAGCCCCCCCCCCCATCTGGCATAGCTTGAGGGTGGCACCTCTATTTTTTAAATGAAGATTTTTACAAATGAGAAAGCTTAGTCTTTAGAACCAAAATCTGTGGGAAAGGGCCAGCAAACCTCAGAGGTGACCCCAGAGCTACAAGGTTTGAGAAATTCGAAGTTCTTGGGTCTTCTGAGGTAGCATGGAGAAAGGAAACACAGGAGTCACAGGGACAGAGGTATATCCTGCTTACCAAATACTCACCCCGTGTAAGTTACTGAGCCTCAAAGCAAAAGACAGAAGCACACAGCATAGAGCAAGCAAATGTGTGTAAAAGCACAGTACAGTTTCAAAAAGAAAAATACATGTAAGACAAATACATATATATGAAATTAGCAGTTCTAATATATATGTATATATATGAAATAAGCAGTTCTAAGATATATGTATATATATATAATAAGCAGTTCTAAGATATACATGAATTTAGCAGTTATATAGTTATAGAGATATACAGTACTGAGATATATATATATACATACCTCATAGTTCTCATGTATATATATATATATACATTCACATATGTATATATATCTGAGAACTATTTATTTCATTTTTCCAAAATAAATAGAATTTCTGGTGCCATACTGTTAACTTTGGGACAGATAAAGTTATCAGTTTCCTGTGCTATATGTTTATATTAGTAGAGATAGACACGTCGATACATATGTATTTTTCTCTTGAATTTTTTGCAATGTGCATTTATTAGTCTTGCAATTAAAAACACACACAGACACCAACAAAACCACAAAGGGAGCCGGAGCGATAGTACGGTGGGTATGCTTATCTTGCACACAACAGATCTGGGTTTGGTATCAGGCACCCCGTATGGTCCTCTGAGCCTGCCAAGAGTGATTCCCTGGGTGCAGAGCGAGGAGTAAGCCCTGAGCACAGCTGGGGGTGGCTCAAAAAACAAAAAGAAAATAAATAATAGAGCACTAGAATGACACCACACCGTCCTAAGGAGTGTTTCGCCAAGAGGCACCTCTACAATGTGAGTCTCTTTCAGATCAGATACCCACCCAGGAAACCAAATTTGATTTCTTAATAGACATTAACTTTTCTTATGTCTCTGTTTTGTGGCTCCCTCCGTTGAGTCTTAAAATATAATAGCTCAGAAAGTTTTATGATAGCTCTAAACAAATATTAACTGAAAAGATAGTGGAGAAAAATAGTTCTGGAACAAGTCAACTGTTCAAGAATTTCAACTGTGCACTGAACTGCAATAATTATCTCTAAGTATCAAATATTTAAATACCTGTTTAATAAATGCTCACCCTCACAGTCTTACTGCATTGGGGCAAAATCCCCTGTATCTTCTATCACAAGCACTTTTTAAAATGCAGGGCTGGAGCGATAGTACAGCACGTAGGGTGTTTGCCTTGCACGCAGCCAACCCGGGTATCTGTGACATCCTATATGATCACCTCCAAACCCACCCCTGAGTGCAGAGCCCAAACACCAAAAACAAATAAATAAAATTCGCTCCTTCTAGGGTTGGACAGATAGTACAGCAGGTAAGGCACTTGCTTTGCCAGAAGTGATCACTGAGCGCACAGCCAGGTATAAGCCCTAGGCATTGCCAGTATGGCCCCAAAATCCATTTCATTCATTCTGTAAAATCCCAAGGTCTATTACAGTGTACAGCAGAACAAAATTCTCAACCAACCTTACCAAATTCTTTCCATGTTATCAATTCAGGCAACACTTTGTTCATATACTATGTAGGTGTATGTGTGATTCCATAAATTTGAAACTATCAAGGCAGAAAAAAGAACCTTTTTTTGGTTTGCCTCTTTTGGGCCACATCCGGCAGTGCTCACAGGTTACTCTTGGCTCTGTGCTCAGGAATTACTCCTGGTGGTGCTCGGGGGAACATATGAGATGCCAGGGGTGATCGAGCTCGGGTGGTCCCATGCAAGGGGAGGGACCCCTGGGAACACCAGCGGTGTTCCTATTGCTCCGGCCCCAGAAGGAAACTTTTATATAGCTAAGAAATTTTATTCTAATAGCTATAAAAGGAATTTGAGGACATCCTCCTCCTTTATTTGAAGGAGACTGCGAACTCCAGACATTGTGAAATTTCCCTCTAACTTATGACGGGAATCGGGAACAATGTCATATGAATACCGCACTGGGTAGCGAGGGAAAGACAGAAAGAAGGAAATTTTTTAAGCTAAAAACATCCCATCCTTGCACAAGGCAGACCTGGGTTCGATTCCCAGCATCCCAATGGTCCCCTGAGCACCGCCAGGAGTAATTCCTGAGTGCAGAGCCAGGAATAACTCCAGTGCATCGTCAGGTGTGATCCAAAAAGAAAAAAAAAAAAATCCCACCAGAGGGGCTGGAGCGATAGCACAGCGGGTAGGGCATTTGCCTTGCACATGGCTGACCGGGTTTGATTCCCAGCATCCCATATGGTCCCCCAAGCACTGCCAGGAGTAATTTCTGAGTGCACAGGAGTAACCCCTGTGCATCGCCGGGTAAGACCCATAAAGGAAAGAAAAACAACCCATCCCACCTGAACTGGGCAAATCTAACTTTCTTTACATTTCCATCTGTTTAAATCATTTTGCTTTTAATCATCATCCATGAGCTTCAAGCATAAAGACAGAAAAAGAGAAGGTATCACTAGTCTCTGCAACTGCATTTGGCAAAAAGTTATTTCTGAAGATTATATTTATTATGTTTAACAGTACAGTTTAAGAAACCTAGCCATAGAAACATTGTTGCACTGAATGGAAAGGTGTCAATGTAATAAATCCTTTGTGTCAGTCTTCTGGGGCAATCTAAGCTAAAGGAGATGTGCTTAGCCCTAGGTTCAATGCCAGCATTGCAAAATGAGACAAAAACGAGTCTCTGTCTAATTAGTTCACTGTCATGTCCTAGCCCTTACAATGGCATATGCTGAGAACCCAAAAAAGGTACAGGATCAATTAGTGAAAAATCTTCAACTAAATAAACATACAGTCACAGTCCAAAAGAATAGAAAATGAATGAGTCATCATATCCAACTGAAGTTATTTGAACGGAATTTCTTTCAGGGGCAGAGCGGTAGTACAGCAGGTAGGGTATTTGCCTTGCACACGGATGATCCTGAGCATTGCCCGGTATGACCCAATGAGGGGGAAAAAAAAAGGAATTTTCTTTCAATACTGAGTCCTTCTGAATGCTTCAAAGGAACACAATTGACAGACAGCCTTTCCCATTCAGAAGTTCCAAACGCTTTGCCCTCTCATTTCAAGTCCTTTTAAGACAGTGATCTCCAAAGTGAAGTATGTATATACTTGTCTCAAAGAATATAAGAAATGATGGGTACAGATATGAAAAGAAACCTGATGTTGGGGCTGGAGCGATAGCACAGCGGGTAGGGCGTTTGCCTTGCACGCAGCCGACCCGGGTTCAAATCCCAGCATCCCATATGGTCCCCTGAGCACCGCCAGGAGTAAATCCTGAGTGCAGAGCCAGGAGTAACCCCTGTGCATCGCCAGGTGTGACCCAAAAAGCAAAAAAAAAAAAGAAAAAAAAAAGAAACCTGATGTTCTGTATTAAAGTTCTCATGACTGGGGCTGAAGCGACAGTACAGCAGGGAGGGTGTTTGCCTTGCACTCGGCTGACTCGGGTTCGATCCTCAGCATCCCATATGGTCTCCCCCACCCCCAGCACTGCCAGGAGTAATTCCTGAGTGTAGAGCCAGGAGTGACCCCTAAGCACTGCTGGGTGCGACCCAAGTGAATAAATAAATAAATAAAATAAAGCTCTCATGACTGTCAGCGTTCAAAGCTGTACTCCCACGCAGTATGCAAATGAGCACTGGTACCCTCATTCAGAGTAGGGAAACGGGGAGGGCCACTGTGGGAGAGTTATGAGTGGAGTCTTCCTCCAGTGTACAGTCTACATAAGAACACACCTTAAGTGCAAAACCTTGCTGACTAGGCTTTCTTATGTTCATAAATCTACCAGCCGAAATTTAAAACAAGAAACTTTCCTCTCACAGGATTCTAAAGTGCCGAGCATTTGGGAGCCGACAAGTGGGTACCAAGAGTAACATATGGATGCCCTCTCCAGCCCCCGTGCCCAGGCTTCTTCCACTGTAGGTTCTGGTTCCAGCTGAGGGTCAAAAGCAGGACAGCGGCGGTGCAGGGGTCACATGAGAGCTGGCGCTGGTGAAGGCTTCTGGACGTGCAATGACCAAAAATGAACTCAAAGGCAAACACACAGTGCCTCTGAGGCGCTGCGGCAGTGCTCGCCCGTGCGGCTTTGCACAACTCCACTGCAGCCTTGGTTCCTGGCGTACCACGCCTGCACTTTGCACCGCACATGATGACATGCCGCACGATGCCAACAAACACTGCCAGGAACGCTGCGCTCAGGTCCCCAGCCATTGTATGGCAGAGTCAGTGTTTGTAACTGTACAAGGTTTTCTGCTCTCTGGAAACAAAGTTTGATTTGGGGAAATACAGACTCTGAGTGTCTTCCTATCAAAGTCCTCTAATAGTGGGGTCCCAGAGCTGACTCAACAGGCTGGAGCAAATGCTCTTGTGCAGGAGGCCTGGATTTGATCCCCAGCAGCACAAACAGTCCTCAAGCAGCAGAGCGAGTGACCCTGAGCACTGCTAGGCGGCCCCACCACCATCACCAACCAAAGCCCTTTAATATTTATGCACCATCACCTCTGCATGTGCTCGTGCGAACATCAACATTTTTAATTAAGCACAAACACATGTCATTTCAAGAACTAGAGAAAACTAGTACTTGAGAGACTACTAGGAGTTAATTACTTTTAGTTTTGAACAAAAATGTTTTCGAAACAGTCATGTATAAGAGGCTAAATTCAGAAAGTAGTAAAAATATTAATGGCAATGTGGCAGTTAGCTACAAGATTGTAGTAAACGAAACTGACAAGAAAAAATATGCTGAATCATTTTCGCATTGTGAATTTACTTCTAATATTCATGATGGCGTGGAAAAAATCTCTACTGAATTCGTAAGGAGTTTTGGCTGCCAAGAACATGCAACCAACAAAACTAAAAACATCTTAATACCACACAGCATACTATTTCATGAAATAAACCAAAGGAATACTTTCAAAGACTAAAATCTCTTAAAAGACTAAAAGCTTTTCCATAAAACACAGTTTTCAAAAAGAAGTACTTTTCAAAAAGTAATTTTTTTTTATTGGCAGTAATGATTTTCACAAAACACTATTTTACTGCTGTCAATAAAAAAACGTATTTGCTTATATCTTATCAAATTTCTTGTTTAATTACAGAAATTAAAAGTGTAAGGCGGCAGGATCACATGTTTATTTGCTGCTATTATAATATCAGAAATCATTTGTGAAGGAAAGGATAGGGATGAAATTTGTGAAATTCGTTTATCGAATAATTCTGCTTACAAAATCAGTATGGACAACTTCAGCAGCTTACTATCAGGCTACAGCACGGCTCAAAGTTTGCAATTCTGTTGGATGAAACAAATGATTATTCTAAAAAGGGACACTTGTTGCTTTATGTAAGTTTCCTTCATGAAGGACCCGTACATGAGGAATTATTGTTTTGAGGCCCTTTGGAAAGGCGCCCAAAGGAAGTCAATGTCTTAAAGTCAATGACTTCTTACAAAGGTTTTTAGTGGATAAACTGTGCTAGAGCATGCTGAAGGCGAAGGCTAGATTTGCAGCACAAGGTAAAGCTGGTATCAAGGAGCATGCCACCTTTCCCCACTGCTGACTGATCAGGAGGCATTTGTGGCTCAAAACAAAACCTACCACCAGCATTAGATGTACTCTGCAATAACACCAAATCACTAACTTAATTAAAAGCCATGCCCTTAACGGTAGTTTGTTTGCAAAGACAAGGACTCTGATTACAAAAGCTTATTACTCCATACAGAGGTAAGGGGCTCTCAAGTGGGCAGTATTTAAATAAATTACTGAAACAGAACCATGAAGTTGTTCTATTTTGGATGAAAAGAGATCTCATTTTTTTCCTTAATGACTTCAGCTTTCTAGGCTGTTATTTGCCTCTTGTCAGATACTTTTGAGAAAATAGTTTTTTGGGGAGTGGAAGCGGGAAAGGGTGTGGGGGCACCACACCAGGCTGTGCTCAGGGCTTGCTCCTGGCTTTGTGCTCAGGGCATATACCTGGCAGACCTCGGGGACCACATGTAGTGCAAAGGATGGAACCTGGGTCTGACATCTTTTCAAGGCAAGCGCCTTACCCACTGTACTATCTCCTCCATCTCTTGGGCCCAAAAAACTCAGTAATTTAAGCAGGTTAAACAGGTTTGCTTCAAGGAAGAAAAAAATGTGTGTGTATATATATATATGTATATATATACATATATATGTATATATATGTACTATAGTTCATATTAAAAGAGAAGAAAAATTACTTAAAAATTACCATGGTGGGCTGGAGCACAGCGGGTAGAGCGTTTGCCTTGCACATGGCTGACCCGGGTTCGATTCCCAGCATCCCATATGGTCCCCTGAGCACCGCCAGGAGTAATTCCTGAGTGCATGAGCCAGGAGTAACCCCTGTGCAACTCCGGGTATGACCCAAAAAGGGAAAAAAAAATTACCATGGAAGGGGTCGGAGTGATAGCACAGAGGGTAGGGTATTTGCCTTGTACTCAGCCGACCTATGTTCGATTCCTAGCATCTCATATGGTCCCCGAGCACCGCCAGGAATAACTCCTGAGTACATAGCCAGGAGCAGCTCCTGTGCATCGCTGGGTGTGAACACTCCCCCCCAAAAAATAAAACTTACCATGGAAAAATAGGTGGAAAATGCTCCTTCAGAAATGTTTGCAGCTAGACTTTGTCTTGCTGCCCAGCCACCCCCGGTGAAAGCTCTGGGCCCACTCCAGGGCCCCCCCTCCGCCTAGGCCCAGCAGCCTCTGCTCCCCACCTGCGCCGTGTTAAGGGGCCCAAGTCAAGCTCACCAAGTGACAGATCTACTGAGCAACTGATTGGCTGCTCAGTTTTATTTCCTGTTATTCATGAAAACTGGCAATAAGGGAAGAAAGCAGCCCCCAACTGAATCCCTCAGCATCTTCCAGGGGGCCCTAACTATAAAGATTCACCCACCCCCAGCCCCACACAGCAATACCACTAGAAAACCAATGAGCAAAGCACTTAGATTACCCACCAAACTTAAGGAGCGAAACTACCACCAAAAGCAAACACCAACCAGCTCAGTAAATCCTCGGACTTTAGTGACACCATGATGAGGAAGTTTAAGAAACGATGGTGCAGGTAGTCAGCAAAGCACAAGAAAGTATAAAAGTCACTGTCACTGTCGTCCGTTGTTCACCGATTTGCTCGAGCGGGCACCAGTAGTAACGTCTCCATTGTGAGACTTGTTACTGTTTTTGGCAAAATCCCCTATAGTCAGAAATATCAGAAGTAAACAGCAAGGTAGGTGAAAATTTGAAAAAATAATTACTGAACGCCGGGGCTATAGTGAAGCAGATAGGGGCCTTGCCTTGAACACAGCTGACCCGGGTTTGATCTCCAGTGTCCCATATGGTCCTCCGAGCCCACCAGGGGAGATCCCAAAGTGCAGAGCCAGGATTAAGTCCTGAATATCACCAGGTATACCCCAAAACAAACGAAAGTCAAGAGAAGACCTGAGCGGCAGAATAACAGCAACTGAGCAACAGATCAAGGAGCTCTAAGACGAGGAAGAAACCTAGCGGAAACAACAGAAGGTGGAGAACAGCCTGAAAGGAAATGATCAGCATACTAGAAACTATGGGGTGAGCGCAAGAGGAACAATATAAGAATCATTAAAGTCCCTGAAAAGCAGGGAGGCAAATTCAGTGAAGAAACACTAGTTCAAGAACCCATCAATAGGAATTTCCCAGAATTCCCTGAAAGCCATAGCACTATATGGGGCCCAGGTTAAAGCTGGTGCTTGGGTAACAAAATTGAGAGGGTCCTCCTGATCTAAGTCAGTTCTTTCCACAACTCTTTGCCTGAAGGCAAAGACTTTTTTTTTTCTGTACCTCAATAAACAAATTCCCGAGAGTGCCCCAGGCTGAGAAGCAAACTTTAGTGGAAATGAAAGTAAGGAAGCAATCAACAGCCCTGATTGGTGTGGTGCTTTGGACAGCCATGTAATTGAGTCAGGGAAAAAGAAAATTGTCAATTTTTGCAGTTTTGTTTTGTCTCCTTTAAAAATGTCTATGAAGTTTTGCAGGAAAAAAAAAGAATTTCCCAGGCGTGGGGCTGGAGAGTACAGTGGGTAAGGCGTTTGCCGTGTGTATGGTTAGTCCAGGTTTGATCCCCTGCGCCACCCAGTGCTCCCTGCACCAACCCCAAGCCTGCTGTAGCAAGTACCATTGGGTGTGACCCAAAACAAAACAAAACAAAATTTCCCAGAGTTGAAGAATACAAGAGACCAGGAGGGTCCCAGTGAAAACAAACTCAATTAAGAAAACCCCAAGGCACGTTGTACCCAAAATGACAAAGCGAGAAAGGGAGAGGACTGACAGCAGCAAGGCCAAGAGAGGAATTTCCTTATGCACAAAGGAAAGCCCGTAAGAGTCACGGCAGATCTGGCAAATGAGACTCGACAGACAGGAGAGAGCGGAAGGCTATGGTGCAAACTCAACAACACGAACACCTCCATCAGAATCCTCTATCCAGCTGGATGATCACTCAGACTTGAAGGGACAATGCAGAGTTTCATGGACAGGCAACAGCTTAGGGAATTTATAGCCTTGAAACCAGTTCTGCAAGAGGCTTTAAAAGAGCTTCTTTAAAGGACCGAACAAACTTCCCAATATGTGGCACTGAGCATGGCACTCGCCAATGGTGCCTGTGGCAGCCCTCTACCAAGTCAAGAAAGGTATGTTGGGACCAGAGCAATAGTACAGCGGGTTTGCCTTGTGCGGAGCCAACCTGGGTTCAATCCCCACCGTTCCACATGGTCCCCCAAGTGCGCCAGGGGTAATTTCTAAGAGTAGAGCCAGGAGTAACCCCTGAGCACCATGGAGTGTGGCCCCGAAACCAAACAACAAAATCCCTCTGGTGCAAAGTTTAAGAAGCCAGGGCTGGAGGGAGAGCACAGCAGGTAGAGTGCTGCAACACTTATTTGATCCCCGTCATCGCATATGGTCCCCCAAGAGTGATTCCTGAGCGCAGAGCCCAGAGTTACCTTTGAGCATTATTGCTGGGGAGGGGGGGAGCTGGGGGCCAGAGACATACTACGACAGGTAAAACGCTTCACTTCCCCATAGCTGACCTGGGATCCATTCCTAGGTGTGGCCCAAAAAACAAAATAAATAAAATCAGGAGTCAAAATAGCTAAATTTAAAAATCAGAACTTTTAAAGTCATATTCAAGTGACTTATGAAGACTTGCTATATTAAGATATAGCAAGTCTGGGTTAGAGAAAGGCCTGAGCACATCCTTTACATGCAGGAGGCTGGGGCTGGATCCTGGCACCATGTGGTCCCCTGATCACCTCTCGGAGTAAGCCCTGGAAACAACTGTAGAAGCGTCCCCCCCTCCCCCAGCGCCCGGGCACCACTAGGTTATGTCCCCAAAATAAACAACAGAAAATAATTTCTCAGTCATCAACACTGATAACTTCATAACAAATAAATGAAGCAGCAGCAGCAGCAGCAGCAAAAAGTTGATCAGAGAGGCCTCAGCGATGGTACAGCAGGGAGGGCTGCTGCCTTGCACACGGCCAGTGGGTTCAATCCCCGGCATCCCATACAGTCCCCGGAACACCAACAGGAGTGATTCCTGAGCACAGAGCCAGGAGTAACCCCTGAGCATTGCTGGTGTGGCCCAAAACCCAAAAATAAAGGCTTACCAGAGTTCTCATTTGACATTACTTTTTGGTTGGCATATCCCTCACCTTCAAGGAGAAGAACAAAATATAATTTCAGATTAACTCTAACCAACTTATCCTGCCAACCATCCTGAAGTTCAAGTCTCCCCACCTGATCTGTCATGAGAAAATAAAACCACACAAATATAAGTGACGAGCACACAGTGCTGGAAGAGATGACCAATAAACACTGACCATCTGCCCCTTGATGTGAAGCCATATAATTAATGAGGACATCATGGGCTTAGAAATTAGACGTGCTTGCAATCTCACTATGCCACTGGCTAGCGGTGTGATTAAGACAAAGTGCTTAACTCTATCTGTGAAATGGGAAGCAGCCGTCATTTAATTCATAAGACAATTAGTACTGTCCTACTTTTCTCCTTCAAGAGAAGCCTATTCCTTCCTAACTACCAAAATACAGAAGCACAGTCCTGGAACTCGAAAGCACCCAGCAGAATCCCAATCTTCCCACGGGGAAGTTTTAAAGCAACACAACACCCTACTGTACTGCACTTGGTTGAAATACAACGTCGAATGTCACTTTCCCAAACGACGACTAAGGTTACTAAAATCAGGGTCCAGTGGCACCTATACAAAACCGGCCCACGTAAGTTACCTAGTTGACTTCCTGCTAAAACTGTGCTTATTCACATACTCCGCGCTTACTCCGATGTGCACCAATGAAGGGTCACTCTAAGATGTAATCTTGATTTGAGTTCTTCGGCTTTCTATGGCTAAAGATATATTTTTTTTCTTTCCTTTTCTTTTTGGGACACACCCAGCGATGCTCTGGGGTTACTCCTGGCTCTGCACTCAGGAATGACTCCTGGCGGTGCTGGGGGACCCTATGGGATGCCGGAGATGGGACCTGGGTGGGCTGCGTGCAAGGCAAGCGCCCTCCCCGCTGTGCCACCGTTCCGGCCCCTAAGGAAATCTTTATTGAAAAATAAAGATGACATCAAAAGCAAACAGGGAAAACAAAAACAGCTTTCCTCGTAGCCTAACACGAGGGAGAGGGTGCCCACAGCGCCCCAGCACCACGCAAACAAAACTAAACAAAACCCAACAACAACAACAACAACAGACTCCTCCAGTCATCCGACTGAGCGTCCCGACAACTCTCCCGGGGAAAGCACCTGTCCCCGACTTCCCCCCGCGTGCGGGGCCGCTCCCACACCCGACACGCCCCGGGAGGGCCTCTGCGTGCCCCGCCGGCTCCCGGACCCACCCCGCGCCGGGCCAGCTGTCAAACGCCTGCCGGGGACCCCGCCACCGTCCCCGGGCAGCCGCGCGGGCGCGGGCCCGCACCTGCCTCCCCGCCCCGTCACGCGCGGCAACAGGCGGCCGCGCCCGGCGACTCCCCGGGCCGCGGCCGCGCGCGCCCTCCCGGGGGTCCTCCCCGCCCGCGCCCGCCCCGGGGCTGTCAGCCCCCCGACAGCAGGGCCGGGGGCTCGGGGCACCGGCGCGGCCAGAGGCGACCCCGTGCCCCCGGGACGACGTGACAGCGGGCCGCGCGGCGTGACGGCGGCGCGCGCGGGCCGCGGCGCTCACCCATTTGTCCAGGGGCACCTGGGCCAGCGAGCCGGTGCCCTGGTACAGGTCCAGGCTGAGCTGCTCCAGGCTCAGCTTCTCCTGCAGGAAGTGGCCCAGGTAGCGCTGCAGCAGGTAGCGGCAGGCCCGCTTCTTGATGGACTCCGAGAAGGGCCACGGCATGGTGCGGGCGGCGGGGGCGGCCCCGCGGCTCCGGCCTCGCTCGCGGCCCGCGTCCTACGCCCGCGCCGGCCGCGCCATGCCCCCGGGCGCGCGGCGGCCCTCAGGGCGACCCCATGGCGGCCCCGAAGCCCCGGCGCCGGGGCCCTGGCGAGGGGGGCGAGGCCTGACGCGGGGGCCCGGGCCAGACAGCACTGCCGCCGCGCGACGAATTTGTTGTCATCCGAGGGCGCGCTCCCGCCGCCTCCGGGGACGCTCCGCGCGCGCGCGCGCTCGCGAGAGGCTGGCCCCGGCGCGCGAGGCCGGCGCCGCCGGAAGTGACGCCACACTGGGGGCCGGGGGGCGGGGCCCGGGGCCCGGAAGGGAGCGGCCGGGGCGCCGGGGGCGGGGCGGGGCGCCGGGGGCGGGGCGGGGGCGGCGCCGCGGCTCGGCCCCAGACGCCTCGGGAGGGCGGCGAGGGCGGACGCGCCGCGCGCAGGTGAGCGGCCGCGGGGCGGGCGGCGGGCGGGCGGCGGGCGGGCGGCGGGCGGCGGGCGCGGCTCTGGGGCGGGGCTGCGCTCGGCGGGCCGGGCCGGGCCGGCCGACCGATCGACCCCGGGACGGGGCCCCTGGCGGGGACGGAGAGGGGGGCGGGGCCGGCGCCTCAGTTCCCCCCCCACCGCCTCCCGGAACCGGGACCGGCCGCTCGGAGGCGAAGGGCCCCTCGCCGAGGCCCGCGGGCGCCCGAGCGTCGGCCGCGGCCCCCGGTCAGCGAGCGGCTCGCCCCCCGCGCCGCCTCCCTGCTGCGGGGCTCGGGCCGGCGCGCCGGGAACTTGGGTCCGCGGGGCATCCGGGCGGGCGCCGGGGCGAAGCGCCCACCCGCGCGGCCCGGGAGCTGCGCAGCCGCCGTGGCGCCGCCGGGCACGGGCCCCGGGAACCGCGGGGGGCGCCCCGCTCGGACCCGGCCCGCGCCGCCCCCGCAGCCGGCCGCGGCTCCCGGGCCCGGGCCGCTTCCGGGCGGCGCGCACGCCGTCGGCGGGACCCCCTGGCAGGGGCGCAGCCCGGAGACGCAGGGGAGCGCCAGGCGGGGTCGCGCCTCTCCGCGCCCCCCTCCCCACCCGGTGCGGAGAACCGCGCTGCTCGCAGTGCGCTACCGTCGGGGCGGTGGCGTGCTCGGCCGCAGCCCCCTGCCCGGGATTCCCCGGCCCAGGCCTGCGCGGTGACTCCCTGCTTGTCGGTCCGAAATACTCGAGGGTCCGCCGCGGAAGGCGTTTGCCGTGCACGTGGCCGACCCGGGTTTGGGCCTGGCACCCTGTAGGGGTCGTCTGAGCACTGTCCGGAGTGATCCTGGAGCACAGAGCCGGGAGTCAGCCCAGAGCACCTCCAGGTGTGGCCCCGCCACCTCCACACACACACGAAAAGGACACATAAAGGAAACGGCGAGCAGAGATTTGCCTTCCGAGGGATACGGCAGGCCTCGCCTATGGTAGCTTCTGTTTCCGCAGACGCAGAGCACTCGGCACCTCGGAAGATGGTTTTCTGGGTGGGGGGAGCGCCTGCTGGCAGCAGCGTCCCCGGAATTCCGGGTCAGAGTAGTGGAGGAGAGCCGAGAGCGCACTGATCGGCCTGGGTGTGAGTCCAGGTGGGGGACGAGAAGGTGACACCCTGGTCTGGCCTAGGTTCCGTTGGCAGTGACGGAGTGTGGCCTTCCGCCCCCGAGCCGTGGCCCCGGCCGGGCCGAAGTTCTTGCAGAGCTTCTCCGACGGCTGTGTTGCGAGAGAAGCACAAGGGTGGGAGACCAAGGGGTCTCAGCCCCGGTAGGAGGCCACGGCGGGTACAGGGTGAAGGTGGCTGTGACTTGGTTGAGCGCGATCATTGGAGCTGACTGGAAGTAATTGGATTCTGGCCGTAATTTGAAGATGTGTTTGTGAACGATAATTTTAATACCTGCCATTCAGATTATAAGCGGGTGCCGGAGAGATAGGACACGGGGTTGGGGCCTTGCTTTGCCTGCGTCCCTCACCCAGGTTCTATCCCCAGCACCACATATGGTTCTCCTCGCTGAGCACAGTTGGGTGTGGCCCAAAAGCAAAAAATACATACATATGTGTACGTATATCACTGTATCACTGTCATCCCATTGTTCGTAGATTTACTCGAGCAGGCACCAGTAACATCTGTTACACTCAGCCCTGAGATTTTAGCAGCCTCTACTTACTCATCTTTCACAACAATTGAAGGCTCTTTCAATGTCAGGGGAATGAGACCTATCGTTACTGTTTTGGGCATATTGAATACGCCATGGGTAGCTTGCCAGGCTCTGCCGTGCGGGCAGGATACTCTAGGGTATATATCATGTATATATGTCACTGTCACTGTCATCCCGTTGCTCATCAATTTGTTCGAGCGGGCACCAGTAACGTCTCTCATTGAGAGACTCTTGTTACTGTTTTTGGCATATCCAGTACGCACGGGTAGCTCTGCCTCTCGGGCTTGATACTCCCAGTAGCTTGCCGGGCTCTCCGAGAGGGGTGGAGGAATTGAACTCAGGTCAGCCGTGTGAAAGGTGAACGCCCAACTGCTGTGCTATCCCTCCAGCCCCATATAAATAGATATATATATATGTATATATATATATACAAATATGTATATATAGGAAGTGACAAGGAATTAAAATAAGTCTTGAGAGGTTTGAACTGTGCTTCAGATGAATGGGTACAATTGACTTCTTTCAGGGATGGAGAGGTAACACATGACGCAGCTCTTGCCTTGTAGCCAGTCATCCGGATTTGATCCCTGGCACCTTCTGTGGTCCCCCAGCCCCACGCAGAGTGATTCCCTGAGCACAGAGACAGGTGTAAGCCCTGAGCTTTGCTGGGTTTGACCCAAGACCCAAAATAACCTTTCAGGTACAAATGTTAAGTAAGCAATTGTGTTTGGAATCTAGAACCACCTTCAGTCTCTAATAGGAAACATGAAATTTCAAATAACAGGAAAGTGGGGAGTGTGTGAACATGTGTGTATGTGTATGTGCATGCACACGCCAGAGTTGAGCCCAGAACCTCCCACATGAAAAGCATAGACTGCCACTGAGCTGTCTCCAGGGACCCCCAGACTGGAAGGTGTGACAGACCTACTCCCTTCAAAGTGTTCTTGCCCCACCAGGTACAGTCCACGCTCTCTGGGGGACGTGAGCACAGATGTTAAGGTTCAGGCATCGCTGTCATTGGTACACCCTGAGCTCGGATTGGGCCATGCTCTTCCTCAGTCGTGGTGTAGTTCTTGTGTTTTATCAAAGCACAGTCACGAAGCGTTAACACCTAGGTTTAACAAAGTGAGGAAGATGAAGATAAACCCATCAGCCGCCTTTCTTAAGAGTTCTATAAGAGGACAGCACCAGAGGTCAGAGACACAGTGCAGCAGGTAGGGCACTTGCCTTGTGTGTGGCCAGCATCACACATGCTGCCAGGTATGGCCGCAAAATACAAAACCAAATATATATACATATATACGTATATATACATATGTGTGTATGTATATATATATGTGTATATATATATATGTTAAAAGCTGAATAACTTTTGTTAAAGTAAACTTCCAAAGAAACCCTTGGAAAACAGGTGAAATAAAAGCTGATGAGATGTGCTGACCTTTGAGGAAGCAGGAATATGTTTGTGGGGTCCCCATCTCATGACTCTCAGAAGTCCCGCAAAGCTGCCACGACTCCTCTCCCATGGTCCAAAGAGCACCAGACTTGGAGTCCTCCCAGATCATAATTCCAGCACTGCACTCTCTGCTTTAAAGTCATTCTCCGATAGCTTATTTTTAGTAAGGAACGGGACTGTTTCTTGCACTCACTCTGTGCTAGGGGCCGCACCAGGCACAGCCACGCATCCTGTTCCCAGTGTCCCGTTACCCTAGCCCCACTTGTACCCCTTCTGTTTAGAGAGGCGCGCGTGACTAAAGAGATCTGAGGACCTTGCTCCAAGCCACAGACTACCCTGGTGGAGATGTCAGCCCCCTGGCTGGCTGGCAGCGCCCTTTAATCCCGCGCAGGCTGCTTTTTCATGTTGAGAGGATTTTCCAGCCTCTGATGTATGATGCAAATGAAAGATGCTACAAATAAAGGATCCAGCCCAGCGCTGGCTGTGTAACAGTCCGTGAAAGGTCACACTTCGTGGTCCGAGGGGAACATTTGGAGGCTGTGTACTGCCCTTGAAGTCCGTGACTGCTTTCTCGTCTAGCTCTGGGTCTGACTCTGCTGAGGCCTTTCTTTGCTCATCAAGGACAAAGCAGACCTCTGCACGCTTTCTCCGGCCCTTGGATGCTGTTAATGTACGAAGGAACAAAAGCCGGTCCACTGGGGGCTGGAGCGATAGCACAGTGGGTAGGTTATTTGCCTTGCTTGCGGCCGACCTGGGTTCGATTCCCAGCATCCCATATGGTCCCCTGAGTGCAGAGCCAGGAGTAACCCCTGTGCAGAGCCAGGTGTGACCCAAAAAGCAAAAAAAAAAAAAAAAAAAAAAGCCGGTCCACTCTGTTAAGGAGAGAGCATTGTGCCAACAGATGAGGAGCTGGTTCCTAAATATCGTGCTTATAATGTTGTAAGGAACTGTTGCTCTCAACTAACAGACCAAAATGAGAGGCAATTGAGCGTCCGTTTGGGAGGAGAAGATTGCAGTTGGATAACACAATTTTAGGCAAAAATCTAAAATGTGCCCTGAGAAGAAGTAAGTAATTGGGGTTTGTTATGAGAAGACGATAAGTGATTCAGAGAAAACTTCTGGGGCCAGAGAGAAATTTCGGCGGGGTGTGCGTTTGCCCTGCACATAGCCTGCCCCGGCTAGCCTCTCACATGGCTTCCCAAGCTCCGATCCTGGAGCACAGAGCCAGGAGCAAGCTCTGAGCACCGCTGGATGTAGCTGTAAAAAAGGGAAGACTTCGTGTTGGGCCACACAGATTTGCAAGATTAAAAGCCTCATATGGAGCCAACCCCGATTTGATCCCCGGCACCGCATGGTCCCTCCGACCCCGCCCGGAGTGACTCCTAAGCACCACCGTGTGGCCCAGAAGCCAAGAAAAGTTCATGACACTGACTTAACCTCACCGGGCTAAACTGACTGGCCGTGGGCCATCCATCTTACTGGAATTCACTCCAGAGTTCTTTCTCCTCCTGGATGCTCACAGCAGACCTCCCAGAATAGTGGCTCTTGGACCCAGGCCAGCCAGGCCAGCGGTATTTGGCCCAGTGCAAACAGGCAGAAAGCATTTCTTCCGCAAGGATTTCTAAAGACTGTACCTTTCCACCCTCCTCTGCCCCTGCCCCTTGTCCAGATCTCCGAGGAGCCCAAATACAGCCTTGTCCCTCTCTGAGGACACCTGCCATGTGGCCAGGGAGGCGTCTCCCCAGAGGGTGGTGGTGCCATGCCCCGCCTCTGAGAGAAAGCTGGTCTCTAGGAGCGTTTGGGCGCCAGGGTTGTGATGGAACGGAGTGGCCCACAGAGGCTCCTTCTGAAGGCATGCATCCCTTGTGTGTGCGCGCGGGGGCGGGGCGTGCTGTAAACTCCCTAGGTACCACTTCATTAAGCCTCTGTAATCCTTTTAGAGCACTGTGTGGTCCTTATCCCAGTAGCATCTTCCTGATGTCGAGTTACGAGCTGAGTTACGCAGGGGAGCCGGTCTTGACAGTGACGGAGATCCTCTGCCCAAGTGCAGCGCAGGGCGCAGCCTGGAGAATCGGTGCAAAGCAGGAGGCCGGGCCCCAAGGCAGCTGGTTGAAGAGTTAGAGAACCAAAGGCTAGGTGCGTCTTCACCCTCCCCGCCGCTGCTTGGGTCTGTCAGCTCCTGCATTCACTTCTCCAGCAGTGTTTACCCACGGACAGCAGGAGGTGTTTATGAAGGAAACTCCACCTTGTTTAAGCATGAGAGAGTCTAGAGTAATTGAGTAATTATTTGTTCAGTGCAAGTCATGAAAGGGATACAAAAGTGGTGGGGTGGGTAGCTGTCACTTCAGCAGTAATTTCAGTTATGTTACCTAAGGTTTGGATAACTGTGTGTGTGTGTGTGTGTGTGTGTGTGTGTGTGTGTGCGTGTGTGTAAAACATTCCATCATTGTCTGCTGAAAGTGAAAATTTCTTGTAAACCTGCCAGTTGTGTTGAGTTGACATCACCAGTTAAAGAGTGCCCAATGCTTGTCATTAGTTCTGGGCTTTATTGAGGAGCTAGTCCAGAGAACAGGCTACATGCCTTGCACGCGGCGCCCTGTGTGATCCCCTGAGCCCAGCCAGCAGTGATCCCTGGGCACGGAGCCAGGAGTAAGTCCTGAGCGTGCCCCACCACCCCCACCCCCCAAGAAAGAATGTGGCTCTAGGAGAGATTGCACATTGCTTTATTCACAAGCTATGCATAATTGCAGACCCCCAGCACTACATTGTCCCCCAGGATCACAGCTCCCACGCCTTGGTGGGGTGTCCTGGGTCGTCATCTTACTGCAGAGCCAGGCACGGCCCCCGGGCCTCCTGAGCACCATTTGCGACATGGCCTGCTCTCCAAAACAAGGGTTGTGGCTCAGTATTGAATTTCTCATTGATGATTCAGCAGAGTAGACAGAGCCAGTAACGCAGCCGCCCGAAGCAGCTAGAAGAATGCAGGGCCAGCTCCGGCTTACAGGTGAAACTCCAGCAGGATGGCTCCAGTCACGGCCAGGCGTCCAGGCCGCGGCCGGAGGGGAGGAGGGGGGAGCTGCGGAGTCAGCCGAGAGGCCGGCCCAAGGAGGAATGTGCAGTGTGAAGCCACTGGTCAGAGCTGGAGCTTTAGTCTAGATGTTTCTTTCCACCAGGAGCTTTCACAGTAGAGGGACAGGCACCGCCCAGCCTCAGGGTCCCTCCTGTGGAATGGCCCTTGGCTTGAGAGACATCTTGGGGATGGTGGGTTGTGTCCTCTTCAAAACTAATTCCTAATGTGGTTATTTTTTTCTTTTGGGGGGGCATACCCGGCGATGCACAGGGGTTACTCCTGGCTCTGCACTCAGGAATTACTCCTGGCGGTGCTCAGGGGACCATATGGGATGCTGGGAATCGAATCGGGGTCGGCCGCATGCCAGGCAAATGCCCTACCCGCTGTGCTATTGCTCCTGCCCCATGTGGTTTTTTGTTGGTCTTTTTTTTTTTTTAATTCAGTCCCAGAGCAATAGTACAGTTCCTTGCCTTTCACGCAGTCGATGCAGTTCAATCCCAGCATCCCATGTGGTCCCCGTCAGGAGTGACCCCTGAGTAGAGAGCCTGGAATAAGCTTTGGGTACCACCAGTTGTGGGCCCCCCCCTCCCAAAAAAAGGAAAAAATCAGCTTTGAGAGTCTTTTCTGGGAATCTCATTAACAGTTTCTGGGCTTGAAGGAGAGCCTGTTTTACGGCTTGTGGTGTTGCTTATTTACAGTTTAAAAGACTTCTCAAATTAGCACTATATGTTTCTTCACCCCCCCCACTCCCATCTCAGTCAACAAAAACGCACTATTCTATTGGCTTCATTCATTATTACTAAGGCTTATGTGTCTTGCTGGAAACGGGCTGCACGATAATTTTGTAACCTGTACAAATTGTCCTGTACGAGGGGGGAAAGCCATTTTATTTGGATTGCAGATACAGCTGTCGTACTACATTGATTTTCTTGTTTCATTTTTGCTTTTGATTCTTGTGGGGCAGCACCTGCGGTGGTGCTCAGGGCTCTGCGCTCAGGCATCATTCCTGGTGGCGCAGGGACCAGGTGGGGGACAGGGACTCAAACCAGGATTGGTTGCATCTCAGATTCAAGAGAGGGTTGCGTGTTGTAATTAAAACTAATTACAAGGACAGCATTGGGCATTCTTTAACTGGTGATGTGTGTTTCTAGTGTTAAAATGCATGTATGGGTGTGTGTGTCTGTGTGTGTGTGTTTCCCCTACATACGTTCCTGTGTCTGACAATTGGATTACAACGTCTGTAGTTACCCAGGTGCAAATTGAAATTCTCCCTGCTATCCTCCCCCGCCCCACACCCCAGGACTGACCGAAACAGGAAAAAGGCAGTTTGGTTGGGAGGTGGCAATTTCCAGGAACGGCGGGGCTGTCTGCAGTGCCCCAAGATCACCCGTGTTCCACACCCACGCTCCACTCCGGGTCTGCCCAGCTCGGCCCCGCAGCCCTTTCTTCTTCCCAGGTTTTACTGCACAGCAGCCCCGTTGGCAACAGCAGGCTGAGGAGTGTTTCAGGCCAGTGGGGGCGGGGGTGGTCTCAGAGTGCCTGGCCCCAGCATTGGTGGGGTCACAGTTCCCCATTACCTCCAGCTTTGACTGTTCACTCCCAGGAGACACATTGAAAATTCCCAGCCCCACACACGGTCCCTTGGGCACTGCCAGGAGTGATCCCTTGGCACAGGCCAGGAATCAGCCCGAGCACTGCCGAGTGGGGCCCAATCCCACCCCGTAGGAGAAGGTGCAGGTGTCAGGAGCTTACAAAAGGAAGACGCACTCCCAAACCAGAGGGTGAGATGGTCTCCTTAAATTGGGCGGAGGGGATGCTGAGCCAAGCAGGTGACCCCTGGAAGTTAGGGGGAGTGTGGTAAAGTCTCTGGGACTCAGCCCTGCTGGCGCTGTGATTTCAGATTTCTCTCCCCCGGAACGAGGAGATTGATGTGTATTGTTGCCCATCCCCCAGGTACCTCCAGGACTTAGGGGGGAGAATCCCCCTGAGCATTGCCGGGTGTGGCCCAAACCTGCCCTCTCCAAGCCCCCTCCCAAAAATAAATATTTTTTCTGCACCCGCCTGGCAGAGCCTGGCAAGCTCCCCATGGGGTATCCGATATGCCAAGAACCGTAACAAGTCTCACACTGGAGTCGTTACTGGTGCCGGCTTGAGCAGATCCATGAACAAAGGAAGCCAGTGCTACTTTTTAAACATTTTCTGTTTGACAAGCAGAAAAAGATACATCAGGGTTCTGCCGAGAGCCTTTGCTCCCGCATTGCTGCTGAGCCGAGTCCAGGCCTTGCCTCGACCGCGCCCCTGCCTCTGCTTGCCAGGGAACTGATGGGAATTTATTGGCTCCCAAAAGTGAACATCAAGGGAACTAGCAGCCGCCAAGGACGCTGGCCCTCATATTCCTGACTCTCTTGGCCCTTTCTTCGCCCCTCATCCGCATCATCGTGGACTGCATTTCCCGTCTCAGGGTGGCCGACGGGCCCACTCGGGCTCCTTGTTCCCAACAACTCCAGAGCAAAGTCCAGCTATCCTGCCTTTTTCAAACTACAGGGAAAATTCTAACGTATTCTGCCCTTTATTTTTTCTTTTGGAACTCTCTAAGGTGAAGGTTGTTTCTTCGATGGGATCCCCCATATAGCTCTTTTTTTTTTTTAATTGTTTTTTCTGGTAGTTTCTGGTGTTTTCCTCTACCCAATCCTTGAGCTCACTGGTTTAATACTGGGGTCCTACATTCTATTTTTGGAAGGGGAGGTAGGCACATCCAGTAGTGCTCTGGGTTACTCCTGTCTCTGCCCTTTGGGATCACTTCAGGCAGGCTCAGAGGAGCGTACGTGGTGCTGGGGATCAAACCTGGGTCAGCTGCCTGCAAGACAAGGGCCTGATCCACTACATTATTGCTCCGGCTTCTGGCTTCTGCCTCTGAGCCCCTCTTATTGCATTTGTAGGTTGCCTGTTAGACCTTTAAGCACAGTGATTTCTCTTTGAATTCTCCTGGTTGAAGTTCCACTAATTTCCTGGTTTCAGCCAAGCAGCCCGTAAGATTGTGGCTTTGGGGTTCTCATCAGGGAGTTGACTTAACTAATGTACTTGGGGCCCTTCCTAAGCTTTTGTCTTCCTCACTGTGAGGGAGTTTCCCTTTCTCCTCCTCATGGCTGGTTCTCCGAGGGCGACAGGTGAGGCTTGTGTCCACGTGGTCCTGGGCAGAACTGGGGCGTTGCGACAGCAGGTGCCCAGCAATGGCTCAGACAACATTTCCTCAAGACTGAATCATAATCTCCTGAAGGTTTCAGTGCGCATGGATTTTTTTATTTGTTTTTTGTTTGTTTGTTTTTTGCTTTTTGGGTCACACCCAGCGATGCACAGGGGTTACTCCTGGCTGTGTACTCAGGAATTACCCCTGGCGGAGCTCAGGGTATGGGATGCTGGGAATCAAACCCAGGTCGGCCGTGTGCAAGGCAAACGCCCTCCCCGCTGTGCTATCACTCCAGCCCCAGTGCGCATGGATTTTGACTCAAATCCCAGGTCTAATTCTCCATCCTATAAAAACGCATTTCTTAACTTTGAGGGTTTAGGGGGAGGGTGCATGCCCAGGGATGCCCCGGTGCTCGTCCTGGCTCTGTGCTCAGAATCATTCCTGGTGATGCGTGAGGGACCGTGAGGTGCCAGGGATCGAACCGAGACCCAGGTTTCCTGCATACAAATCTTGCACTCGGCGGCTGGAGTGGTCGTACAAGTAGGGCATTTTTCTTGCACGCGGTCACCCTGGATTCAGTCTCAGGAGCACCATATTATGACCCTCCAAGCCCTGCAAGGAAGAAGTGATTCCCGAGTGCAGAGCCAGAAGTAAGGCTAACGCACCACTAGGTATGTCTAAAACCCCCCAAAAATCAACCTGCACCCAGCTTATTGAGCAGTCTGTCCAGCCCTACTTACATATTTTAGAGTGTGGGGGGGGAGTATTTATTTATAAAGAAATAAATTCTGGTCCCAGAGTGACAGTACAGTGGGTAGGGCACTTGCCTTGCCTGCATCCAGCCCTGGTTCAGAGCAGTAGGCACTTCAATCCCCAGTACCACTTACGATCCCCACCAGGAATACACCCTGAGCCTAGACAGGCGTGGCCCAAAACCCAAAAATAAATCAGTAGTAGGGCAGGGATGCAGAGGAGTGCTACAGTAAACTCCTTCCACGTGTTTGAAGCCCTCGGATGGGAACCCAATACCTAAATTTAAAAAGAAATGAAAGCTCTAGGATTTTTACTCTAGGACATTGTTTAAATAGATGAAATTCTCAATTTATATCAATATGGCAGTTTACTTTGGATCTGTTTTGAAAATCTGTGTCTCTGAGGCCAGGGCGATAAGGACATGAGATTCTTACCTTGCTTCTGGGTTTTTGTTTTGTTTTGTTTTCTTTCTAATCGAGGTGTAAAAAAGTTCTAGGTTCAGTTGGGGTTCCTGATGAAGAAACACAATTGATATTTTTTTCAGTGATAAAATCTGCATTTGTATTTCAAACAATGTAGCTAAAACTTGATGTAAATTCCTCCTTTTTTCCTTTTTCACCTTAATGAGTATCATTTATGTTCCAAGCCCCAGCACCAGGTGTGTTTCCCTGAGCACCTCAAAGCGTGACCCAAAAGCCCCCTCAAAAAGGAAAAAATGGGGGCTGGAGCAATAGCACAGCGGGTAGGGCGTTTGCCTTGCACGCGGCCGACCCGGGTTCGATTCCCAGCATCCCATATGGTCCCCTGAGCACCACCAGGGGTGATTCCTGAGTGCAGAGCCAGGAGTAACCTCTGTGCATTGCCAGGTGTGACCCAAAAAGCCAAAAAAAAAAAGGAAAAAATGGTTTGATCCCCGGCATCTCTTACGATCCCCTGAGCACCACCACCAGGACTAATTCCTGGGTGCAGAGCCAAGAGTTACTCCTGATCATGGCCGGGTGTGACCCAAAATGCCCAAAAGGAAAGAAAGAAAAAAATCTATAAAGAAAAACTTTGGGTTTTTGTTTTGTTTTGGGGCTCCACCCGGCAGTGCAGTGCTCAGGGCTTACTCCTGGCTCAGTACTCAGGAGTCACTCCTGGCGGTGCTCAGGAGGCTCCATGGGATGCCTGGGATCAAATGCTGGTCAGCCGGCTGCGTGCAGGTCAGGTACCCTACTCGCTATGTTAACTTCAACCCAAAAAGAGTTTTAAAGAAGAAAATCTGGGTGTAGGGGGCCAGAGCAGTAGTTTAGTGGGTGGGGCCCTCGCCTTGCACATGTCTGACCCAGGTTGGATCCCCGGCACCCATATGGTTTCTGAGCCCCACCATGAGTATGACCTCATCACTGCTAGGAAGGGCCCAAAAAAACAGAGAGGGAGAAAGAACTGCAACTGCCTGTAATTTTACTTTCAAAAAATCCTCCTGAACATCATTTCAAGGTGGTTTGTTCCGCTCAAAGTTATGAGTCTTCGTAATAAATAGAAGTTGTAAGGCACAGGGCCAGAGCGATAGCACGGCGGGTGGGCACTTGCCTTGCGTGCAGTCGACCCGGGTTCAATCCCCAGCATCCCCTGTGGTCCCCTGAGCACCGCCAGGAGTAATTCCTGAGTACTGAGCCAGGAGTAACCCCTGAGCATCGCCAGGTGTGACCCAAAAAGCAAAAAAAAGTTGTAAGGCACGATCAGTTTAACCCGAGGAGGAGTGCCGGAGACGCTTCCCGTGGCCCACCTTCGCTCTGCTCTGTCGCAGCATGGAGACCGACTGCGACCACCTGGAGCTGGGCGGCATGTCCGGCTTTGAAGAAGGCGCGGAGCTGAACGGTTTCGAGGGGACCGACGTGAAGGACATGAGGCTCGAGGCCGAGGCGGTGGTGAACGACGTCCTCTTCGCCGTCAACAACATGTTCGTCTCCAAGACCCTGCGCTGTGCCGACGACGTGGCCTACATCAACGTGGAGACCCGGGAGCGGAACAGATACTGCCTGGAGCTCACGGAGGCCGGGCTGCGGGTGAGGCATCGGGAGAGCACTGGGCAGGGCGGTGGGGAAGGGCCTCTGGGGAGGAGCTTTCGAGACTGTTGGAGCACTGTCGTCCCGTTGCGCATCGATTTGCTCAAGCGGGCACCAGTAACATCTCGTTGTGAGACTGTTGTTACTGTTTTTGTCATATCGAGTACGACACGGGGAGCTTGCCAGGCTCTGCCGTGCGGACGGGATACTCTCGGGTATGGATCACATATATACAATTATGTATATATACAAAATGATAAGGAATTAAAATAAGTCTTGAGAGGACAAATTCTGTCATGATACAAAGAGAAACAACTGGACAAGGACCCTGCTTAGGGTTAGGAAGGGCTCATCTGAACTGAGCACTGTTGTCTGAGATCTATAGCGAGATGTCCCCAGGAGAGCCACCCAATAAGCTTCATGCATCTCTTACTGCGTCCATACAAAGTCACTGTATCACTGTCATCCCGTTGCTCATTGATTTGCTCGAGTGGGCACCAGTGACGTCTCCATGGTGAGACTTGTTGTGACTGTTTTTGGCATATCCAATACACCACGGGGAGCTTGCCAGGCTCTCCGAGAGGGATGAAGGAATCGAACCCGGGTTGGCCGCGTGCAAGGCAAACGCCCTACCCGCTGTGCTATAGATCTCATTCTAGTCCTTCAAGACTATTAAACAACAACAACAACGACAACAAAAAACACTTCTTCAAGGGTCTTGGGTTTTTTGGGGGTTTTTTTTGGCGGTGGTGGGGGGTGTCTGGTCCACTCTCAGGAGTGTTAAGAGCTTGCACCTGGCTCAGCACTCAGGGGTCACTCCTGGCAGGACTTGGGACCATATGGAATCCGGGGATTGAACCTGGGTCTGCTGCGTGCAAGGCAGGTGCTTTCCCCCTTTTCTGTCACCCCGGCCCCAGTATTACTTGGTTTTTGTCGTTCCCACATGACCCTAGCTGACTTACACATAGATGCAGCATCACACAAACGGCACACCAGGTTCACGTAGTCCCCCAAGTTATCGTAGGGTCATAGTGCGCAGAGGGTCCCCCGCGCCCAGTTGGGAGCCCTGAGCACAGGTGTGATCCGAAATATATGCATAGGTAACTATATATGCGGACTAAAGTGGAAGGGAAGCATGTTTTTTGATTTTGAGAACAGAAGTGTTCTGTGAACCTTTTCGAATTCTCTGTTTTACATTTCTTTTAAAATGAAGATGAATAAATCAAAACTCCTTGAGTGCTTCAGATTTGGGTTTTTTGAGTGGGGACGGGGAGCTTGGGCCACACCTAGTGTCGCTCAGGGGTTACTCCTGGCTCTGCACTTAGGAATCACTTCCAGCGGGCTCAGGGGGCCATGGGAGATGCTGGGGATCGACCCTGGGTTGGCTGCGTGCTAGGCAAACACCCTACCTACTGTGCAGTCTCTTCCGCCCGCAAACTTGAGTTTTAAGGAGAGCACTAGAAAGACACATTTTGCTATATTATAAATTGACTCGTTCAATTCCTCCACCCCTCTCGGAGAGCCCGGCAAGCTACTGAGAGTATCCCGCCCACACGGCAGAGCCTGGCAAGCTACCGTGGCGTATTTATTTGATATGCCAAAAACAGTAACAAGTCTCAAATGGAGACGTTACTGGTGCCCACTCAAGCAAATCGGCGAGCAACCGGGTGACAGTGATACAGTGATAAATTGGCTCGATGTTATAAAAATGCTTCAGTCAAGACTTGTTGAAATGTGAAAATAGTATTGATGTCTTTCCAGAACATCGCCCGCAAGCACTCGGGCTTCCTGTCACTGTGACTCTTCTCTCCTAGGTGGTAGGCTACGCTTTCGACCATGTGGACGATCACGTCCAGACTCCCTACCATGAGACCGTGTACTCCCTGCTGGACACGCTCAGCCCTGCCTACCGGGAAGCGTTTGGAAACGCGCTTCTTCAAAGACTGGAAGCTTTACAAAGGAACGAACAGTCATGACCAAGCACTTCCGTTTAGAGGGGATGGCGGCTGGTACAGAATATTGACGTAAGGCTTGAAATTTTCACCTGTGACCAGTTTTGCATCGGTCATGACGGAAAGTGCATCTTTAGTTTGTGTTTTGATCATTTCTTCAGATGTCGGCTTTTGACTCCGAATGTGATTGACTAATGAGTTGTCGTTTTCGTTTCTCGTCCATTCAGGGGCATTGCTGGAACGCCATCCTGTAGACTCTCGAATTTCTTTACGTAGTATCTGTCCATTTCAAAACCTGACCAGTATTTCATTCTATTACAGGGCTTCAATGCTGCCAGCACATTCTCTTATTGAGGAAAATCTAGATTTGCACAGTAATTCAGAAGTTGAAATGACCTAATTTCAAACTTGGATTCAGTTTGCAAAATCAGGGGGTTTACTACTAGCTTGAGCTGATTTTGTAGTAAGTTCGATACTACTGGCCTTATTGGAAACAAATTATCAACTAGTTTCCCCTGCACAAATTTGAAATTCACTGCTTCTCTTAATCTATTTGCTAATATGGACTGATAAATTACATATGACTTAGTATTAAATGAAAAGCAGGTACTGAAATAGTTCTGATTCCTTGTTTGCCACAGCCAGCCAACTAAGAGGACAAACCGCTAGCAAATGAATGTAATATTTTTTCCAATATATTTAAGCACATAAGCAAATGTAGGAACAGCTTCGTTCTTTTTTCTTAACAAAAAAAAAGCATCTTCAATATGTATGATTGAAAATGAAGACGATTCTGATTTCCTAGAAAACACTATTTTGGCCTGTGTTGATTCTTATTCTGAATGTTTGTTTACATATGTACAGTATATATTCAGAAGGTATTTTTGCTTCAACATTTACTCTCTATGATGTAGTGCTTTGGTATTCCCATAACACCTCTCCCTCCCGGCAGATGTGCAGTGTTCTGTCTCAATGCTAAGTCTGCAATGTCTCCTGAGTGCATTGTATGGGTCTGAAACCAAAGGATGAATGAAGCATTCAGACACTTGATATTTGAAAAAGGAAGACTGTGTATTTTGTATTTTCTTACAGGTATTAAACTTTATAAACTTAATAAACTATACCATGCTGCTATGTGTTTTCAAGTACATATTGAGTAAGGGGATGTTGGGGGTCGCGATTTTCATAGTCTTCTAAAGCAGCAGCTGTAGAAACGTTGAGCTAAATTCCTGCCTCTTCATAAAGGATGCATTTTCATAAGTTGGTCATTTGCAGACTCTTTTTCTTTTTTAAAAAAAATCATTATTAATAGGTTCTTTTTGGTTTGAAGATCGTGTAGACTAGATAGATCATGTAGACCAGAGCAAACTAATGTTCAGTTTGGGTCCCTGTGTATGAAGTGTGAGTACTTCACAGGAATGCTCTCATCATTGATAAATGCATATTCATTCTCAGCCTTTCAGATGCTTAACTCTTGGGCAGTGAGTCATAACTTCAGGTTGAACTTTCTCACAATCTCAGGCTAACTGTAAAGAATATTTGTAACGTTTGAATAAAACTGTTCACTCACTTTGAGTTGCGAAGAAAAATGATTGTATGTTTCATAATTGAAATTGTTGATCTTGTGATAAATGATTGACTCCAAGAGCTTCAGTTTCCAGTTTTGAATTCCAGATTGTGACACTTCAACATTAGGCGAGTTGCTCGATTTATTACTATGGGAGAGGAACAGAGAAGACATTAGTGAAATGACAAACATCAAAGCCTTTGTTCTGGACGGGCGAGATGACTCCAGGGGTAGAAGTACATGCCTTGCATGTGCAAGGCCCTGGGTTTGATCTGGGCACCGCATCCCATGCCCCCTACTGCCAGGTATGTGTCCTACAACTTAGAAACAAAAATATATCAGTCATAAGAATGAAACCTCCGAGGGCTGGAGCAACAAGATAGTGGGTGGGGATCCAGGTTTGATCACTGACATTTTATATGGTCCCGCGAGCTCACTCGGGGTAATTCCTAAGTGCAAAGCCAGTAGTGAACCGTGAACACCACCAGGTGTAGCCAAATAAAGAAATAAATAAAAATAAGACCTCCAGAGGCTAGATAGATAGTACAGGTAGGGGGCATGCCTTCCACGTGACTGACCCAGGTTTGATCCCCAGCACCCCCATAGGGTCCCCTGAACTCTTGCAGGAGTGATTCCAGAGCACAGAGCCAGGAGTAAACCCTGAGCGCCACCAGGTGTGGCCCAAAATTAAAGACAGTTCACAATAGGGTAAAAATAAAATGAAATAAAGTTAATATTTTTAAAAATCTTTATTTTAATCTAAGTATTTTTAAAAATTAACTAGATACATAAAATCTTGGTTTCACTTCCAAAGCGGAGGTGGAGTCTCTAAAATAACTTAGAGGTCAGTTTTTCAAAATTAGAACAACAGGCATATAATATGATCAAACAACTTGACCCAGAGCAAGGTTGGATAAGAAATACCCAGGAACTTCTTGAAAAATACTCAGCCGAGGGCCAAGAGGTGGAATGGGGGTTAAAGCACTTGCCTGCATCCTTGCAGGACGCCCACCCTAGTTCCATCCCAGGCACACCATGGTTCCCCAGGCGCCTCATCCAGTCCCGTGCTTTGTATCCCGTTTGATTGCTGGGAATAGCCCCTGAGTCCCACTGAGTATGACAAAAATAAAGATACGCAACCTCTCCAGTAATTCCATAGTCCAAGGAAATTGCTGTGTTGAACCATTTCACGTAACATCAGTATATGTAAATGATACCAATAAGGTTTTGGTCAGGGAATACTCGTAACATTCTTTTGGAGAATTTATTGATGAAGCCTTTCTGGGAAATATTGGTAATCTTTATAAAGCTCATAACCTATAGATTGGCCAGGGAAGTTGTATGGGAATTAAGGTGCTTGCTTTGCATCCTACCAAGCATGAGTCAAGCCCTGAGCAACACCAGTGTGGCCCAAAACTCTCCCCCACTCCTCAAATAATTTCAGTAAGATTCAGCAGAAGATGAAGAATATGATAATTTGTTTTCTCTAATAAAAAATTAGGCTCTAAAAAGTGGTTCAGTTTCGGTAGAGAAGTATACAGCCATTAGAAATCATTTGGAGGGCCAGAGCAACATTACAGTGGGTAGAGTACTTGTCTTACAGGTGGCTAAACCGGGTTTGAAGATCATGTAGACTAGATAGATCATGAGTCCCTGGCACCTCATATGGTCCGTAAGCACCTTCATGAGAGATCCCTGAGCTCAGAGCCAGGGTTAAGCCCTGAGCACCACCAGGTGTGGCCCAAAAACAACTCATGGAGACCTGGCAGTGAGGGGGGGGGGGGAAATCTTACAAAACAATATATAGGGTTTTTTAAAAAAATAATAATTATAACTACTTTAGGGCTGGAATGATAGTACAGTGGGTAGGGCGTTTGCCTTGGACATGGCCAACCCGAGTTCGATCCCTGGCATCCCATATGGTCTCCCAAGCACCGCCAGGAGTAATTCCCGAGTACAGAGCCAGGAGTAACCCTTGAACACCATTGGGTGTGACACAAAAAAGGCAAAATAAATTTTTTTTTAATTATTAAGGCATTCGTTACAGACAATATTTCAACAACAATCTCATCACCCTTTCCAATTTTCCCAGCCACCCCGGAGCCTGCCCTCCTAGCAGGCCCTCTGTTTTACATTGTTTGTTATAAATAATTTGCTAAAAGGATGATCAAAAAATATAATCCATAGAAGAAAGTTAGTGAAAATTGTATCTCACAGTGGAGCCCTTTAAGCCCTTGCATAAGAGATTACTAAAATGCTAACGGTTAAGCCGCCTGTGTTTACACTTTGTTAATCAAAATTGGTTGCCTTTTACATTTCGTCCAATCTGGTGTGCTACTCCTGGTTTATCTGTATTACAGAGTTTAAGATGTTGCACACTTCAGGATGTCCAGAATTTTTCATTTTTATAGCTGGAGTTAAATTCTTAACTGGTGGCTTTGGGGCATGTGCGTGACTGCCAGGCTTACAGAATTATAGAGACTTGGGGGAGGTAGCCCATCCCTGACCCTGTGAAAGCTGGAGATTTCAGTCACAAAATCTGCATACCTGAGTTTTTCAACAAATTAATTCCTGGATGAGGCTCATCTGAGCAGTGGGGTCTGGTCAGGAGCATGGTGGCAATTGTGGAGTGTGAGGGTTTTGGGCTGCTGGGGCTTTGCTTGGGTGGGTGCAAGGCTCACCCCTTCCATCAATATGAAGTTATTTTGAAGAATTTTATAGGGAATTTGAAATAAAGTATTCTGTAATTTCAGTAGTCATCACTGGGTGTTCAGATAGGTAGTTTTCATTCTCTATACTCACATTTTCTCCATTATGACATGTATGAATTGGAGCAAGAATGCAATATGTAAAGGGTTTGGGGTTGTTTTGTTGTTGTTTTGGTTTGTTTGTTGGTTTTTTTTTTTTTTCTTTTTGGGTCACACGCAATGCACAGGGGTTACCTCTGGCTTTGCACTCAGGAATTACTCCTGCCGGTGCTTGGGGAATATATGGGATGCTGGGAATTGAACCCAGGTGGGCTGCATGCAAGGCAAATGCCCTCCCCGCTGTGCTATTGCTCCAACCCCAACAATATGTTAAGGTTTGAGCTATCTGAAGAACATTCTATCCAGCCAAAGCACCAAGCTGTGAGTTGCCTCTGAAGCTGGGATCCTCAAAAAGGCATGTGCTGGGGCTGGAGCAATAACACAGCGGGTAGGGCGTTTGCCTCGCACACAGCCAACCTGGATTCGATTTGCAGCATCCCATAGGGTCCCCTGAGCACTGCCAGGAGTAATTCCTGAGTGCATGAGCCAGGAGTGACCCCTGTGCATTGCCGGGTGTGACCCAATAAAGCAATAAATAAATAAAAATAAAAAGTTAATTCTTTAAAAAAAAAAAAGGCATATGCTGCCTGAGCCCATGTGCTGCTTGTACCCACGTGGTTGAGCACATGTGACACCCGCATCTCCACTCGAGATGTGGACTTTCATGCTGTCATGCCTAAACTCGGCTGTGTGTAGGGGCTCTCTCTGCCCTTGGAGAAGCCCGTTTTCTTTTGAGCATATTACTATACCCTCTCCCACTTTCTCTCCCTCCTCTCAAAAACCTCCAAATAAAATTCTGTTTTATTTTAAAAAGTAGAAATCAATATGATTATATAGAAAACGGGGTGCGTACCTCATTTCCCACGACCCTCTTCCCACTGTCCCCCCAGCATCAACCATTAAACTCCTCTCACAGCAGATCAGCTAAGAGCTTGTTCATCTGTTCTTTGACCACCCACTGACTCTCCGATCCCGTGCTAAAATACAGAAAACATGCTTTTGGAGGGCTACAGGGGAAATAGGGCAGGAAAATGGTTAAGAGCTCACCTGCCTTCAGTACTTCAACCCATTTCTTTGGTTTTCATATGGGGGCCACACCTAGAGATAGGGCTTGCTTCTGTACTCAGGGATCACCCTTGGTGGGGTTTGGAGGACCAGATGGAATGCTGGGGATCAAGCCCAGGTTGGCCGCGTGCAAGACCAGCCCTGCTCAACTACCCAGCTCCTCAGCCCGCTTGCTTTTGTTCTGTTTTGTGGATGACACTGGGACTCGCTTAGCAGTTTCACCTGTGAACCAGCTATTTTTTCACCATCTCTTTAATACATGGTGATCAAAGCCATCACCTACCTGATGTGAAAACTGAGTTTGAAAGAGGAAAGAAATAGGGCCGGAGCAGTAGTAGGGCAAGGCGTTGTACGACCTGAGCATCGCCAGTGTGACACAAAAGGCCTAAGGAGAGAAGAAATAGCATAGTAAAAGGTGTGCTAGGGGTTGAATGCAGGGAGAACTGACAGGAACAAATGCTTTGCACGCAGGAGGACTGGATTCTATGCTCAGCTCCAAATATGGTCCCCCAAGCACTGTCAGAAGTGACCCAAGCTCGGAGTCCAGAATAGTCCCTGAGTGCTGCTGGCCCTGGCCCCAAAACAACCCCCAAAAGATGCATTAGCCGATAAAAATTAATTGCCCCTTTTTATAACCTATCAATGATGTAATAGGAACCTGCATGACAGTAATGAATGCAGAATGATGTATGCTGAAATATGGAAATGAGGAATAAAGTCATTTGGAAATGGCTGCGGCACATTTATTACAAATTTGGCCCTGTTGTTGCATAAATACTTGTACATTTTAGGAGACAGCACTGTGCTGTTAATAATAGGGATTTGACACATTAATCCAAATGGCAAAGTGCAGATTATTTGACAAAAAAACAAAGGGTTTTTTTCAATTCTAATGGGAGCCATCAGGACCACATTCAGAGGTGCTGACGATCAAACCCAGGGCCTCTCACAGCAAGGCATGTATTCAACCACTGAGTCACATCCTTGTTAAAAGTTTTCAATTATTTTTTTGTTTGTTTGTTTGTTTCTGGGTCACACCCGGCGATGCACAGGGGTTACTCCTGGCTCTGCACTCAGGAATTACTCCTGGCGGTGCTCAGGGGACCATATGGGATGCTGGGATTAGAACCCGGGTCGGCCGCGTGCAAGGCAAACGCCCTACCCGCTGTGTTATCGCTCCAGCCCCCAGTTTTCAATTATTTTGATTTGGGGCCACACCTGGCTGTGCTGGAAGCACCTTCTGGCAGCGGTGTTTGGGGAACCACGCGGTGCCAAAGATTGAACCCAGGGCTCCAAAGCATGTGCCCTTTTGCGCTCTGGCCCAAACTAATGAGACATGTATAAATAAAAAGGGGGGAGGGGAGTTTAAAACTGGATGGAGGGACACTCGGACGGTGGTGGAGGGTATAGTGCTGAAATGGTTTGTCTCTGGTGCCACTCGCATTTATGTGTGGTCTGTACCGGTGGGGGGGGGGGGCGGTGCTGGGTGTCTAAAATATTTATATTTAAACAGGCCAGTGTTTAAACCCTCCAAATATTTCCCAGATACGAAGTTTCCATAATCCACCGCTACTCTGGTCCTGTGATAAACTGTTATCTTTTTATTTGTCCACTAATCTGACACGGACATGTATAATCGCATTTGGGAAGGTCAAGCAGCTGAATCCAGCACTTGAATGTAGGTGAATCTGGCACAAGCCCCCAGCCACGCGGCCGCATCCCCTGCGGTCTTTCCAGAAACTGCCGTTGACAGCTTGATTTCTAAGTCTGCCTGGGACACACACGCTGTCCTTCCGGCGTCCTCGACCTGAGGTTCCATGGCAACAGTTCTGCTTTGCTGTAGATTTGCATCAAGTCCCCCAGATCGGATCGTTGCGCAGGGAACGTACTCTCCTGCATCGCCGGGAAATACTGGGCTGGCGGGCATCACTTTTTCATCGTTTTCCGCAGTTTTTAATCTTCCCAGTCCCTTTCAACGTATTGGCGGAGATTCCGGGTAAAAGGGAGCTGAGACCCTGTGGCAATCGCGTACCAGGAATGGGTGGGACCCTGGGGCACTGAGTAGAGCCAGAAACCCGGCGCAGAGCGCTTCTACCACCTGCCCCTGCCCGGGGAACGCAGGCTCAGCGCACCAAGCTGTACCCTAGGCCTGGAACGCCCCGCCCACGCGTCAGGCCCCGCCCAATCTCTGGGAACGCCACGCCCTCCGCGCCCGGCCACGCCCATTTCCCGGGATCGCCCCGCCCGTTACCCGAGACGGCCACGCCCACTCCCCGGAACACCACGCCCTCTGCGCCAGGCCCCTCCCTCCAGGTTGCGCGCTGCGTCCGGCCGGTTGGCTCCGGGTTCCCACCTCCTTAGCAACCAGGGACGCTTTCTCCTTAGCAACCAGAGCAGCTCCCACAATGTTTGAGGACGACGAAATTGCTGTTACTACGGAGAAAATCACACGGAACCAGAGGGTGTTTATAAACCAGCTGGACACATTCAGCAGCCGAAATATCGGAAAGGTGAGTCACGGGGTAGGGGTAGGGGGGTCAGAGCAGAACCCAAATCTCCACTTTTCAGGCTGGTCCCCAACCACCTAAGCCCAGTGAGGGCCTTTGGCATGGGACACTCGCTGGACCTCCCCAAGGGGACCACCAGAGTCACTGGGACCCGTCTGCACCCAGGTAAGACAAGCGTGCTTGAAGATGAAGGGCCCAACCCTGGCCCTTAACTATAAACGAGAAGTAGGCTCCAAAGGAAGAAGGAAGGAGAGCCCAGGTCCTCTGACTCACTTTCCTCCCACTGCCCCCCAGCGCTAAAGCAGGCCACTGACCGCCAAGTTCCATGGTCACATCTCCCTCGGCTCACTGGGCATCCCTCCATCCCTTCCACGACTGGACTTGATGTCTGGGTCTGCCAGGCTCTGGCTGGGGCCCAGGTCCTCCCCACTCTGCCTCTCACCCTGGAAAATGAAGCTTTTCAAGAGGAGGACTCGGCCCTTCCCTTGAAATGCTCAGTCATCACTGAAAGTCCTCGAGTGGTATTGTTTTTCTGCGTCTCACGCGCTGGTCTTCACTCTTCCCTCGGGAGCTGGGGCGGAGCTGACCCTTCCACGGGGCAGACCTCTGTGAGGCTGGCTAATGCATACTCTGGGAGCACGTGCCCCCAGAACAGAGCAAAGCTACAGCACACGCCCACCTTCTATTTTGGTTCCCTGGGTCCTGTGCTTAATCCCCACCAACCGGGTGACTGAACCCCACAGAATACATCCTGGCATTGTTCTAGAAGTCAGGAGGCCAAAATCAGGTGCCAGTGGGCTTGATTCCATCTAGAGGCTGGGTCTGCTCCATGCACTGGGGGTTGCTGGTCTTCCTGACTGCCGAGACTCACCACCTCACCTCTCTCTCCATCTTCAACTACCTGGCATTGTCCCCTAAGGTAGCAGTCTCCAACTGTCCCCATTCTTATAGGGGTGCCAGTCCTTGGACTAGCACGCCTCCCCAACCCACCCCCCATCCTGACATCTGCAAAGACCCTGTTTCCAAACAGTCATGGACTCAGGTTCCAGGGAAACGGGGGATAACCCGTGGGGGGCGGAGCATACAGTCCAATCCAGGACGCCAGCTACAACTGATCCATTGAAAATGAGAGATTTGGACGCAGAGAGCAGCACGGTCAAAGGGCTGGATGCATGCCATGCAGGGGGGAGGCCTGGGCTTCCTCCCCGGCACCGCGTGCTCCCTGAACTCTGCCATGAGTGAGCACAGAGCAGGGAATAAACTCAACGAACCGCCAGGTGTTGGGACTGGAACAACAGTACAGCGGGGAAGGCGTTTGCCTTGCACATGGCAGACCCGGGTTCGATCCCCAGCATCCCATATGGTCCCCCAGCACTGCCAGGAGTAATTCCTGAGTGCAGAGCCAAGAGTGTGCATCGCCAAGTGTGACCCAAAAAGAAAAAAAAAACCATCAGGTATGAAACCCCCCAAAAATGTGAGGTTTCTTTCAGTATGTATTTTTATCTCAAATATATATATATATATACATATATAAATGTTTACAATGTTTACAGCCTATCATTTTTATGTATGAATACATAGTACAGAGGCTAGGGTGTTTGCCTTGCATGTAACCAACCAGGGTTCGATTCCCAGCATCCCATATGGTCCCCCGAGCACCACCAAGACTAAGTCCTGAATGCAGAGCCAGGAATAACCCCTGAGCATCGCTGGGTGTGGCCCAAAAAGCAAAATAATTAAAACCAAATAGGATGGTATGTGTAAAATATATCTACTAGAAGCAACTAAATATCCATATTTCTTATTTCTTCCATCTTACTCAAGACGGGGGAAGGAGTGGGGAAGGATGAAACCCAGCCAGAATCAGAGGGGGACATCGGGTCAGGCACTTCCTCCTCTGGAAAGTGTGGGACCCCCACCCACACACCCTGGTGCTGCTGCGGTGTGGCCCTGGGGTGTAGTGGGTGTGAGGGACACGCTTTCACCCAGCCGGGCCCCTGCATCACACACTCACCCAACCGGCCCTGCCCCGCCCCCCTCAGCTGGCTGGTACCCGGGCTGCTTCTCTCTCCCCATAGTTCCTCTCCAACTGCGTGATCGGGGCTTCACTGGAGGAGATCACCGAGGAGGAAGAGGAGGAAGATGAGAGCAAGTCAGGCGTGCTGGAGCCCGGCACTGCCAAGCAGAAGGAAGGAACCTTCCAGGTGGTGGGCACGGTTTCCCAGCCGGATCCCACGCACCTGGAGTTTGCCACAGAGACCTACTATGTAAGTCTGGGTGATGAGGGGGGAGGGGGAGACTCCCACCCAGTCCCCTCCCACGCTCTCCCTCCTGACCTCGTCCCTCCTCCAAGCATGCACACGTGTGGGGGGGGGTGGGGGGTGGGGAGGGGGCTTGTGTCTTTCTCTTTCGGCGGGAATGAACTTGGTGTTGTCTGTGCTTTTACTGTACCTGAAGCCAAGCTGTTTAGTTCCGTATTCTTAGTTTGCTTCTATTTTGTAGGGGGGTGGGCGGGTGTTAGGCGCACACCTGGCAGTGCTCAAGGCCACTCCTGGCCCTGGCGGTGCTCAGGAGACCGTATTCAGTGCCAGGATTGAGCCGTTGTCGCAGCCACATGCAAGGCAGATGCCTTCACCTCTAGCCTATCTCTCTAGCTCCTAAATTCAGCATTTTTGGGGAAGGATGGGGCTAATTTGGACTCAAGAAAAAAAAATTCTCAGTGCAGTGAATTGCCTTCTGGTGTCCGGGATACAGCTCAGGGATGTCTTTGCCCTCCCTGCATTGCAAGCATGTGGTCTCGAGTTCAATCCTCAGGGCTGCCACATGTGCCGAAGCCAATATTGCAGCTCTGCCGGAAGTGTCAGTGCACCCCAGTGAAAGGAGTGGAACCGCCAGCCCGCACCACAGCCAGGAAGTGTGGCCCCCTGGCAGAGACCCCTCCCAGTGCCCCCACAATCAGAATGTGCAAGCAGCACACCTAAGAAGGAACTCCTGGCGGAGCTGGAGCCGTAGCAGTGGGTAGGGCGCTTACTTTGCATACAGCCAAACCTGGGTTGGATCCCCGCCCGGCACCCCATATGGTCCCTTGAACCCTGCCAGGAGTGACCCCTGAACTCAGAGCCAGGAGTAAGCCCTGAGCACCCTCCCCTGGAAAAAAGGAAGCGTTACCACTCCCCGGTGAGCACTGGCGCTGGGGGAGTGGGCCCTAGAGCCCGCTGTGTCACCCCCGGGGAGCATCACAGCTGGCATGGGGAGCACCACAGCCCCATGTGACCCCTGACACTGCGTCAGCAACAGTGAGGGGAAGGGGTGAAAAAGCAATGAAATGAAATGCATCCTAGTATGGCAGGGAGGGCTCTCGCCTTGCACACCGGGCCAACCAGGGCTTCAATCTCCGGCACCCCAGAGGGTCCCTCAAATCCCCCCAGGAGTGATCTCTGAGCACCGAGCCAGGTATAAACCCTAAACACAGCCGAGTGTGGCCCCAGAATGAAACAACCCCCCCCCCAAGAGGCTGGAGTCCTAATCCCCAGGCCCTCAAATGTGGCTCTGCTGGAGACAGTCCGGAGAGGACTGAGGTAGGCCTGAAACAGTGTGTCCTTCGAGAAGGGGCTCTCTGGGCCCTGAGGAGCACCCAGCAGGGAGCACATCAGGTCAGGACAAAGGCGGAGCTCCACGTGCTGGATGGACAAGCGGAGAAGGCAGCAGACCACAGCACGCCCCTCCGAAGCCTGCGAGAGGCTGGGTCAGGCTCCCGCAGGCACCTTGATCTTGCACCCGAGCCTTCGGGATGCAAAGTCCAGGGTCTGAGGCACAGGGCAAAGGGGCACAGCTGAGGGACTGAACTCCAGGCAACGGGGAAACTGAGTCTCAGCCACGAAGCTTGGAGTTCCTGCAGCTGGCTGCCTCCTCCAGTCTGGAAGGGTGCGTGCGCTTGTCGATGTATTCACCGAGCAAGTGAGGTGGGAAGGAAGAAACCGAGTTTGATCTGGAAGATTCTGCTTTAATGCAACCAGTCAAGGGAAGAACAAAGGCAAATCCTGCTTTAGAAACACCCACAGTTGAGCACCCTGGAGGGGGTTTGGGGCTCCCCCCCACACCCTAACAGCCCTGGCAGCTGAAAACTTCCAGAACCCAGTTGCTACCAGGTTCACGACCAATCTCCACAGGTTCAGAAGTGCCTCAGCCACAAGTGAATCTGTTGAAAAACTCAGGTATGCGGGTTTTGTGACTGAAATCTCCAGGCTCTCACAGAGTCGGGGATGGGCGACCGCCCCCCATCCCCCTGTTCTTCCGGGAGCCTGGTAGTCACGCCCATGAACTGCTTCTGGCACCATATAAACTCCTTAACTGGCCATGATTCAGAGACTCACAAATAAATCTTGTAAGAGATCAACAAGCTGCAGAGACGCCTCAGACCCCAGAATCACCATTCAGTTAAAAATTTAAGTCCAGGTGTATCACCTTATTTAAATTTTAGCAACCACTCAACATATCATACTCTGTATCACTGATGTATTGGGAGTAACACACATTGGATAGGTTGTGATGACAACCAATGTCAATTAAAAGAAAAATTAACGCACAAAGCTCAGCCTATAATGGCATGTTAGTAATGTCTTATACAAGGGCTCAATAGCTCCAGGGTAAGGCACAACAGTCTCCACACATTTTCTTCTAAGGAAACCTTTTTCGATAATTTTTAGAGAATTGCTTATAACAAGCAATACAAAATAAGTTATTTATTATTATTAGGGCAGGCTTAGGTGGTGCTTGGGAAATTTCAAAATAATGGTGTTGGGTAGAATATTGTGGTGATAGAATACAGAATGTAATAAATTATTATGAACAACCTTATGAAAACAAAATATCACTGTATCAGTGTATCACTATCATCCCGTTGTTTGTCGATTTACTCGAGCGGACAGGCTCTCCTTACTTGTCTTTCCCAATGGTTGGAAGCTCTTTCAGGGTCCGGGGAATGAGACATATTGTTACTGTTTTTGGCATATCTAATATGCCACGAGTAGCTTGCCAGGCTCTGCCTGTGCAGGCAGGATACTCTCGGTAGCTTGCCGGGCTTTCCAAGAGGTATGTATATACTGTCATCCATTGATCAACAATTTGCTCAAGCATGCCCAGTAACATCTCCATTCATACTAGCCCTGAGATTTTAGCAGCCTCACTTTACTCATCCTTCCCAACGGTGCCACGTTAGAGGCTCTTCAGGGCCAGGGGAATGAGACCCATCATTGTTACTATATTTGGCATATGAATACGCCATGGGAAGCTTGCCAGGCTCTCCCGTGTGGGTAGGAAACTCTTGGTAGCTTGCCAGGTTCCCCAAGAGGGAGAACTAGGCTATAAGATGTCGGGAGCTTGGTTTTATAGTCTCTGGATGTTGGCACTGATGGGATTACACATCTCTCAGGGGGCAGTTTCTGGTGTGACTGCCTAGCTACTGGAAAATGGGGAATCTGGGTGGAAGAGGCCCAGTCCCAATCCGAGCAGCCTTGGATGACAAAATTAAAAAAAAAAATAGAAGTGCCCTGTGCTGGATGATGGAACGTAACCCCCAGCCGCTATTACACTGCCAGAAAACATACAGCTATTGCTGCAGGGAAAAATGTGTACAGACACCATCACCACCAGTTTCTCCTGTCCAGAACCACACTTTCATCTTTCTAACCGTGGAAGCTTCCAGTGTTGTACCATCTTCTTCTGCTGCCAACTGTAGCAATAAGGTGCCTTGTGTCTGGAAAGGGAGCAGACTAATTCCATCCTGAGGCTTCTGAAGTTTCGCTTGAATCACTCATCAGCCTTTCTGCAGGACTTGAGCGAGACCCGTACTTGCTCCAATTAACATGCAGGGAGGGAGTTTGGAGTTAGTTTCGGCTGCTTCGCACAGTTCCCCCCACTGTGTTCTGAGTCTTCCCCGCAGACGGGCTGAAATGGCTTGCTGAAGATTATCATGCGGTTTTCCAATCCTCTATTTCTGGGTGTGTCACATCACACACACATGATGTGTCCTAAGATTCTTAGTTCCTTGAAAACTACATACTAAAGAGTATGTACTACATACTAAACTACATACTAAAGAGTAAAGTACATCTTCACACACTAAAGAGAACCAAATGAAGTTTTGCTTCACGTTCTTCCTGAGGTACTTCTTGTGGCACCAGATCAAATTTGGAAAATGTCAGTATTCCACCTAAACAGGCCACTGTTAGCTTCTCACGACAAACGAGTCTCAACTTTCTTTTTTCAATTTTATTTTCGTAAAGTTATTCACAACAATTGATTACATTCAACATTTCAACACCAGTCCCACCATTACGCCTTCCCACCACGATTATCTTGGGTTTTCCCACTGCCACTCAAGCCTGCCCCACAGGAAGATGCTAAAGAATTTATTTTGTATTGCTTGTTATGAATAGTATGAGATTTAAGTGGCTGCTTTTGAGGCTCCGTGCTCCTGGAATTCTAAAATTTTAAATAATTGTGGTCCAGAGGTATGTATTTAAATACTAATTCAAGACCACGGTACTCTCTCGACGCCTGCGTTCAGTGGTCTCCGGTCGCTTCCCTCACCCAGTCGGCCGATGACAGTGGGCGGGTGAAGGAAGAAACAAGGGCCAGGCTGGTTGGTGATCAGCTGCAGCTTATTCCAATCTCGTCTCCCTCTGCCTCCTTCCAGTCTCACCCACTCCTGTGTTCCTCCTCCCATGATCTTCCTCTCTGTTGCCCCTCTATCCCCCAGCTCCCCTTACAGCCGTATAGCTCCAAATCCTGAGGGCTGGGTAGTGATTACACATAGGTTCCCTCAGGGGAAGCTTCTTCTAGGACAGATTCTCATCCAGCAAAATGCCCCCCTAAGGGTGAAATACCATCTAGGGGTGTGTTTCTCCTTTCCTTGGTCCAACAACCATTTAAACATTCAGCTAATTAGAGCGATAGGAGAGCGGGTAGGGCGTTTGCTTTGCACATGGCCGACCTGTGTTCGATTTTTCCACCCCTCTCGAAGAGCCCGGCAAGCTACCGAGAGTATCTTGCCCGCATGGCAGAGCCTGGCAAGCTCCCTGTGGCGTATTCGATATGCTAAAAACAGTAACAACAAGTCTCACAATGGAGATGTTACTGGTGCCCACTCTAGCAGATCAGTGAGCAAAGGGATGACAGTGATACAGTGATTTTGTATGGACAGAGTAAGAGATACATGAAGCTTATTGGGTGGCTCTCCTGGGGACATCTCACTATAGATCTCAGACAACAGTGCTCAGTTCAGATGAACCCTTCCTAACCCTAAGCAGGGTCCTTGTCTAGTTGTTTCTCGTTGTATCATGACAGAATTTGTCATGACCGTGCTCTTAACCTAGAGGTAAGTATTATGGTGCTTGGCCTGGCCCATTTCGATGCCAGGGTAGCTCATAGCTTGTCCTGGGCCCATCCAGTCCCTTCGACAGGACCCTGCTTTGGGGTGCTAGGAACTAAGGGCAACTGAGGCTTAAGTCGAGAAAATATGAGAGATACCCAGTGGAAAATATTATTCGGAGCAAATTCACTCTCAAGTTACAAAAGCATAGCATGAACTGTCTTCCTGTGTCTATACAAAAAGGACATTGCTCTAAACTATGCAAAGGACTGAAGGAAAAGAGAAAAGCAATAGTTCACTTACAAGTACAGATCCAGAGATTTCTGAGGAATTTGACTTTACAAGTCACAAGTGCTGCTTTGGGGATAGAGGTGATTGACCGGTTGGGGAAGCCGAGCACAGAGAAGAGGTTACAGATAAACGCAGAGGAATGGGAGTGCCTGGGAGCACTGTGATGGGTGTAACCCAGTAAACCTAAGCTCCCTGTGGCCAGGGAGTAAGGACAAACCAATGTTACCCTACAGAAGGCATCTCTCTGCTGTGCTGCAGGATTCATTTGGGAGTCTCTCTTGTCTCAACTTTCTTATTCTATTCTTTCTATCTTTCTTTCTTGTTGTTGTTGTTGTTGTTTGGGGGTCACAATGCTCAGAGGTTACTCCTGGCTCTGTGCTCAGGAATCACTCCTGGCAGTGCTCAGGGAACCCTATGGGATGCCAGGGATGGAACCTGGGTCGACCGCATACAGGGCAGACACCCTCCCGGCTGTGCTATTGCTCTGGCCCCTCAATCTCTTTTCCAGGGCATCTCTCGAGAAGACCTCCTCTTGCGGCTGCTGGAGTGTGACATCATCGTGTACAACATCACGGAGAACCCCAAGCAGGTGGAGGAAGCCGTCTGGGCCATCTCTGGTCAGTGAGCTGCGCTGCTTTCTGGCAGGGACAAGCGCTTTACCATCGACCAAACACTAGGCACCGGGGGGCCAAGGGGAAACTGATCTGCAACTTTTCTTTATCCTGTTTGGGTTTGGGGGCCACACCCAAGAGTGCCGGGGGCTCACTCCTGTCTCTGGCTGGGCTCAGGGAACCATATGAGATGCTAGAGATCAAACCATCCGGGGGCAAGACAAGTGCCCTCCCTTCCCCATGTAGTATCTCTTCAGCCTGAGACTTCTTTTGGTTTTGCTTTGTTTTTGTTGGTGGGGGCGGGGCATAGCCTGTGATGCTCAGGGGTTACCCCTGGTTCTTCACTAAGGAATTACTCCTGGCGGTTCTCAGGGGACTATATGCGGGGCCCACGGATTGAGCTATGTTGGCCACTGTACATCTCTCCAGCCCCTGAAACGTTTTTTGTTTGTTTGTTTGTTTTGGGGTCATACTTGGAGATGCTCAAGGCCTACTCGTGGCTCTGCGCTTAGGAATCACTCCTGGCCATGCTTGGAGCCATATGGGATGTCAAGGACGGCCCCGGGTGAGCAGCACGCAAGGCAAGGCCCTACCCGCTATCCTACCGCTCTTGCCCTGAAATCTCTTTAAGACATGACATGAGGGCTGGAGCGATAGCACAGCGGGTAGGGCATTTGCCTTGCTGGCGGCCGACCAAGGTTTGATTCCCAGCATCCCATATGGTCCCCTGAGCACCGCCAGGAGTGATTCCTGAGTGCAGAGCCAGGAATAACCCCTGTGCATCGCCGGTGTGACCCAAAAATAAATAAATGAATGAATAAATAAATAAATAAATAAATAAATAAACAAACAAGACATGAAAGGAGGGCCTGAGGGAGAATAGTGGTGATAAAGCACTGGCCTTGCACTCAGCTCACCCTGGTTCTGCGTATCGTTCCCAAGTACTGCCAGGCGTCGCCCCCCAGTACTGCTGAGTCTGGATCCAAAACGCAACAATAGTTCATCAGTTAAATAAAAACATGAATGAGACGCTCCAGAGGTGGGTCTGAGGACTGCGTGTAGGTTCTGCAGCCGGGATCCTGGGAGTCCATCCCTGGCCCCTCGTGGCCCTCTGAGCACCCCTGGGAGTGACCCCCAACGACTGAGCTTGGGTGGCCTCCCTCTGCACACACAGGTAGGCCCCCCAAAACAACACATAAGCAAATTGAAAGACTCGTGTGGGGGTAGCAGAGATAGTACAACAGGCAGATCGCTTGCAAACAGCCCCCCCCCCCCCCGGTTCAATTCCCCCTCATCCCATATGGTCCCCTGAGCATTGCCAGGAGTAGTTCCTGAGTTCAGAGCCAGAAGATACCCCTGAGGACCCCCTGGGTGCGCCCCACCCCCCAAAAAAAGATTGTGTGTGTGGTGGGGGATGGTTGGGAATCATGCCCGGTGGTCCTTGCGGCTTTATCTTTGATTCCCTTTTGATTCCACATTGGACTGTTGTTTTGGGGTCACTCCCAGGTGGTTGTTCAGGGAGCACTCCTGGGGGTGCTCAGGGGCCATGCACAGCTGGGATTGGAACCCGGACCTCTGGCATCCTATGCCTGCCTGTCGGGTTCTTGCGCCAGCCTGTTTCCATGGAAACCTTGCTCTTCGATGATAGTAGCCGAGGAAGGCCCAGTGACACCAGAAAAACAACGTATCAGAAAGGCAAGAAGCCGTCTGCCAGTTGGGATAAAATTGCACTCCTGGGGGCTGGAGATCTCAGTGGTCTGGAGCACAGCCCGGGTGGGCTAGAGGCCCAGGCAGGTTCTACCCCAGATCCCTGTGGCCCCCCAAGCACCACTGGGAATAGTCTCTGAACACCACGAGTGTGGTCCCCAAAACCGAAAAACAATAACAAAAACTTGCATTTGTTTATAAGTGAACAGGTGGATGGCCGGAGACCTAATAACATTATCACGGGGCCAGAGTGATGGGGGGAGGGGAGAGAGAGGGGGCAGGGCTCCTGCCTTGCTCGCAGCCAGTGTGGGTTTGGTCCCCTGCATGGCATCCGGTCCCCTGAGCCTCGCTGGGAATGATCCCTGAGCAGAGCCCGGAGTAAGCCCCGAGCCCGGCCGGGTGTGGCCCGGAAACCAGCAGCTGACTGCATAAAGGGACCATCGTTAGCAGGGCCACCCAGTTAGAGGCCCCGGGAAGGAGGCCAGTCGGAAACCCAGCGGGCCAGAGAAGGGGAAGAGCCAAGTGTGGTCCACAGAATGAAAATAGAAGCTGGAGTTAGCATTTGAATGGGGGTCAGCGTGTGGCAGTGTCTCTGAGGGGGAATTCAGTCACCCTTTCTGGGGCGTCCTCAGACCCAGGCTTCTGAGAAATCAGCATTCCCTCATTTGCTGAGCTATTAGGAGCCGCCCGGAACCAGCAACCAGCGGCTCCCTGGGTCCTGGTGCCATCTCCTCCGCCACTTTAGATTTGTCTTTCCCTAGAACACGACACAGGCTGGAGCGATAGCACAGTGGGCAGGGCGTTTGCCTTGCATGCTGCCGACCTGGGTTCGATTCCTCCGTCCCTCTCAGAGAGCCCGGCAAGCTACCCGTGGCGTATTCGATATGCCAAAAACAGTAACAACAAGTCTTACAGTGGAGACGTTACTGGTGCCCACTCGAGCAAATCGATGAGCAACAGGACGACAGTGACAGTGACAGAACATGACACATCCAAAGGCCAGACAATAGGACAGCGGACAGGGCACTCACCTTGCATGTGGCTGACTTGGGTTCAGTCTCCAGCATCCCATAGGGCCCCCCCCAGGAGTGACCCCCGAGCACAGAGCCAGGAGTCAGCCATGAGCACCACCAGGTGTGGCCGAAGAAACAAAAGGGAAAGCGGGGGACGACTGACTGGGAAAGAAGCGTTTGTTGGCCATGAAACAGCCGTGTGCAGGGGACCCCGGCGCTGGGGTTAGCCTGTGGGTGTCCTAGTTACTTTCCAGGAGCTCATGAATATGCATCAGGTGAGCTTGTGCCTCTGAGTCGCATACAAGCACGCGCCACAGGTAGGGGAAATGGGCTTGCGGAGAGGAGGTGATGAGAGGGAGGAGAGTGGGGTCCAGAAGGCTCCTCTGGGGGCCAGAGCCGTAGTCCAGCGGGGAGGGCATTTGTCTTGCACGTCGCAGACCCAGGCTCGATCCCTGGCATCCCATATGGTCCCCGAGCACCACCAGGAGTAATCCCTGAGCATCTGCGGGTGTGATAGAGCCCCTCCTCCCCCCTCCTCTGTGCAGCCTGGCTGGTGGGGAGTGGCCCGCCAGGGGCTGGGCACCTTCTCTGTGCCAAGTGGGTTGTTTGGTTTTTGGTTTTTGGTCTTTTTTTCTTTCAGTTTTTGGCTCTGGGGCTGCACCCAGCGGTGATCAGGGCTTACTCCTGGCTCTGAGCTCGGGGCCACTCTTGGTAGGGCTTGGGGTGCCAGGGACTGAGCCCAGGCCAGCCGTGCAAGGCATGCACCCCACCTTCAAGAAAACATTGGCATAGGGTCTGAGAGGGAGTACAGAGGGTAGGGTGCTGGCCTCGCACACACCCACCTGGGTTCCATCCCTGACATCCCATGCAGTGCTCCCAGCCTGATCAGAAGCGACCCCTGAGCACAGAGCTAGGAGTAAGCCCTGGGGAGTGCCGAGCTTGACCCCAAACCCAAAAATATAGTAGCACTGTATCACTGTCATCCCGTTGCTCACCAATTTGCTCGAGCGGGCACTAGTAACGTCTCCATTGTGAGACTTGTTGTTACTGTTTTTGGCATATCGAATACACCACAGGGAGCTTGCCGGGCTCTGCCGTGCGGGTGGGATACTCTCGGTAGCTTGCCGGCCTCTCCGAGAGGGACAGAGGAATAGAACTAGGGTCAGCCGCGTGCAAGGCAAACGCCCTACCCGCTGTGCTATCGCTCCAGTCCTAAAGATAGAGTAAATAAATAAATTTTAAATGACATAAAATCTGCAAGGACAAAATTTTTAAAGGAAATTGAAACATGAACAGATTTTTTAAAAAATATACCATGAGCGTGAGGCATAGTATTGCTGATTTTTCAAACTCATAAAAGCCTGACATTACAGAGAAATAAAGTGACTACCAGGGAACTATTATTTATTTATTTATTTATTTATTTTGGGGGAGTCACACCCAGCGATGCTCAGGGGTTACTCCTGGCTCTGCACTCAGGAATTACTCCTGGAGGTGCTCAGGGGACCCTATGGGATGCCAGGGATTGAACCTGGGTTGGCTGCGTGCAAGGCAAACGCCCTCCCCTCTGTGCTATCGCTCCAGCCCCCAGAGCTATAATTTTGAGGAAGTCTTCAGAGGAGTAGCTGGCTGGTGGGAACCAGAATGTTGAGACCAGAGGCCGGAGCCCTGGGAGAGCGGGGAGGGCAGTTTGCTTGCACCTGGCAAGGTAATGCCAAGTTTAATGCCTGGCACCCCATATGATTCCCTGAGCACTGGCCAGGAGTAATTCCCGAGTGCAGAGCCAGGAGTAACCCCTGAGCATCGCTGGGTGTGGCCCCCAAACTGAAAAAAAAAAAAGTTCCTGAGTTCAGTGATGGGGGCCGGGGAGAGCTGGGGTGAGGCCTCTGCCTGAAAATTGCTCCCGAGGAAGGAACTGACGCTCAGGGGCTGCTGGTAGCTCGCAGACCCCCGGCTTTACAGACACGCCCCGCCCGGCCCTCAGTGCTCCTCTGTCTGTCTCTGGGCCGCAGCTCTGAACGAGGAGATCAACCGTTTCGAGAAGCGGAAGATATTCATCTTACTGTCCACGGTGATGACCTGGGCGCGCTCCAAACCTCTGGACATGGTACGTAGCGCCTGCTCCTGCTTTTCGCGCTCCGGCCCGTCCCGGGACCAGCACTCGCAGGGGTGATGGACCAAGCCCCCCTCATCCACAGGACCCCGGGGTCCCTGTGCCTCTGGGGAAGAACAAGAAAACGCTGCCGCCCTTTGGAGGGTGGGGTCGCTCCCAGGGGGTCTCGCTAACTGGCCCGTGCTCAGTGCTGGGGAGAGGCTGGGGTGCTGAAGGGTGTCTGGGGTGCACCCACCCAGTGGTACCCCAAGGCCTGAGGGCTGCTGTGGGACCTTATGGTTCAGCAACTTGAATTAGGGGCTGCTTGTAGCTCACTGCGGTGGCGGTTACAAGGGGCACCTGCAGGCGGTGCCCACACCCGCACCCCTGTACGTCTCTGCAGCCCCTGCTTCCTGCGCAGGTTCTTTTGTTTTTTGTTTTTATTTTTTTATTTTATTTTATTTTATTTTTGCTTTTTGGGTCACACCCGGCGATGTGATGCACAGGGGTTACTCCTGTCTTTGCACTCAGGAATTACCCCTGGCGGTGCTCAGGGGACCATATGGGATGCTGGGATTCGAACCCGGGTTGGCTGCGTGCAAGGCAAACGCCCTACCCGCTATGCTATCGCTCCAGCCCGTTTTTATTTTTTTGAGGGGCGTCACACCTTTGATGCTCAGGGGCTACTCCTGGCTCTGCACTCAGGAACTACTCCTGGCAGACTAGGGGGACCGTATGGGATGCCAGAGATTGAACCCAGGTGGGCTGCGTGCAAGGCAAACACCCTACCCAAGGTACTAATGCTCTGGCGTCTTGAGGGTAGTGAAAGAAGGGACCGCAGTGGTAGTCTAGGGCTCATGGTGCTTGCTTCACGTCCCACCATCCCTGGTTCAAATCCCGCCACTTCATATGGTCCCCTGAGCACTGCCAGGGTCCACTCCTGAGCGCAGAGCCAGGAATAGCCTTTGACCACTGCCAGGTTTGGCAAAAATAAACAAATAAATAAATAAAGGTGGGCTGCAGTGATAGTCAAGCGGGGAGGGCGTTTGCCTTGCATGCAGCCGGTCCCAGTCCCGTCCCCAGCATCCCGTAGGGTCCCCTAAGCGCCACCAGGAGTGAGTCCTGAGTACAGAGCCCGGAGTTATCCCTGAACATCCCTGGGTGTGGCCCCCCCCATAAAAAAATAGTGAAAGAACTTTCAGAGTCGTTAAATTTGGGTCATTTAATCTTTTTCGCACATGAAAAGAAAATAAAGTGGCACCCACGGATGGCGCAGTGGTGAGCGCCTGCCTTGCAGGTTTTGCTTTCTGTTTTTTTTTTTTTCTTTTTGGGTCACACCCGGCAATGCACAGGGGTTACTCCTGGCTCTGCACTCGGGAATTATTCCTGGCAGTGCTCAGGGGACCATCTGGGATGCTGGGAATCGAACCCAGGTCGGCTGCGTGCAAGGCAAACGCCCTCCCCGCTGTGCTATCGCTCCTCTGCCTTACAGGCTTGAGGCTGCGAGTTTGACCCCCACTCACCTGCACCACGGCCAACTGCTCATCCCCACGCCCCACCCCTACAAGCACTGCAGCCAAATTGTGCCAAGAGCACCACAGCGATAGAGACCAAGAAGATGGCAGTGGGCAGGCTCGGGCCCCACAGCAAGGCAGGGGAGGGGCGGGAAGGGAGAGACGGAGTGCCAAGAGCCGGAGCGCGTGCTTTGGATGTGGGAACCCTGGTTTTGTCGCCTGCACGGTGGCTCCAGAGCACCCCCAGAGCGACCCCCCAGCCCCGCTGAGCACCGCCAGGTGTAGAGAACAAAAGACTGTTACCGAGAGACCATGAAGGGAGCCCGCGCGACGCTCGCCTTGCACGAGGCCGGCCCAGGTGGGCTCCCCGACATCCCTTGTGTCTCCCCGAGCACCATCAGGAGTGATCCCTGAGAGCAGAGCCAGGGGTCAGCCTGAGCACTGATCCCTGAGTGCAGAGCCAGGGTCAGCCCTGAGCACTGACCCCTGAGAGCAGAGCCAGGGGTCAGCCCTGAGCACTGACCCCTGAGTGCAGAGCCAGGGTCAGCCCTGAGCACTGGTCCCTGAGTGCAGAGCCAGGGTCAGCCCTGAGCACTGGTCCCTGAGTGCAGAGCCAGGGTCATCCCTGAGCACTGGTCCCTGAGTGCAGAGCCAGGGGTCAGCCCTGAGCACTGATCCCTGAGAGCAGAGCCAGGGGTCAGCCCTGAGCACTGACCCCTGAGTGCAGAGCCAGGGTCAGCCCTGAGCACTGACCCCTGAGTGCAGAGCCAGGGGTCAGCCCTGAGCACTGACCCCTGAGTGCAGAGCCAGGGGTCAGCCCTGAGCACTGACCCCTGAGTGCAGAGCCAGGGGTCAGCCCTGAGCACTGATCCCTGAGTGCAGAGCCAGGGTCAGCCCTGAGCACTGACCCCTGAGTGCAGAGCCAGGGGTCAGCCCTGAGCACTGACCCCTGAGTGCAGAGCCAGGGTCAGCCCTGAGCACTGACCCCTGAGTGCAGAGCCAGGGTCAGCCCTGAGCACCGCGGGAGGTGGCCACAATGGAAAACAAAACTAGCCGACACTCAAAGACCAAGAAGGACTGTTTGGTAACAGCTGTTCCTGGTTCATGAGTGTTATTCCCATCCCAGTCCCCAGGGAGAGGGGTGGGAGGGACGTCAGGGGGACAGGGGACCCAGCAGGAAAGCCGCGACAGCCTGGCCGACCTCCAGGGCAGGATTCTTACCCGCCCTTTCCAGGGCAGGATTCTTACCCGCCCTCGTTCTGAGTCGCCCCTGGCCCCCAGATCTCAGATACTTTGTAGCTGGTTCTCGAAGCCTTGGCGCAGCCTTTGGAAGCTGAGAACAATGTCGCCTCTTCTCAGATGGTTCTGAACGAATCCCTACTAGTGAATGAATCTTCCCCATCGGGAGGTAGCACAGTGGTTAGAGCACAAGCCTGGCATGTGTCTGGCCTGGGCTCTCCCCGGGCATCTCGGGGTCCCCCCAGCACCACCCGAGGGCTCAGACGCCCCAATGGCACAGAGCCCACGCAGCGTTGCAGCCCGCAGCCCGAACACCGGTCCGCCTGGTTGGCCAAGAATCACAGATAGAGTCACCCCGCCCCTCCCCGGACCTCCTGAACACAGTTTGGGGGAGTCCCCCCCACCACCACCCAAAGGAGCAGATCTTTAGCCTTGCACCAAAGCAGTGGCAGCAGAGAGAGAAAACCATTTTCTGTTGAACAACTTAAAACCGGTACAGGGTGCCCACCCCAGGCAGCCCTCCAGGATTGCACGCAGAGGAAACAATCAGATCTTTGCCAAGGCGCGTGGTTCCTGCTGTGTGTGTGCGCACGCATGACCCGCTGGGACTAGTGAGTTCCCAGGAGGGCCCTCCCGCCCCTGCGCAGGGTCAACTGTCACCACCTGGTGGTCGCGGGAGGCTCTGTCCAGAAATGAACGCCAGTTTCTTTTCTTCCAGCAGAGGCTGCTTCCAGGGACCCACAGTTCAGTCCCTGAGCCCCCAGGAGCGGGCCGCTCTCTGGGCGGGGCGGAAGCCCTGAGCACGCCCCGGCGGGCCCCAAGTCCAAACTCAACTCCAACCCGAAGAAAGTTAGACACAGACCCAGAAAGCCGGGCCACGGGCTCGCGGGCTCAGTACAGACGCTGACTCAGGCCTGACCTGGGGCCCGAGGTCCCAGAGCACAGAGCCGGGCGTGGCCCCCACAAATAACAATTCTCCCCCCCCCCAAGTCTTTCCCCAAAGCCATCGCCATCACTTCAGTTGCCCCAGTCTCCCTCCCCTCGTCTGTCTCTACCCCACTAATTCATCAGCCAAAGTGCGTCTCCGATGGCTGGGCGGAAAGTGGGGGGAGGGTAGTGGGCACGGGTGAAGGGCTGGGTGTCAGTACAATACACTGTCACACTGTCGCACTGTCGCACTGTCACACTGTCGGCCCGTTGCTCATCGATTTGCTCGAGCAGGCACCAGTAACGTCTCCATTGTGAGGCTTGTTGTTACTGTTTTTGGCCTATCGAATACACCACAGGGAGCTTTCCAGGCTCTGCCGTGCGGGCGGGATACTCTCGGTAGCTTGCCGGGCTCTCCGAGAGGGACGGAGGAATCAAACCCGGGTTGGCCGCGTGCAAGGCAAACACCCTCCCCGCTGTGCTATCACTAACTCAATCATAAATATCCCTGCAACTTTTAAGTCATGGTAATGCAATAAAAAGGGAGGGGGGTTAAAACTCTGAAATCCAGGGAGGAAATGCAAGACGGCGCAGTTGGTAAAGTGCTTGCCGTGCGCGTGGCTGACCCGGGTTTGATGCTCAACACCGCATGTGGGCCCTGGGCCATCGGGAGTGATCCTGGGGGGCCGGAGAGATAGTCCAGCGGGGAGGGTGTTTGCCTTGCACGCAGCCAGCCTAGGTTCTATTCCCAGCATCCCATATGGTCCCCCGAGCACCGCCAGGAGTGATTCCTGAGTGCAGAGCCAGGAGTAACCCCTGAGCATCGCCCAGTGTCACCCAAAAAGCCAAATAAATAAATAAATAAATAAATAAAGGCGCGATCCCTGAACACAGAGCCAGGAGTAAGCCTGAGCACTGCTGGGTGTGCCCCCCCCCCCAATAAACAAAAATTGCATTAAATCTACTGGGTCCCTTTGTGTCTGTGGATGATCACAAAGGCCCTGGGGCTGGTGCCTGCAGTCTAAGGAGTCTTGTCCAGGTCCTAGCAGGATGCCGTCTCATGTCCAGCGGGCGGGGCACTGGCCCGGGGTAGGTGCCCAGCACCACCCATTGACCCCATGCACCGACCGCCAGGAGTGGTCCTTCAGCTCAGAGCCAGGACTAAGCCCTGAGCACCACCTGGTGGAGCCCCCAAACCAAAACAGTACATGAAATGGGATGCCCACCAGGGGCCAGCGACAGAGGACAGTGGGCGAGATGCTTGCCTTGCACTGTGGTCCCCCAAGTACTCACCCAGCCCTGCTGAGGGCTGACTCCTGGCTCTGTGCTCAGGGCTGACTCCTGGTGGGCCTGGGGGATCTGACTGAGCCCAGGCCGACTGCTCGCAAGGCCCATGCCCTCCCCGCTGTGCTGTCCCTCCGGCCCCTTTACTTGGGAGGTCTCGGGGGCTGTTCCTGTGAGACGCCTCCCACCTGGCCGTGTTCTCCTTCCCAGGAGGATTCCGAGATCCCTTTAACGGAAGAGGATTACCGGAGGAGAAAGAACCACCCCAATTTCCAGGACCACATCAACGCTGAAAAACTCGTTCTCAAGTTCGGGAAAAACGTGAGTGCGGAGTCTTCCCCGGAAGCCCGTGCGGACGCGTGCCAGGACCCCACGGGTGTTGCCGCGCTGAGGCTCCGTGTGGCCCTTCCCCGGCCCTGCACACAGTGCCCGAGTGGAGGCTGCAGAGATGGTGCAGCGGGGAGGGTGCTCGCCTTGCCTTACAGCCCCTGGTGCCGTTCCCGGCGCCTCCTCCGGGATGGCCCAGATGATCCCCAAGCAACACCCAGTGCTCAGGCCCTCGAATCCAGCCCCACTGGGTCGGGTTATCTGAGAATGCCTTCTGAGCACTGTTTGGGAGTCCTTACCCCCAAAAAGTGGCACACTACCGTAGGGTCCCAGCCCAGCCTCCAGCCCGCTGCACAGTGCTTGCGTAACACTGTAGCACTGTCCTCCCGTTGTTCATCGATTTGCTCGAGCGGGCACCAGTAATGTCTCCGTTGTGAGACTTGTTGTTACTGGTTTTGGCATATCAAGTATGCGACGGGGAGCTTGCCGAGCTCTGCTGTGCGGGCGGGATACTCTCAGTAGCTTGCCGGGCTCTGCGTGGAGGGGCGAAAGGGCCACACTGAGAACTGGACAGCGAAGAGGACGCCGCTCCCCTCCCTCCCAGCCCACTGTACGTGGGTCTCACTAAGAAAGGACATGGGGCTCAGCTCACAGACATGGGGGCCTCCGGGGGCTGGGGCCACGCCACCCCGAATCCGTGGTCTGCGGGGCCGTCTCTGCACTGCTGGGCCTCAGCAGTAGGGCCAGAGCGATAGGACAGCGGGGAGGGCACTGGCCTTGCAGGCAGCTGGCCCAGGTTCAATCCCCGGCTCCCCTCCGGTCCCCCGAGCCCCACCAGGAGTGATGCCCGAGCACAGAGCCAGGAGTCAGTCCTGAGCACCGCTGGGTGTGGCCCTCCCCCCTCCCCGAATTAAGAGTCAGCCGTAACCGAGTCACCCACATGGCCACACCCGCATAGCTGTCTCTTGTGGCAGCCGCATCCTTTGGACGCGTATATTGTACAGCTCTTGCATCTCCAACTTCCACCAAAATAGAAGAAGGGAACGCCTGGTGACGAGTCCGTGTGAGTAGTACTGAGGCCTTGCTGTCCCGCTTGCATGATGCAAACGTTTCATTTGTGGATAGATTGGAATCTCGTATATCATCCTCCAGTCAGTTTCCTTCAAGCGGGAATTACCGGGCAGCCGCTATGGAACATGTGCGCTAAGGTGACACCTAGTGGTCCCCGAGCATATTGCAACAGGAACTTGGAAAGTCCCCAAAGTTTCATCCCACCGTTAAAAAAACAATCTTTCCCACCGCCCCCTCTCCCAATTTTGACACTACAAAATTTGGGGTATAAAAACATTTGAAGGAAGCCTGTGATTCAGAATTCTATCCCCTTTTCTACCCACTAAGTTGTGACCTTAGTCATGTCACTGAACTTTGGGGGTTAAATTAAATAAAAATAGGGGCCAGGGATATAACTCAAAGGGCTAGAACTCGGGCTTCGGGGGCTGTTGCCCAGCTTCCACCCTGACACTGTCGGGAGTGGCTCCTGAGGTGTGCCAAACATGGAGCAAAATAAAATCGATCGAGCCAATATAAAAGAAAGGGAACGCCCGAGAAGGTCTGAGTTTCCTGCAGTTCCACATTCTATAACCAGAATGTTTCTTTCATTAAAACTCTGAGCATTGGGGCTGGAGCCATAGCACAGCGGGGAGGGTGTTTGCCTTGCACACGGCCGACCCGGGTTCGATTCCCAGCATCCCATATGGTCCCCTGAGCACTGCCAGGAGTAATTCCTGAGTGCAAAGCCAGGAGTGACCCTTGAGCATCGCCGGGTGTGACCCAAAAAGAAAAAAAAACCCACAACTCTGAGCATTTCCCAAGAGAAAACCTGTGATTTCTTCCTCTTTGTTCTATTGGGGGCCCTTGTGGGTCTGATGCCGGCCCCCCGGGACGTGAGGACCAAGTCCAGCCGCGGCTGGTGGCCGGGAATGTGGAACTCGGAGATGTGGCATCTGCTCCTGCCCCCGCCCACCTACCGTGTGGCACAAATAATAGAAGTGGATGATAATCTAAAATGCGGAATATAAACTTAACGCATTTTAAAATTTAATCCTATTTAATTATTTAATATTTAACCATAAAACATTATTTAATGTTTTACACATTTATATCCCAGGCACTGAATGCTGCAGTCAGGGCTGCCGTGATAGTAAGGCAGGGAGGGCACTTGCCTTGCATGCACCCGACCCAGGTTCGATCCCCAACATCCCACACGAGCCCCTGAGCCCTGCTAGGAGTGATTCGGGGGACCCCAAGCCTCAGGAACCCTCCCCTGCCCCCGTCCTTTCCAGGAAAGCCTCTTCTGGCTCGAATGGTTCAGTGCTCGCTCCTTCCAGCCTGGCTGCTTGAGGCTCCGCTCACACACACACACACACACACACACACACACACACACACTCTCTCTCTCTCTCTCTCTCTCTCTCTCTCTCTCTCTCTCTCTCTCTCTCTCTCTCAGAAACATGCTTTGTGGTTCGCAGTCAGGAGCCACACGATTGCCTAAGGATTGTTTGGAATGGCCCAAAGAGAAAAAGAAAAGTTACGATGGGGCACGGGAGCGCCCTGAGTGAGGGCGCAGGTTCCCTGGGGAGGAGAGAGGCGTCCAGCGTCCACAGCTCTCCTCTCTGCCCGCCCCGGTCAGCCTGGAGATGCTGGGTCTGTGAGGGGCCCCTGCCCGGCCCCCGCTCACGTTTCACCAGGCCCACAAGGCGGCCGTCCTCCCTGTTCTCGGGAGCCGGGGGCTGAGGCGGGACGAGGACCTGCCCTTTGCAGGGAAGGAAGTCAGGTTTCGGCGTGTCGCCTGTCACCTTCCCCTCAAGATGAACCAGTGAGGGGCTGGAGCCATAGCACAGCGGGTAGGGCGTTTGCCTTGCACGGGGCTGACCCGGGTTCGATTCCCAGCATCGCATCCCATATGGTCCCCGAGCACCACCAGGAGTGATTCCTGAGTGCAGAGCCAGGATTGACCCCTGTGCATCGCCAGGTGTGACCTGAAAAGAAAAAAAAAAAAGATGAACTAGTGAAGCAAAAGGTGGTTTCTGTGGGTTGGCTGGTTGGTTTGGGGGTCACAGTCAGTGTGCTTGGGCGCCTGGCTCTGTGCTCAGGGGTCACTCCCGGTGGGCCTGGGGAGCCGTGAGGGATGCTGGGGATGGAGCCCAGGGCGGTCGCTTGCAGGGCAAGTGCCCTCCCCTCTTCTTGCAGAAGAGCTTTACTGCAAGAAATTTACTGAAGAGAAATGTGAGTGGGGGGAAAGAGAAAAATGTTCCAGCGAGAACACAGGCCTCTGCGGTGTTTGGGGGGAGGTTCTATAGTTTCCCCCAACTGTCTTGACCTGGAATTCTCTGCATACATACATGGTGGGCTGGGTGTTGTCATGGGAAAGCCTTGGACTCTCGATGGTCCCTTTCCTTATCAGAACCTTTATTTTTGTTTGCTTGAGGCTGAGGCTCACACCCAGGGACTCAGGGCTGACTCCTGGCTCCGTGTTCAGGGACCGCTCTTGGCACGGCTCCACATGGGGTGCCAGAGCTTGAACCCGGGTCAGCTGCACGCAAGGCTAGGGCTCCACCCACTGCACTGTCATTCCAGCCCAACAGGAACCTTTTCCATTTCCAACTCTGAGTCTGAGCATCTTTATGATTCAGTATTTTCATCCTTGAAAATATTGACATGGGGGTCGGAACGATGGCACAGCGGGAGGGCGTTTGCTTTGCTCCTCTTTGCGCCTGGCCGACTGGGGTCTGGTCCCCAGCATCCCATATAGTCCCCCAAGCACCGCAGGAATGATTCCTGAGTGCAGAGCCAGGAGTAACTCCTGAGCATCACAAGGTGTAATCCAAGGAGGAGGAGGAGGAGGAGGAGAAGAAGGAGGAGGAGGACGAGGAGGAGGAGGAGGAGGAGGAGGAGGAGGAGGAGGAGGAAGAGGGAAGAAGAAGAAGAGAAGAAGAAGAAGAAGAAGAAGAAGAAGAAGAAGAAGAAGAAGAAGAAGAAGAAGAAGAAGAAGAAGAAGAAGAAGAAGAAGAGAAGAGGAAGAGGAAGAGGAAGAAGAAGAAGAAGAAGAAGAAGAAGAAGAAGAAGAAGAAGAAGAAGAAGAAGAAGAAGAAGAAGAAGAAGAAGAGAAGGAGGAGGAGGGGAAAAAGGGGGAGGGGGATGAGGAAGAAGAGGAAGGGGAGAAGGGGGAAGGGGATGAGGAGGAGGGAGATTGAAGCGCCATGGATGAACATAGAGATCTTCCTTACAGATCTCTCCAGCCCCCAGTAAGAGCCCCACCGCCTCGCCTCCCCCCTACACACACGAGTCCCCGTTCCATTTAAGAGTGCTCAGAGGTGCTCCTGGACAGTCGGGTCCTGGGGGTCCGAAGCTGCCCTTTCTCCCCCATCATGGTTGCAGAGACTTCCTGGAGAGCTGAACTTTAGTTTTCTGGCTGAAGTAATCTGGTGGTATGTGCGCCGTGATAATCACATTTTGCTTTTCCTATATTTTTATCTAATAGGCCAGAAAATTTGCAACATACGTGGTGGCTTCAGGACTTCAGTACGGACAGGAAGGAGGCATCCTGCATGCGTTTTTTAAGGTAGAACTTCTCCGTGACCTCCAGGGGAGCCTTTGGGGTGAGGAGGGGTCACCCTGTGGTGCTCAGGGCTTCCCCCCAGCTCTGTACTCGGGGGTCACTCCTGGCCAGCTGGGGGGAACATACGGGGTGCTGGGGATCAGACCTGGACATCACACTGTGACGTTTGTACCATGACAAAGTCACCTGCCAAGGCATTTCTTACGACACGCCCCTCACACTCCCGTGGGCAGAGAAGACAGTAGTTGGTGATTGTCGAATATGTCCCGTGTTGGAAATGCTGTGAAATGGGGACTGGAGCCATAGCACAGAGGTAGGGCGTTTGCCTTGCACGCAGCCGACCCGGGTTCGATTCCCAGCATCCCATATGGTTCCCTGAGCACCGCCAGGAGTAATTCCTGAGTGCAGAGCCAGGTGTAACCCCTGTGCATTACCAGGTGTGACCCAAAAAAGGGGAAAAAAGAGGAAAGAAAAAGTTGTTCCCTATGATTTATTACGTTCAATATTCTAGCACCAATCCACCGTCATTACACCTTTCCAGCACCATTATTTCCAATTACCCCAATCACCACTCAAGCCTGCCCCAGTAGCAGGCCCTAAATGATTTATTTTGTATTGCTTGTTATGATTAATTGGCTAAAAATCATCTAAAAAGATTTACTTAAAAGAAAGTGTATGGGAGGGCTGGAGCGATAGCACAGCAGGTAGGGCATTTGCCTTGCACGCGGCCGACCCAGGAAAAAATAAAAAAAGAAACAAAACAAAACAAAAAAATAAACATATCAAGCAAAAATCTAAAATGTGAATAAGACTATATAATAAAAATATTAAAAAAAAAAAGAAAAAGAAAGTGTATGGTGCTGGAGCAATAGTACAGCAGGGAGGGAGTTTGCCTTGCACATGGCCGACCCGAGTTCTATCCCCAGCATCCTATATAGTCCCCTGAGTACCACAAGAGTAACTCCTGAGTGCAGAGCCAGAAGTAACCCCTGTGCATCGCTGGTTGTGACCAAAAAGCCAAAAATATTAAGTGTGTGAAGATTGTTGTATCTCACCCTGGTTATTAAACTCTTGTATAATTACTAACATGTTGTTACAGGTTAAGTCTTGTGTGGTAACATTTTCTCAATCGAAATTGGTCGCCTTCTACTTTACGTTGCATCCAATGTGATGTGCTACTCCTGGTATATCAGTGATGTAGGGTGTGAGATGTCGCAGGAATTCTAAAATTTTAATGGGGTGATAACAGCTGGAGTTAATTTTTTTCTTTCTTTTTGGGTCATACCTGGCTCTGCACTTAGGAATCACCCCTGGCAGTGCTCAGCGGACCATATGAGATGCTGGGAATCAAACACGGGTCGGCCGCGTGCAAGGCAAACACCCTACCCACTGTGCTATTGCTCCAGCCCCCTGGAGTTAAATTTTTAACTGGATGGTGACCTTGGGGTCCGGAGGCATCTCTGCAGCTCTCTTCTGAGATTTATTTATGAGTCTCTGGATCAGGGCCGTTATTGAGCTTTTATGGCGCTAAAGGCAGTTCATGGGCGAGACTGCCAGGCTTCTGGAAGAACAGGGACATGGGGGAGGTTGCTCATCCCCGACTCTGTGAGAGCCTGGAGATTTCGGTCTGGAACCCTTCTTAAGGAGGCCCCGCTCATGACCTGGGAGCCCCCGGCTTTCTCTTCCCTTCCTGTCTCTTCCCTAAGTAAAGTCTTTCTGGGTCTGGCCACTCCGCTCTGCGCCCTTGCTCCCTTCCTGTCTTGGTGCTCCCAGCCCGAGCTCCTGCGCCTGCTATGAGCCACATCTGGTGGTCTGAGCACCACCAGGGGTCACTGCTGGGCACAGAGCCAGCACTAGCCCTGGGCACTGCTGGGTGTGACCCCCGAAAACAAAGAAACCAACAGGAAGTACGATCCCCTGAGCACCTAGCTGGGAGCAGCCCCCAGCACAGCCAGCTTGCCCTTCAGAAACAGCAGGGAGCACGGTGGGCCGGGAAGGTGGTTTCCTTGTGAGGAAGGCCTCTTTCAGTTTGTGACTTTTTTGGTTTATTTTGGGGCCACACCTGGGGGTGCTCAGGGCTTACCCCTGACTCTGCACTCAGGGATCACTCCCGGTGTGCTCAGGGTCCCTAGTGGATGCCAGGGATCAAGCCCTGGTTGTCGCAGGGCAAGAAGCACTCTACCTACTGCGCTATCTTTCTGGCCCTCGGGGGCCCTGACATTTGAGCAGAAGGTGAAAGGAGGGAGCTGGTTCCTTTGGTCTCTGGGGGAAAACCTGGCCGGCAGTGGGTGCCACAGGGTCCCTGTGGACATCTGGGAGTGAACCTTGAGTGCCACCAGGTGTAATCCCCCCCCAACACACATACACACACAATTTTTACTCCTAATTTTATTTTTATTCTTTTGTTTCATTTGAGGGGTCATACCCGGTGATGCTCGGAGCTTACTCCTAGCTCTGTGCTCATGGATCACTTCTGGTGAGCTCAGTGACCAGATGTGATGCTGGGAATCAAACCTGGGTCTCTATAATGGTGGGAGTGATCACAATGTCGGTAGGACACGTGCATGGCACATCCTTCCAGCTGCACTATCACTCCAGCCCTTCCTTTATTATTATTATTATTATTATTATTATTATTATTATTATTATTATTATTATTGCGTTTTGGGCCACACCTGGCAATGCTCAGGGGTTACTCCTGGCTCTGCATCTCAGGAATTACTCCTGGAAGTGCTTAGGGGCCCATATGGGATGCTGGGAATCGAACCCAGGTCGGTCGCGTGCAAGGCAAACGCACTCCCTGCTGTGCTGTTGCTCCAGCCTGTATTATTATTTTTCAAACAGAACACGTCTCCCCCAAATGTGTCTCGTTGGCAGGCAGTTTTCTTTTTTACGGGGGGACATGCTCAGTGGTGCTCAGGGTCTACTCCTGGCTCTGACTCTGGGCTCAGGGATCATTCCTGGCGAGGTTCAGGGGACTGTGTGGGGTACTGGGGACTGAGCCACGGCCAGCCACACGCAAGGCAAGCCCTGCCCACTGTTCACCCTACACACTCAAGGTTGGCCTGCAGAAGTCTCAAAGGAAGATTAGTTAAAAGTAAACAAACTCCTGGGGCTGGAGAGACAGCACAGCAGGGAGGGCGTTTGCCTTGCACGCAGCTGACCCGGGTTCAATTCCCAGCATCCCATATGGTCCCCTGAGCACTGCCAGGAGTAATTCCTGAATGCATGAGCCAGGAGTAACCTGTGCATCACCGGGTGTGACCCAAAAAGCAAAAAAAAAACAAACAACAAACTCGGCCTAGATGTTTACCTATCCCTTAACTACCTAAATAATTTAGATAAAGGTCTACCTTTACCATAGCTGACTTCAAGGGTTTTTATTTTCATTTTGTTTTGTTTTGTTAGGCCACTGCAAAGCAAAAGTGCATTACTTGTACTATCTCATCAACTCCCTGGATTTGTTTTTATTTTTTAATCTCCAGAAGGTGACTGGAATGACAAACATCTAATTATCAAATATCTGCCCTTCTTATCTTTTTCTGAATCAGCCCCCTCCCCTTTGAGAACTCGGGCCCCTATTCCAATACCCGGCCCAAGACAGCATTCACTGTTGTTCTAGGACCACACCCTGCATTGCTCAGGAGCGGCTCTCTGCTCACCACTGGGGGTTACTCCTGGTGTGGCACACAAGGGAGGATGGTATACACTGGTGGTCCCCAGGGAAGTGTGCAGTGCACTGGTGGTCCTCAGGGAAGTATGCAGTGCACTGTGGTCCTCAGGGAAGTGTGCAGTGCACTGGTGGTCCCCAGGGAAGTGTGCAGTGCACTGTGGTCCTCAGGGAAGTGTGCAGTGCACTGGTGGTTCTCAGGGAAGTATGCAGTGCACTGTGGTCCTCAGGGAAGTGTGCAGTGCACTGGTGGTCCCCAGGGAAGTGTGCAGTGCACTGGTGGTTCTCAGGGAAGTATGCAGTGCACTGTGGTCCTCAGGGAAGTATGCAGTGCACTGTGGTCCTCAGGGAAGGGTGCAGTGCACTGGTGGTCCCTAGGGAAGTAAGCAGTGCAAGGGACCATACTAGGGCCTCTCACATGTACAACTTGTGCTCCAACCCCCTGAGCTCTCCTTTCATTTGCTGTGGGCCACAGCCAGTAGTCAGGGACTACTTCCACTTGGGGTGGGGTGGAGGGAGTGGGAGTATGGAATGAGGGCGAGAACCGAGACTCACACGTGCAAAGTGTGCACTCAGCCCGATGGTTTGGGTGCTGGGGGGGCCCTACCAGAGGGATTTGGGGACCCCCAGGGCTCCTCCTTGCCCCTCAACATCGCCCCTGGAAGGATCATGTCTGTGAAGGGTCTTTTCACAGGAGGAATTTATTTTGGTAGGTTTTTGGAGTTGTTTATTTGGGGGTCACAGCTGGTGGTGCTCGGGGGTTACTCCTGACTCTGCTTTCAGGGCCACTCCTTGCAGGGCTCAGGGGACCCACTGGGGTGCTGGGGATCGAATCCTCACCCACCCCGTGCAAGGCATGCGACCGTCCTGCGGTACTATCGCTCTGCCCGCCCGAGGGCTATTTCCTGTTGACCGCAGGTCAGTTCCTCTGGTGGACCGGCCCAAAGGACTTCGGTAGGTGGAGGAAGCGGCTGTCTCCCCTCTGAGACCTGGGTGGTCCCTGAGGAGCACCGTGGGCAGGGAAGAAAGAAGGCCCCACCCAGGAGCCCGTCTGAGTGTTGGGAGACGGTTGTGAGACTCACTGCCGTCAGGCCTCTGCTGCCGGCCTCCCTCCACACAGACCTGGGTTGGTCTGCTCACGTCACGCCTGTGTCCGAGGTCAGTGACCCGCAGACATCAGCCCCATAAACTCTCCTCACTCCAGCTCTGCAGACCCAGTCCCTGGCCCCACTCACTTGGATGCTTTTCTTTAATTTATTTTTTTTTGCTCTTTGGGCCACGCCCAACAATGCTCAGGGCTTACTCCTGGCTCTGCACTCAGGAATCCCTCCTGGCGGTGCTCAGGGGAACATGCGGGATGCTGGGGTTCGAATCCGGGTCCACTGCATTTAAAGCAGCCACCCTCCCTTCAGCTTCAGCCCCTCATTTGGATGCTTTTCACAAACTCTAGTTTTATATTTTTTATGAATCCAAATGGGGCTGGAGCGATAGTACAGCAGATAGGACATTTGCCTTGCATGCAGCTGACCCAGGTTCGATTCCTCCACCCCTCTTGGAGAGCCCGGCAAGCTACCGAGAGTATCCCGCCCACACGGCAGAGCCTGGCAAGCTACCCGTGACGTATTCAAAACATATGCCAAAAACAGTAACAACAAGTCTCACAATGGAGACGTTACTGGTGCCTGCTTGAGCAAATCAATGAACAATGGTTTGATCCCCTGCATCCCACGTGGTCCCCTGAGCACCTCCAGGAGTGATTCCTGAGCGCAGAGCCAGGAGTCACCCCTGAGCATCGCCGCGTGTGACCCAGAAAGCTAAACACTAAAATGAAATTAAAAATAAAAAGAACTTGCGCTTTCCTTCCTGGTAGATGGCTTGGCTGGGTGAGGTCCCCGCGCTACCAGTGTTTGGCAACGGACTGAACGTCATTCCGACCATTCATGTTCTGGACCTAGCCGGGTAAGCCCCGGGGTGGGGATGAACACGGGCTCAGCTCCTGCAGTGGACGGGCATGAGTGGGGGGGGTGTGGACCCCCGCCAGGGCTCCCCTCCCGTTGCGGGGGAGGGGCAGTTGGGTAGGACCCTTAGGGACTCTGGGCTACTCCTGGACCCCGGCAGTGCCCATATGTAATGGCAGGGACGGAACCAGGGTCCACCTGGAGGACAGGCACCCTCACCCCCCTCTCTATGGCTCTGGAGGCATCGAGGGGCTGAGCCTGCCGCTACCCCGTTTGCCCCTCATGCAAGGGCCTGTCTCAGCCCTTTTCTGCTCGCACGAACAGTGGTTTGACCCCTGGCATCCCACATGGTCCCCTGAGCACCTCCAGGAGTGATTCCTGAGCGCAGACATGCAAGCGTTTCTGCTCGCATGTCGGGTTCACCTTTGGAACCTCGACCAGTAGATTTTGCTGCTCTTCTGCTTTTGTTTTGTGTGTGGTGGGGGGAGGGGGAGGGCACTTGCCTTGCACGTGCCGACCCGGGTTCGATTCTTCCGTCCTCTTCAGAGAGCCCAGCAAGCTACCGAGAGTATCCTGCCCACTCGGCAGAGCCTGGTAAGCTCCCCGTGGCGTATTCGATATGCCAAAAACAGTAACAACAAGTCTCACAATGGAGACATTACTGGTGCCCGCTGGAGCAAATTGATGAACAACGGGAATATAGTGCGACAGTGCAGCACTGTGTGTGGGGGGCGGTATTTATTTGCAGGGGGCTGCACTCGCGGTGGTGCTCAGGGTAAGTTACTCCTGTCTCTGCACTCAGGAGTCACCCCTGGCGGGCTCAGGGGACCATATGGGATGCCAGGGATCGAACCCAGGTCTGCCGCATGCAAGGCAAACACCATCCCCGCTGTACTATCATCTCAGCCTCTACCTTCCACTTTTGGGAAAGAAGGGATGAATTGTTCCGAGCCTCCTGGAGCAAAGCTTGTCATGGCTTTGATCTGAGTCCACAATCCACTGACCTGACGGCTGGCTCTCCTGGGAGCTCCAGGGCCAGGCCCGTGCTGGGCCTCGGCCTCCCCTCTCAGGGGCACCCCAGCCTCTCCCGGCACATCCCTCTCCCTCTCTCCCTCCCTCACTCCCTCCCTCCCTCCTTCCCCCTTAACCCTCTCTCCTCTCTCTCTCTCCCTCCCTGCCTTCTCTCTCTCTGTCTGTCTCTTTCTCTGTCTCTGTCTGTTTCTGTCTCTGTCTCTCCCTCTTTCTCTCTGTCTCTTCCTTTCTCTCTGTCTGTCTGTCTGTCTGTCTCGTTTTGAGGTCACGCGCTGAGATACCGGGGCAGGCGGGGCAGTAGGTGACTTGCTGCGTGCTGTGACCCTTCCCTCCCGCGCCGTGTCCCCTCCCCGCAGAGTGATACAGAACGTCATCGACCACGTGCCCAAGATCCACTACCTGCTCGCCGTGGACGAGTCTGTCGTTACCCTGGAGGACATCATCAAGGTGAGGCGGCCGCCAGCCGCTCTGATGCCACCACGACTGCCACTTCCTGCCACTGTTAGTTGCTCTTCCTCCTCCTCCTCCTCCTCCTCCTCCTCCTCCTCCTCCTCCTCCTCCTCCTCCCATCACCACCACCTGCCACAGGACTGACTTCTTCTCTTCCTCCCCCTTCCTCTTCCTCCTCTTTCTTTCTCCGCCTCCTTCCTCCACAGCCTTCTTCCTTCTGTTCTTCTGAAATAAACTACTTTCTTTTCCTTTGTTTTCTATTTTTTTTTGGGGGGGTGCCACACCCAGCGATGCTTAAGGGTTACTCCTGGCTCTGTGCTCAGGGATCAATCCTGGTGGGTTCAGGGGACTATTTGTGGTGCTGGGGATCGAACCCAAGTCAACCCCTGTGCGAGACGGGCGCCCTACCCACTGTGCTATCGCTCCAGCCCATAAAAACATTATTTTCATTTCATTATATTTGTGGAGTTGTATAGAAGTTTGTGCATGAACCAAATAACATTTGTGGTTTTTTTTTTTTCTAACAGTGCATCAGTAAAAGTACCGGCCCAGGGAAGATCCAGAAATTCCCCAAAGAAAATGCTTTCCTAACAAAGGACTTAAAAGTGAGTGGAAGAGATATCGTCCCCAAACGTATGGCTTCTGCAGGCTTTGGGGTCCGGTGGCCTTCCCAGTGCCCCCTGCCAACCTCATGCTTTCTCCAAGTGAACTCATGCTTGTCTTCTTCCGACTCTGCTTTCTGCACTTCGAAGACTGTAGTCAGGAAATGCCTTTGAAGGTGTAGGTGGTTGTCTACCCCCATCTGGGAGGAAGGGATGTTCTAAGACTCCCAACAGATGCCTGAAGCTGAAGATAGTCTTAAACGCCCTACACGCGGTTCTTTTCCTACATACATTCTTATGATAAAGTTTAATTGAATTTATTTGGATTTTGTTTGGGGCCCACACCTGGCAGGGCTCAGGGCTTGCTCCTGGCTCTGTGCTCAGGAATCACTCCTGGCAGGTCCAGGGGGTCATATGCCTGCTCAGCCGTGTGCAAGACAAGTGCCCTACCCACTGTACTATCTCTCTGGCCCCTGTTCATAATATCTTTGAACCTGTGAGTAGAACTGGGAAAGTGGAACTAAGGTAGAACAACTCTAGAAGAACTATGTTCAGGGTTGGTTTTGTTGTTTGTTTTTCTGAGTTTTTTTTTTTTGGGGGGGGCATGCCCAGCCGTGCTCACTCCTGACTGTGCACAGGGATCATTCCTGGCAGTGCTTGGGAGACCGGATGTGGTGCCGGGGATCGAACCCATGTTGGCCACATGCAAAGCAAGCGCCCTCCCTGCGTCCTGTCGCTCTGGCCCGGAGCTGCTGTACAATCACTGGATATCATTTTCTTTTTTTTTTTAATTTTACTGAATCACCGTGAGATAGTTACAAGCTTTCATGTTTGGGTTACAATCATCTTCTTTAGCTTCTCTGAATCACGTAGGAGTGTGAGATTCCGACTCCATTACAGCCCAACCCTACTGAGGCTCGTAGAGTGCTCTTGAGAATAGAGGCATTGCTGGGGGCCAGTGGAGGTTGGGGCCACTCCTGGTGGTGCTAGAGTCAGTCCTGGCAATGGCCAGAGCATCACGTGGTGCTGGGCATCCAACCCAGGTCACCCACATGCAAGTCACGTGCTCAGCCCTTTGAACCATCTCAGTGGCTGGGTGTCAAACTGAAGATGTCCCGTGCAGACATTGAGTCTGAGGAAGTTTCTGGAAGGACTGATCTCGTTGGGGGCCTCTGAGCAGCAGAGTGGGATGGGAGATGGGGGTCTGTGGGAGCCTCTTCCTCTCTGCCTTTAGGTCTGAATTTTGCTTCTTGGGGAGGAGGGAAGGAGTGGTGGGGATTGAACCCAGGGCCTTGGGGTGCAAGGAAGGGCTTTATCTTTGAGCTACTTCCCTGATGCCCTTTTATATTCTCTCTCTCTCTTTTTTTTTTTTTTTTGCTTTTTGGGTCACACCTGGCGATGCACAGGGGTCACTCCTGGCTCTGCACTCAGGAATTACCCCTGGCGGTGCTCAGGGGGCCATATGGGAAGCTGGGAATTGAACCCGGATCGGCCACTTGCAAGGCAAACACCCTACCCACTGTGCTATTGCTCCAGCCCCCCCTTTTATATTCTCAACCTCAGCATGGCACCCTTCAAGACGTGTGGACTTGGGGCTGGACAATAGCACAGCGGGGAGGGCGTTTGCCTTGCATGAAGCCGGCCCAGGTTCGAGTCCCAGCACCCCATATGGTCCCCTGAGCACTGCCAGGAGTAATTCCTGAGTGCAGAGCCAGGAGTAACCCCTGTGCATCGCTGGGTGTGACCCAAAAAGAAAAAACAAATAGTGTGTACCCCAGGGGTCTGTGGGTCAGCAGACTGAGCCTGTTTACTGCATGCAGGAGGCCAGGTTGAGCCCCAGGACCACACGGTGCGCCCAGCACCCCCGGGGATGACCCCCACACATAAAGCAAACAAAACAATGTAGACACGGGCCTGGAGGGAGAGCGCTTGCCTCGCAGGCAGCCAACCCAGGTTCGATCCTCAGCACCGTGCATAGGGTCCCCCGAGCACCGCTGGGAGTAATCCCCGAGCACAGAACAGAAGGAAGCCCAGAGCACCGCCATGAACGTGCCGTGAGGGCTGGGGATGCAGCTCGGCGTCAAGTGCTTGCTTGGAATGCGAGAGAGGGTGACCCCTGGCAAGCACGAAAGCAACACAAAATCCTTTTGCACCCTGACACTTGACCTTCGGGGACCTCCCAAGTCCTCGCCCTGCTGGTGGATGACAAGAGAGGACATGGCGGGGGGTGGGGGGGGGCGAGGTGGTTAGAAGAGGGGAGCACGGCGCCGTCCAGGCTGAGGGCCGCAGCCACAGCCCCGCGTGTTCAGCCGACGGGCGGACGTCTCGTCCCGCTCTGCGTCTGTCCTGACTGTCCAAACGCCTCCCGCAGCAAGAGGCCCTGGACCACTTGCTGATCAACTGCCGGATGGAAGCACTGTACGTGAAGGAGAACTTCAACATCCGCTGGGTCTCCCACGCGGGCTTCGTGGAGAACATCGGCACGGTCCTCAAGGAGTACAAGCAGAGCAGGCGGTTGCTGGTACCTGCGTCCCTTCCCCCCCCCCCCCCCGCCCCGCTTCCCGTCCAAGGCAATCGAGGGTCCCAGAGACAGGACTCCCGAATGCCAGCTCTTGTTTCTCGCTGGCCCTGATGAGGAGCACTTGCCCACCGGAGATTGACTTTCCTCCGGCGGACACTGCTGCAGGCCCTGGTGTGCCTGGCCCACACTGAGCTGGACGGTGAGCTCGAAACTGAGGCTCGCGCCCTGGCCGGGGGAAGCGGAGACAGAGGTGCGGGGAACGCACACAGGGCTTGGCCCTTCCAGCTGGCCACGGGAGTCTCTGCGTGTTTTCATTGTCTTGACTCTAAAATGATTGTGTTTTTTTTTCTTTTTAATTGGGGGAGTGGCTGGGGTCATACCGGGTAGTGCGCAGCGGTTACTCCTGCCTCTGTGACCAGAGGGGACTCTTGGCCGTGCCCAGGGGACTCTAGGGGGGCCCCAGGGATCCAACTGGGGTTGGCCATCTGCAAGGCAAGGCCCTCGCCCCGGGCCAGCTCTAGTTTGGTCCCCACACTAGACATTAGTTTGTTTTTTTTTTAATTGAATCACCGTGAGATACACAATTACAAAGTTGTTTATGGTCGGGTTTCAGGCAGACGGTGTTCCAACACCCGAACACCCGTCCCTTCACCCGTGTGTGTTTCCCACCACCAAGGTCCCCAGTTTCCCTCCCACAACCACCAGCCTGGCTCTAAACTTCTCTCTGTCTCTGTCCCTGTCTCTCTGTCTCTGTCTCTCTCTGTCTCTGTCTCTGTCCCTCTCTGTCTCTCTCTGTCTCTCTGTCTCTCTGTCTCTGTCTCTGTCCCTCTCTCTCTCTCTCTCCCCTTTCTGGGCATTAGTTCTCAACACGGGTACTGAAAGGTTATCAGGTATATCCCTTTACCACTTTTCAGCACTCAGTTCTTGGCACTAGACATTCTTAATTAAAAATAAGTAAAAGATGTACCAGTTAGCCAGAGAAATAACGATCCTGGGAGAGAGAGAAAAGAAAGAGAAGCAGAGGGTGGGAGCCGAGCGCTCCGGGTACCCCAAGTGGCTGCGGCTTTAGCCTGGGTGATGCTCCCGGGTGGTACCCACAGTCAGAGATGGGGTGAGCCCTGCAGGGAGTGGCCCCCAAATCAAAGGCAGGAGGAGATCTTCCGGCTCCTGGGGCCACCGCTGTAGTGCAGCGGGCGTTTGCCTTGTACCTCCTGCACCTGTCAGCAGGACTGGGAAGAACTTGAGAGAAGGGCCCGGCAGGTCTGAAAGGAACGAAATCCTGACCCAGCCCTGGCCCCCAAGCAGAGTTTCCTAGACTAGCAGGGGCGCGGGAGTGAAGCTCCGGAGGGGTGCTCCAGGGGGACAGCAGAGAGAAGGGACAGCGGGGAGGGCCCTTGCATGCAGCCACCCCGGGTTCGATCCCCGGCGTCCTGTAGGGTCCCCCGAGCACCGCCAGGAGTGATTCTTGCGTGCAGAGCCCAGAGTAAGCCCTGAGACTCAAAAGCCAAGAGAAGGAGAAGAAGAAGGTGCCCCGAGCACGGCCTGTGCGGTGCAGACGGTTCTCAGAAAGTCGAGGCCCCATCAGGGGAAACCCAACCCCGGGTGGGATCTTTCAGGCGCCCCTCCCCCATGCAGCCCCCCCCTTCTCTCCCCTCCAGCCCATCAAGATTTGCATCCTGGGCCCACCTGCCGTGGGCAAGTCCAGCATCTCGGAGGCCTTGTGCAAGCACTACAAGCTGCACCACATCAAGCTGAAGGACGTGATTTCGGAAGCCATCACTAAGCTGGTACCTGCCCTGCCTCCCCGCGCTGTCCGGGCTATTCTCCGTCACTCCCACGTTAGCTGTGGGGAGGGCCCCCCAGGCGATGCTTCCAGCAACGCTTGGCCAACAGGCCCCGATTCAGGGCTCAGGCCTGAGGCTGCAGCACGATTCGGGGGTCATGGGGGCCACAGGGGACCATAGAGGGACCCCAGTCCCACCTTCCCACAATGCTGGGGTGTGGGTGTGGCTACCGTGCTGGGCATGAAGACCCTGGAATATCTTTGCTCTTTACAATTTTTTAATTTTTTGGTTTGTTTTCTTGGGCCGGTCTCATCCCCTGACCCTGAAAGAGCCTCCAATGCAGCACCATTGGAAAGGATGAGTAGAGAGAGGCTTCTAAAATCTCAGGGCTAGGACGAATGGAGACCCAGCCCTGGCCCCCCTGAGGGACAGAGACAGAAACAGAGAGAGACAGAGAGACAGGGACAGAGACAGAGAGAAGTGTAGAGCCAGGCTGGTGGTTGTGGAAGGGAAACTGGGGACATTGGTGGTGGGAAATATTACTGAGACTCCTCAAGAGATTCGAAGATCAACGGGATGACGACGATGATGATGATGATGATGATGATGATTTTATTTTATTTTATTTTTTAAATTTTATTGAATCACCATGAGATAGTTACAAGCTTTCATGTTTGGGTTACAATCTCACAATGATCAAACACCATCCCTCCACCAGTGCACATTCCCCACCACCAATATCCCGGGTATACCCCCCCTTTCCCACCCTCCCCCTGCCTCCATGGCAGACAATATTCCCCATACTCTCTCTGCCTTTGGGCATCATGGCTTGCAACACAGACATTGAGAGGTCATCATTCTTGGTCCATTATCTACTTTCAGCATCTCCCATCCCAACTTGTTCCTCTAGCCATCATTTTCTTAGTGATCCCCTCTCTATTCCATCTGCCTTCTCCCCTCCGCTCATAAAGCAGGCTTCCAGCTATGGGGCAATCCCCCTGGCCCTTGTATCTACTGTCCTTGGGTGTCAGCCTCATGTGATGCTACCCTACACTCCACAAATGAGTGTAGTCCCTCTATGTCTGTCCCTCAATCTTTTTTTTTTAAATAAATTTTATTTTATTTATTTATTTATTTTTGCTTTTTTGGGTCACACCCAGCGATGCTCAGGGGTTACTCCTGGCTTTGCACTCAGGAATTACTCCTGGCAGTGCTTGGGGGACCATATGGGATGCCGGGGATCGAACCCGGGTCGGCCGCATGCAAGGCAAACGCCCTACCTGCTGTGCTATCATTCCGGCCCTGTCCCTCTCTTTCTGACCCATTTCACTTAGCATGATGCTCTCCATGTCTCGGAGATGATGATTTCTTGGGCCACGCCCAGCAGTGCTCCGGGCTAGCTCCAGGCTCTGCGCTCGGGGATCCACTCCTGGTGGGGCTCAGGGGACCGTAGAGGGTGCCGGGACCAGCCACCTACAAGGCGAGTGGTCAACCTGAATTTGACCCCCGGTGTTCCGTATGGTCCCCAGGGCCTGCCAGAAGGGATCCCTGAGCACAGAGCCAGGAGTGGCCCCCAAACAAACAAACACAGAAAATCGTTAATGTATTTTCACCGTTGGGGAGGTCAGGGCTGGACTCCAGGCCCTCTTCGCGCCGGCCTTTGCGCTGCGGCCACGCTGGCCCCCAGCATCATTTTTGACCCTGTTGGGAGCGAGCACAGCCCCGGTGATTCTCCCGCGGTGAGGACAGCCTCGGGCCGGCCCACGGGCTGGGAGAGGCTCGGCTGGTGCCCGCACCGCCCCGGCAGGCTGTGGCTGAGTGGGGCTGTCCCCGCAGGAAGCCATCGTGGCCCCGAAGGAGACAGCACAGGGAGAAGATCAGAGCGAGGAGGAGGAGGAAGAGGAGGAGGAGGAGGAGGAAAACGTGGAAGAGGCGCAGGAGCTGTTGGATGCCATCAAGGAGAGCCTGGAGCAGAACGCAGGTAGGGCGCCGCGGGGCCGTGAGCTGGACTTGCCGGCCACTGAGCGTCCACGGAAACGGCCACACGAAGGCTCTGGGGACCATATGGGGACACTGGGGCCCAAATTCAGGTTGACCGCCTGCAAAACCTGTCTTCTGCCGTCGAGGGGGCGTGGCAGAATTCACCTTATGCTTTCGGGGCCTCCCTGGTCACAACCTGGGAGAAAGGGGCAGTCCGGGGGTTGGCCAAAGGCCAGTGTGACCGCTGCATGTTCTGCAATCTCAGGCTCGGTCCCTCCTCTGACAGTCCCCTGAGCACCGAGCACCACCTGAAGTGATCCTCAAGCACTGTGCTGAGAGTAGCCCCCCGAGCACTGCCGAGAGAGCCTCAGCACCCCCACCACAGGAGAAAAACAAAACAAAAAGATTGTTGGGGACAATCATACTTGCCTTGTGTGTGTCTGACCCGGGTTCGATCCCCGACACTCCATACGGCCCCTCTGAGCTCCACCAGGAGTGATTCCTGGGCCAGGAATCAGCCCTGAGCACTGCCAGGTGTGACCCAAAACCAAAAACTAAGGAAAGAAAAATGAAGAAAGAAAAAGATCATTAATTTAAAGCAAGAGACAAACCAGGACAAAATATTTGTTCGTCTGGTAACAAGAGGTTAATATCCCTTAGCTGTAAAATATTCAGGTAAACAAGAAAGACAGTAAGTCCTTAATCGGAAGAGAGAAAAATAAATAAATAGTGTGAACCAATAATTCATGAGGGAAGAAATACCAGTAAGTGGGAAAATATTTCATTTGCCTGGTAATATTTACCCAGCCGCCGAATAAATTAAGCGGAGATTCCTAATTGCCTGCCGACTAAAACCCCAAGGCAGCCGAGGTCACTCTTCTCCACCCGGAGCTTTTAGGCTGGTCCCTGCCGCTCTGGGGAATCAGGAACTTCTTTGTTTATTCATGCTTTAAGAAGGTGGTCCAGGGGCCGGGGTGATAGCACAGTGGGTAGGGCATTTGCCTTGCACGCGGCCGACCTGGGTTCAATCCCCAGCATTCCCTGTGGTCCCCCAAGCACTGCCAGGAGTGATTCCTGAGTGCATGAGCCAGGAGTAACCCCTGTGCATCGCCGGGTGTGACCCAAAAAGAACAAAAAAAAAAAAGAAGAAGAAGAAGAAGAAGCAGTTCCAACCTAGGGAATCACAAACTGACTTTTGGGCCACCCCCAACCCCCAGGGCTGCTCCTTCCTCTGGACTCAGGGATCACTCTTGCAGGTGCACTGGGGACCAGAGCAGGCCCAGACGGAATCAGACCCCAGCGGAATCAGACCCCAGCGTGCCTTATCTCCCCCCACCCCGCTCCCCAGCCCACTTCCAGACCAAGAACCTTTTCTTCAGAGCCAGAGTGATAGGACAGCAGGTAGGGGAGCCCAGAGCCGTAGCACAGCAGGGAGGGCACTTGCCTTGCATGCAGCCAACCTGGGTTCGATCCCTGGAATCCCATATGGACCCCTGAGCACCGCCAGGAGTCATTCCTGAGCACAGGGCTAGGAGTAACCCCTGGGCATCTTTGGGTGTGTCTCCCAAACACAAAATAAAACAAAACAGAAGAACAGCTGGTAGATTGCACGTGGCCAACCCAGGTATGATCCCCAGCACCCCATATGGTCCCCCTGAGCCCCACCTGGAGTGATCCCTGAGCACAAAGCCACGAGTAAATCCTGAGCCCTCTGATCCCCCCAAACAAAACAAAACAAGCACAGAAGGAACTATTTTTTTTTCGTTTTGGGTCACACTCGAAGATGCACAGGGTTACTCATGGCTCTGCACTCAGGAATTACTCCTGGCGGTGCCTAGGGGACCATATGGGATGCCGGGGATTGAACCTGGTCGGCCGAGTGCAAGGCAAATGCCCTCCTGGCTGTACTATCAGCTCCAGCCCTCTTTTCTCTCTTTGCTGAATCTCCCTTCACCTTCAAAGGCTCTGGGACTGACCCCTCTTCCTGCACATCAAATGAAGCCACTGGGGCCATCAGCCCAGAGGCAGTGGTCTTTGGGGTTCAGGGATACTGTCGTCCCCTCGGACCCAAGCTTTCAGACTGGAACTCCCACCCTATCTGGGTGTGGCCGCCCCCCCAGCCCACTCCCAGACCGAGAACCTTGTCTTCAGAGCCAGAGTGACAGAACGGCGGGTCGAGGGGTCTCTCCCTTAAGTAAGCCCCCACAGCTTCCCGTGCTGCTGACCTGACCCTGGGGTTCGGACTACTCGGATTGTTCCCGAGCCAAGCAAGGCCTGGGACCCGTGACCGCATGGGAAGCACTGCTCGGGGACCCAGGGGCTGCGTCTCTTTCCTCCCCTGCTCTGAGTTGCCTTATCCCAGTTTCCAACACAAGCTTCACACTTCCTCCCCGGCCTCAACTCGGCAGCCGAAACGGGGACTTTGAGGGGTCCCCCTGGGCTCAGAGCAGCCCAGCGGCAGGCCTGAGCGCTGCAGGGCATGCCCTGCCTGGTCCCCCAGCACCACCCACGTAACCCTCCTTTGCAAAATAATAACCGGCTTGGGGGACAGAGAGTACAGGGGGTGGAGCACTTGCTTTAGAGGCGGCTGAGGTCAGTTCAGTCCCGGCACCACAGACGGTTCGGCCGGTCCCGCCAGGAGCGCGCCCTAAGCTCCGAGGCAGGAGTCAGCCCCGATGCAGCCTCGATGGTCTCCGAGCAGGAAAGGGAGGGAGGGCGGCCGAAAGCTCCTGGCGCTGAGCACAGGCTTTGCATGAGGGAGGCCCAGGTTCAGTTCCCGGCACCAGATGGTCCGCAGACCCCAGAGTCGGGGGAGAAGGGAGGACCCCTACCTCCTACACACCAAGCCAGGTGTGGCCCCCATGAGCACTGCCAGGAGAGGCTCAGAAGGGAAGTCTGGGGGCCAGACCGATAGCACAACGGGTAGGGCGTTTGCCTTGCACGCGGCCGACCGGGGTTCGATCCCGGGCATCCCATAAGGTCCCCCAAGCACTTCCAGGAGTAATTCCTGAGTGCAAAGCCAGGAGTAACCCCTGAGCATCACTAGGTGTGACCCAAAAAGCAAAAAAAAAAAAAAAAAAAAAAAAGAAGGGAAGCCTGTTAAGTCACGGAGTGCTGGTTCCCGACTGTCTTTGTACACTTGGGAAGCGCCGTGGAACCTTGAGCCTGGTTGCTAGGATTCGGGGATCATTGAAATAGACTCTGGGCTCTGCTCTGTGTTTGGAAATGAGAAACTGGGGAGGGGGTGGTCTCGGCTTCAGAGCGTCTACACGGTGCGTGGGTTATTTCGGAGCTTGGCTCGCAGCTATTTTTAACGCGTGATTTATTAGGAGCATAGGTTCATGTTAACCGATTATGAAATTATGAACGTTAACCCCTGACGAATAGGGCTGAATATTAACATCTTAGTATGACTGCTGTTTGGAAGATAAATTTAAAGATGATTTTCAGAAAGCCAGGTGAGACTGGACTTTGTTTGTTTGCACCACACCTGCTTGCTTCTGGCTCTACTCTCTGGAGTCAGGCCTGGCTGACTTGGGGACCGTGTGTTCTGGGGATCAAACCCGGGTCAGCCATGTGCAAGGCAAGCGCCCTACCCACGGGATTATCTCTCTGGCCCTGACTTTTTTTTTCTTTTTGGGTCACACCTGGCAATGCACAGGGGTTACTCCTGGCTCTTCACTCAGGAATTACTCCTGGTGGTGCTCAGGGGACCATATGGGATGCTGGGATTCGAACCCGGGTCGGCCGCGTGCAAGGCAAATGCCCTACCCATTGTGCTATTGCTCCAGCCCCTGGCCCTGACTTTTTAAAAAATTCCCTTCCCACCCCACACCCTTTCCCTTTGTTGTTTTCTGCCTTTTTTAATTTTGGGGTCACACCCAGAGTGCTCAGAGCTTATCCCGGCTCTGCACTCAGGGATCACTCCTGGCAGGGCGCTGGGACCCTACCTGGTGGGGGGGTCACAGACCGAGGTTGTCCGCATGCAAGAAGGCAAGTGCCCTCCCCGCTGTACTGTCTCTCCAGCCCTCTCTGTTTCCTTTCGGTTTGGGGGGCTACACCTGGCAGTGCTCGTGAGCTTCCCCTGGGTGTTGCTCAGGGGTTGCTCAGTGCTGGGGATCGAACCCGAGCGTCCTGCATGTACACTGACCCTTAACTGTCTCTCCTGCATTATCCCCCTTTTCCTGCCACCGGGGAGCCAACCTGCAGCTTAGCACAGACAAGGCCCCTGATCTGCCCGCCGTGCCCCTGGCCCCGTCCCGGCTCTCACTGATGCCGAGACACAGGCTGGGACACCTCTCTCACTATAGTGCTCACTGTGGGGCACATCCCCCTCTTCTGGTACTCACAGACCTGCTTGTGGAGTGGCTGGAAATCCCTTGTGGCATTGCGGGTGGCAGAGTCACCAGGATTACACTCGGTGCATATGGGATGCGGGGGGTGGGGGTGTCAAACTCATGACCAGATGCTTGCAGGATGCTTTAAGTTCCCCACACTATTCCTGAGACCCCCCACGCCCCCTCCCCGCACCATTCTGCATGGCATTTAAAAAGCTATGCTTGGGGCTGGAGCGATAGCACAGCGGGTAGGGCGTTTGCCTTGCACGCGGCCGACCCGGGTTCGATCCCCAGCATCCCATATGGTCCCCTGAGCACCGCCAGGAGTAACTCCTGAGTGCAAAGCCAGGAGTAACCCCTGTGCATCGCCGGGTGAGACCCAAAAAGCAAAAAAAAAAAAAAAAAAAAAGCTATGCTCATTTGTTTTATCCTCTTTCTTGGGAGGGGGTGAGGGGGGCTGGGGGGCGGGGAAGGATCCACAGGGGCAGTACTCTGAGCTAGCTACTTTGTGTATCCCTGCCCTTGTTGTCTGATCGGTTATATCCAATATAAAGGGGGGGGAGGGGTGGAAACCCATCAATCTGATAGCTTACTTAAAACGACCAATCAGATCACAGATCACAACCAGAGGGTCCCAGTAGACCAATCAGATTGCCTGGCTAAAGGCCAATCCAGTTGCCTCTTAAAACCCATCTCCTTCACATATTTTTAAGAGTTGGTTTTGCTTCTTTGCACCGCCGTGAACCTTCCTGAGCAGGGCATTGGATGACCAAAGGTGACCTTGGAGTTTTCTGGATCAGGCTCTGCCATCAAATGTGCGGTCGGAGGGCTGCCTCAAATGCGGAGGGAGAAGGCGGTCGGGAGAGAGAAGGGACCATGTGGGCTGGAAGCGGGTAAAGGAACAAACCTGACAGTCTCCCAGTGGCTGTATGGCAAACCATAACGCCCCAAAGGGCCGCAGCAATAGCACAGTGGGTAGGGCGTTTGCCTTGCATGAGGCTGACCCAGGTTCGATTCCCCTGTCCCTCTGGGAGAGCCCAGCAAGCTACCAAGAGTATCCAGCCCACACGGCAGAGCCTGGCAAGCTCCCTGTGACCTATTCAATAGGCCAAAAACAGTAACAAGTCTCACAATGAGACATTACTAGTGCCTGCTCGAGCAAATCGATGAACAACGGGATGACAGTGATACAGTGAATGCCCCAAAGGGGGGAGAGAGACAGAGACAGACAGAGAGAGAGAGAGAGATGGAAAGTGCCTGCCATAGAGGCAGGCTGAGGGGGGGGGCATGTCAGAAGGAAACCTGGGGACGTTGGTGGTGGGAAATGTTTACTGGCGGCCGGCCGGGTGTTGGAACACTGTATGACTGAAACCCAACCATGATTAGCTTTGTAATTGTCTCATGGTGACTCAAAAATTTAAATTTAAATTTACAAAAAGGGGGCTGGAGTGATAGCACAGCAGGTAGGGCGTTTGCCTTGCACGCGCCCGACCCCGGGTTCGAATCCCAGCATCCCATATGGCCCCCTGAGCACCGCCAGGGGTAATTCCTGAGTGCAGAGTGACCCCTGAGCATTGCCGGGTGTGACCCAAAAAGCAATAAATAAATAAATTAATAAATTTACAAAAAGGGCTTTTCTGAAAGGCCATCCTCTTCAGCATCGGCTACCGGGTGGTGCATGTGACAGTGAGTGGTGAGGAGGCGTCTCCATTCTGTCATTCGGTGTCGTAAGAGGTCCAGAGAGACTCCAGACTATGTCCCTTATCACAGACCCACCCCGGAGCTGACGCCAGATAGCGCATACCCTGGAAGGCCCTTCAGAGACCCATTTCAAAATCTCACAGTTGCCAGACTCACATGACATAACCCGGGGGCAGGCCAGGATTGCGTCTTAGCCGTGACAGCTGCGCGGCCAGAGTGATAGGGCAGCGGGGAGGGCGCTTGCCTTGCACGGGGTCAACCCGGGTTTGATCCCCGGCATCCCACAGGGTCCCCCAGCACTGCCAGGAGTGAGTCCCGAGCAACACCGGGTGTGGCCCCAAACCAAAAAAAGTAATAATAGGGGCTGGAGTGATAGCACAGCGGGGAGGGCGTTTGCCTTGCACACAGCCGACCCAGCTTTGAATCCCAGCATCCCATATGGTCCCCTGAGCACCGCCAGGGGTAATTCCTGAGTGCATGAGCCAGGAATGACCCCTGTGCATTGCCGGGTGTGACCCAAAAAGCAAATAATAATAATAATAATAATAATAATATGATTGTTAGGGTCTGGAATCGATAATTTCCCCCTCTCCGAACCCGCACAAAGCGTCCAGCCAGTAGTGCAACACACCAGCGGGGTGTATTAGGCCAGCGAGCTGGGGTCAAGCTCCTAGGCACGCAGGCCCAAGCCGGACCCCGAGCCAGGGGAAAGCTGCGAGTTTCACAGTCAGAGCTTACGTCAGAGCCCTCGCTTACAAGTTCAAACAACAACGCAAGTGAAGATCGCAAGTTTCATAATTCAGAAGAAAACACAATCTCAGAGTAGAAACAAACAGTTACAGAGAGGTCATCGAGACATGTTTCCAGAACACTCTGGGGCTGCCCGCCCCGCCTGCGTCCCCTCTACAGACAGCGGCCAGCGGTGAGGAGACGATTTCCCAAGGCCGCGTTTCCAGCCCCGTGTCCTTCCCGCGCAGATGGCGGGGGGAGAAGCGGGGGTTTAAGGAAAACAAAAAGATTTAAGTGAAACAAGACGTGAAGCAGGAACCAGGCATGCTGGCGTTGCCCCTGCCCTGCTCCGTGTCCAACAGTGATGATCAGTGACTATCCTAGTGCTGTCCCACACCTGTCACCCTGTCCTTTTACCTCTGTGCCTGCTGGACTCCGAGGAAAAACTCCCTCCTCGGCCTCCCTGAGTGGTTGCAGGAATGCTGAGGCGTGACTGTTACTCAGGCGCAGCCCTGAGCACTGCTGAGGAATGGAGCAGTACAGGCAGCCCCCAGGAGCGCGTCCTGGGTGTCTCGAGAGGGGTGTTTAGGTTACGGCATAGACACGGTGTCACAGCAGAGCCTAAATCCTGGTGGCAAGTCGGAGCGGGCGAGGTGACCCGCTTCTCATTCAGCTGCAGTGAGCCCTGTGGCCACAGGCCACTAGCATCACTCCTGGTTTTTCTTTTTTTTTCTCTCTGGTTTTTGGGCCACATGTGGCGGTGCTCGGGGCTTACTCCTGGTTCTGTGCCCAGGGGTCGCTCCTCGTGGTCTCAGAGAAGCATGTGTGGTGCCAGGGACCGAACCCGGGTCAGGCACGTGTGAGGCAAGTGCCCACTGTGCACTCGCTCCGACCCGCATTGCTGGTTTTTCCTGCAATAGGAACTGTCTGGGCTCTCCTACCTCACTGCGCCTCAGGATCCGAGTGTTGGGCTCAAAATACAAACACACAATTTTTTTTTTTTTAATTCAGGGACAAGATGAAGGATTTTCTATAGTCACTTGGGTACAGCCACACCCAGCAATGCACAGAGCTTTCTCCTGGCTCTGTGCTCAGGAATCACTCTTGCGGTGCTCAGGGGACCATTTGGGATGCCAGGAATCGAACCCACGCCTGCTGTATGCAAGGCAAATACCCTACCTGCTGGACTATCCACAGCAGTTTTGGGGCATGTGTGTTTGGCGAGGGCCGGTGCTGGGGACGGGATGCAGACCCTCGCACATGGCACGTGTGTGTTCCACCCCTGAGCCACACCCTGGCCCGGCAGAAGGTTGGCTTCATTTGTTTTTTGCCAGACAGTGCTTTACCCAGCCTGGGTCAGGGAGTACTCCCAACAATGTGCTCAGGAGATGCTCCCGGCGGTGCCGGAAATCAAACCTGGGTCTCTTGCGTGCAAAACATGCATTTTGAGCTGTGTACTCATCCCCCTGCCCCGTGTAATCCCATCAGCGGCCAACATCCAGAGACTATAATACCAAGCTCCCCGGAAGCCCGTGGCTGCGATGCGGCCACCTGACATCTGATAGCCTAGTTCTCCCTCTTGGAGAACCTGGCAAGCTACCGAGAGTTTACTGCCCGCATGGGGAAGAGCCTGGCAAGCTTTCCGTGGCATATTCATACGCCAAATATAGTAACAATGATGGGAAGGATGAGCAAAGAGAAGCTGCTAAAATCTCAGGGCTAAGATGAATGGAGACATTACTGGGCCCGCTCGAGCCAATCGATCAGCGGGATGACAGTGAGACAATGAGACAGTGATACTCAGGCACAAAGAACTTCGTGCTGGGGTGGTGGGGGAGTTTGGGCTACACCTGGTTACACTCCCGGATCTCTCCCTATTCTTCACTCGGGTCACTCTCAGGAGACAAAGCCTGGGGTTGGGGGTTGAACCCAGGTCAGTCACCTGTAAGGCAAGAGCCTTAACCTCTAACTGTCTCTCCAGCCCTGACCTGACACAAACGCGTTTCAGATGATGGTTCAAGGTGTCCCCTGTGGGGGCTGGAGTGATAGCACAGCGGGTAGGCGTTTGCCTTGCACTCGAACGACCTGGGTTCGAATCCCAGCATCCCATATGGTCCCCTGAGCACCGTCAGGGGTGATTCCTGAGTGCAGAGCCAGGAGTAACCCCTGTGCATCGCCGGGTGTGACCCAAAAAGAAAAAAAAAACAAAACAAGGTGTCCCCTGTGTAGTTTATCACTTCAGAGTAATTTTTCCCTTTGCATTAGGCCGCCTGGAAGATCAGTATATCACGAGGTTTGTCAGAGAGAAGCTGAAGTCCGTGCCCTGCAGAAATCAAGGCTACGTTTTGGACGGATATCCCAAGACCTACGATCAAGCCAGGGACCTGTTTAGTCGTAAGTTGGAGTATTCCCCTGACTCTGACTTCATATCCAGAGACGTCTCAATTGTCATGTTCAAAGCAATAGTCAGTGCTTTCAAAGAAGCCCAAACCAAAAGCAATGTCTAGCACACAGACTCAGAGTGTGACTCCTTTCTCTAGTGCCTACGAGTTTTAAAAGTTTGATGTTGGGGCGCCGGAGGAGTGTATACCAGGGAGGGCATGTACCTCGCATGCAACCGACCCAGGTTCAATCCTTGGCACGTCATTGGTTAGCCAAGCATCACCAGGAGTGATCCCCAAGCTTAGAGCCAGGATCATTCCCTAAGCACTGCCACGTGTGGCCACAGAATAAAAACAAGCAAACAGAGAACTAAAAAGAGTTTAATGGGAGAGCGGGGGAGTGGATGGGATTGTGGGACCGTGGCTGGCAGAATGATGCAATTTTACTTTTTTTTTTTTCTTTTTGGGTCACACCAAGGGATGCTCAGGGGTTACTCCTGGCTCTGCACTCAGGAATTACTCCTGGCAGTGCTCGGGGGACCATATAGGATGCTGGGAATTGAACCCGGGTCAGTCACATGCAAGGCAAATGCCTTACCTGCTGTGCTATCGCTTCAGCCCTGAATGATGCAGTTTTAAAATAGTGACTTCAATATTATTGAAAACTATTGACATCTCAACACAGAAATAGTTTAAAAATTAAAATAATAAGTTTAAATTTCGACTGGTATTTCCACGATATAATATATAACAAACTTGACCATGTTTATATAGATATAAATATGTATATCTTTATATTTTAAAATTAATTTTAATAATTATATGTAGACATGTACATGCATATTTAAATATTTTAATTAGACGAAGATGAAGAAGAGGACTATGAAGGCAGAGGCAAAATGGTACCCTACGATAAAGTAATCATACCTGGTAAGTTTAAACAATTTCTTCAAGGTCAGATTACAAGAGATGCCATTCATATTTCTCTAGGTTTTGGGTTTTTTTTTTTTTTGGCTTTTTGGCTTTTTTGGTCACATTCAGCTATGCACAGAGGTTACTCCTGGCAGTGCTCAGGGAATCAGATGGGATGCTGGCAATTGAACCGGGTCGGCCACATGCAAGGCAAACACTCTACCCACTGTACTATCGCTCCGGCCCCTCATATATCTTTTGTAACAGAACAGCCTTGTAATGTTAATAAAATGAATTTTATTTTTTTGAAGGACTAAGAAGTGAACAAGGTACTTGAGAAAGCAAGCTTTCCAGGGACTGTAGGGCACTTGCCCATTTGATTCTCTGAGCCCGCCAGGAGTGATCCCTGAGCACAGAGCCAGGAGTAAGCCCTGAGCACCATAGGGTATGACCAAAAACTGGTGGGGGGGGGGAGGTGAGAAATTTTCCCAGGCCTGGGATTTGGTTCAGAGCAAGAACCAGAGGCTCTGGGTTCCATCCTTGCTGTGGGGTGGGGTCGGGGGGAGCACTGCACTGCACTGTGGCACTGTCGTAGCATTGTCGTCCCGTTGTTCATCGATTTGCTCGAGCGGGCACCAGTAATGTCTCCATTGTGAGACTTGTTACTGTTTTTGGCTTATCGAATACGCCACGGGGAGCTTGCCAGGCTCTGGGATACTCTCAGTAGCTTGCCGGGCTCTCCGAGAGGGATGGAGGAATCGAACCCGGGTCAACCGCATGCAAGGCAAACGCCCTCCCCGCTGTGCTATTGCTCCAGTCCAGGGGGAGCATTCGGGGTAAGTATCAGGGACATAGTAACATCCTGAAATGGACAGAGGCCCTTTGAGAAGGCTCATTTCCACCAAGTCTGTTGGGGAACCCACCAGACCCGGGGTCCCCACTCACTTCTGCCCAGTTTCCTGCACACATGGTGCAGGCGGGACCAGCTTGGAGCTCACACATGCCCGGGGTGACCTACACACGAGCATGCCCCCAGCCTCCCGCTCAGTGTTTCAGGGTTTTTTGGGGGTTTTTTTGTTTTTGTGGGGCCACGCCGGCCCACACTTGGGGGTTACTCCTGGCTCTGCACTCGGGGACCACTCGGGACGGGCTCTGGACACCGTGTGGGATGACGGGCATTGAACTCGGGTCGGTCTTATGCAAGTGCCCTCCCCAAGGTTTTGTTGCTCTCGTTCAGTTTTAGGGCACAGGAATGCCACCCTCCGGGGCCTAGGGAAAGAGCACAGTGGGTAAGGCACGTTCCTGACCCAGGTTTAATCCTCGGCGTCCAATATGGTCCCCGGAGCATCATCAGGAGCAACTCCTGAGTGCGGAGCCAGGAGCAATCCCTGAGCATCACCAGGTGTGGCCCAAGAACTAAAAAAGAAACAAAGAGGAAACAAAAGAAATGCCATCCTCTCTTCCCCCCTGAGAAATCAGAGTTGGGGCTGGGCCAGGAAAGAGCCCTTTGGCCGCTGTCTGCTGGGTCCCCTGTTTACCCAGGTTTCACCCTATTCCCTGGGAAGAGAAACTATTCCACGAAAATGCATTTGCGGGTACCTGGTGGCATTTCTCAGGAACCAGCCCTTCACTGAAAAACAAAAGCCACTTTGAGGGCATTGATTAGCTCATATTGTCAAAAGACGATATAAAAACTCCCAAATAGGCGTCAGAGAGATAGTATAGCAGCTGCCTTGCATACGGCTGAGTGGGGTTCAATCCCCAGCACCCCATATGCTCCCCAGAGCCCAGCTAGGAGTGTAGGGCTGAGCACAGACCCAGGAGCAAAACCTGAGCACCGTCAGGTGTGACCCCCAAGCCCACCTCCCACCAAAAACTCTTGGGGTAGAGCAAACTTGTCTTGCATGCGGCCAACCACGGTTCAGTTCCTGGCACTCTCTATGGTCTCCTAAGCCCCATCAGGACTACTCCCTGAGCACAGAACCAGGAGTAAGCCCGGATATATCTGGGTGTGGCCCAGACACCACCCCTCCCCCCCAAAAAAAACCCTCAGCAACAGCAAAAAAATTCATATGCTTTTCCCCTTTCAAATTTAATTAATTAAATTATCTATTTTAATGAACTGGAGCGACAGCACCGTGGGTAGGGCATTTGCCTTGCATGCGGCCGACCTGGGTTCAAATCCTCCGCCCTCTCGGAGAGCCCGGCAAGCTACTGAGAGTATCCCACCCACACGGCAGAGCCTGGCAAGCTCCCTGTGGCGCATTGGATATGCCAAAAACAGTAACAACAAGTCTAAAAATGGAGACATTACTGGTGCCTGCTCAAGCAAATCGATGAACAAGGGGACCAGTGCTACAGTGCTCTCTATTTTAACACTGAACGGCTGTAACTTGAGTTCTGGGTTCTGTAGACTGTCAGGCAGGGTGGAACTGTCATACCCGAGTAAGTGGCCCCCTCCCATTCCTCCCACCCTCGCCTGCTCTCCTGATCAGCGCCCCCCTCCCCCGCTGGTTTTATTGGGGTTCCCCCCAGGGTGATTTGCTTCTGTCTGTCCAGGGGAGTGAAGCCCGCTGGTCTGTCTGATGGCTCAGCATGACCCTCCCAAGTCCCAGCCCTTTCGCCTCCGGGGGTGTGATTTCATCTTCTGCTGTGTCTGTCCGCCTTGGGCTACCCGCAGGCCAGCAGCAGTGGGCGCTGGGGGTCACCAGGGCTGCCCCAGGCGGAGCTCCAGGCCGGACGGGGCGGGTCCGAGCTTGCAGGGGGCCAAGCCTGAGCTTGCTGGGGCCAGATCATCTCCAGCTGCCGGGTCCCCCGCTGCCCGCCAGAAAAACTACTGGACTAGACTTTGAAAATTGGGGGTTGGGTTGGTTTGCTTATTTTTTTTTTTAATTGCACTGTGACACTGTGTCTGGTTGTTCATCGATTTGCTCCGGGCACCAGTAACGTCTCCATGGTGAGACTTGTTACTGTTTCTGGCATAAGGAATATGTCGAACCCAGGTCAGCTGCATGCAAGGCAAATGCCCTACCCGCTGTGCTATCACTCCAGACCCTTTTTTAAAAAAAGCTTTAATTAGGGTAAGGGAAAGTAAGACAGGGAAGCTCAGGGTGGGGGGGCGGGGAGGGGGGCGCCTAAACCAGAATTCCCTGAGAGTTGGTGTTACTCCTGCAAAGCCACCCCCAGACGCAGGGCTGTGGAAGCCACGGGGCGCCCCGTGGCACCGCCCACTGAGGGCGGGACAGCGGTTGGGGGCCCAATGGGGCGAGCCCAGGAGACTCGCAAGAACCAATCAGGGTTGGAGAACTCCGGGTTCCCCACTCCTCGGCGGTGTGTGGGTTTATTTAGAGCAAAGCTGCTAGGAATTTAAATAAATGACACCCCCCCTCCCTTTTCCTTTCTTTGTTTTGTGGCAGTGGTGACAGAGGGGGCAAGAGCGGTGCTCCTGACACTAGTGATCAGGGCTAGCAACATATGTTAGCAACTGTAACCAAACTATAGTATATTTCACCGATATCGATATAACCACTCCAGTGAAGTCCCCAGCCGAATTTCATGTTTTTATTTTATTTTATTTTTGCTTTTTGGATCACACCCGGCGATGCACAGGGGTTATTCCTGGCTCTGCACTCAGGAATTACCCCTGGTGGTGCTCAGGGGACCATATGGGATGCTGGGAATTGAACCCAGGTCGGCCACGTGCAAGGCAAACGCTCTACCCGCTGTGCTATTGCTCCAGCCCACATCTTTTTATTTTTATTTATCCATTTATTTATTTATTTTCGGGCCACAGTGGTGCTCAGGGGTTACTCCTGGCTTTGTGCTCAGGAATTACTCCTGGATGAGCTTGTGAAACCATATGGGATGCTGGGGTCAAACCCAGGTCTGCCACATGCCAGGCAGGCGCCCCACTTGCTGTGCCATCTCCCCATCCCCACCCCACCTCCCCCCTTCACACAGAAGTACTTGCAATGCTGCACCTCCACGTCAGGATATGTTTTGGGGTATATTTATAACGGAGATGGTCTAATCCTTCGCTCTTTCGTTTGTTTGTAGGCCACACCTGGGGTGCTCAGAGGTTACTCCTGGTAATTTCTGAGCATCCCCAAACTGACAGGGCTTGGGGAACCATATTGGGATGCCAGGATCAAACCCGGGTCCACTTTGTGCAAAGCAAGCACCCTGACACTGTACTATCTCTCCAGAACCCCCACCCCTCTTTCATTACACCCCGCAAAGGAGTAAGGTGATCTGGTGTTTTTTTTCTTTTTTTGCTTTTTGGGTCACACCGGCAATGCACAGGGGTTACTCCTGTCAGTGCTTAGGGGACCATATAGGATGCTGGGATTTGAACCGGGTTGGCCGCGTGCAAGGCAAACGCCCTTCCCGCTGTGCTATCGCTCCAGCCCCTAGTTTGTTTGTTTTTGGAGGGAGGCTTATGCCACACCTGTGGGTGCTCAGGGCTTACTCCTGGCTCTGCACTCAGGAATGGGTCCTGTCGAGGCTCAGGGGACTATATGGGATGATACGGGGATTGAACCTGGGTCAGCTGCCGTACAAGGCAATGTCCTCCCCGCTGAACTATCGCTCCGGCCCTCTGGTGTTTGTCTTTTCCTTTCTGACTCACTTCACTTAGCATAACATCCTCTAAGTTATTCCATAACATTCCCTAACATTCCACCCAAGTGGCAGCAAACTGCAGGGTCTGATCTTTCCTTGGGAGCTCACTGAAGCGACTTTGTCCACTCTTGTTCATGGTCGCTTGGGTTGTTTCCAGATCTTGGCCTGGAAGGAAAGGAGGGAGGGAGGGAGGGAGGGAGGGAGGGAGGGAGGAAGGAAGGAAGGAAGGAAGGAAGGAAGGAAGGAAGGAAGGAAGGAAGGAAGGAAGGAAGGAAGGGAGGGAATTTTTTTTTCTTTTTGGGTCACACCGGGCGACGCACAGGGGTTACTCCTGGTTCTACACTCAGGAATTACTCCTGGCGGTGCTCAGGGGACCATATGGGATGCTGGGATTCGAACCCGAGTCGGCCGCTTGCAAGGCAAACGCCCTACCCGCTGTGCTATCACTCCAGCCCCAATTATTTGTGAGGTCTTTCCATTCATTCCCCTGCACCTCATGTCCCCAAGCAAGCGTTTGGACAGTGGGGCCGGAGTACAGTGGGTTGGGCTTCGCCTGGCACAGCGCTGACCTGGGTTCCATCCCTGGCATCCCATAGGGTCCCCTGAGCACCACCAGGAGTAATTCCTGAGTGCAGAGCCAGGAGTAACCCCTGAGCATTGCTGGGTGTGACTCAAAAAGCAAAAAACCAAACAAAAAAAAGTTTGTAGCAATGCCTCCCGCCCCCTGGACGGGGCTAATTGAGCAAGTCCAGGCTGGCCTAGCTAAAGCGGAACGTTTGTTTCTTTTCCTCTTATCTCCTGCCTCCCCTGCAAAGCCTCAGCCCGGGAGCCTGCACGTAGACACACCCCTTCATGAGAAAGACTCTTCAGAATCCCTAATGAGGGGCCCAAGACGTAGTCGGGGGCGGGGGGTGGGGGTGGGGAGCGACGGCACCTGCTTGGCACGCAGCCAGCCTTAGTTCGATGGCCGATGCCACCTGTGATCCCCATGAGCACAGAGCCAGGATTCAGCCCCGTGCACTGTCTGATGTGGCACAGAACAGAGTCACCGATCAGAAGCCCCGTTGGTACTAATCTGGGACTACAAAGTAACCCAAGTCCCCGAGTCAGGACTGGGCTCCGGGGAATCTAGCTATGTAAGGATTTATCTGGATATATAAGGATATTGAAAACCAACCAACCCTGATTCCAGAGTCCGAGTGATAATTCAGGGGTAGGGCACTCGCCCTGCACACGGCTGGCCCGGGCTCAGTCCCTGGCTTCACATCTGGTCCCCCGAGTCCCACCAAGAGTGAGCCCAGAGAGGCCCCCAAACCAACACCAAACGAAACCCACATCGCCTTCTTCTTTCCCTGCCTTGTTTCTGGAGACAGCGCAGAGGAGCCAGTGGCCTCTGTGGAGGGTTGTCGGGGAGAGTCGGGAGCAAGGGGGCCGGAGCAACAGCACAGCGGGGAGGGTGCTTGCCTTGCACGCGGCCGACCCAGGTTCGATTCCCAGCATCCCATAGGGTCCCCCGAGCACCGCCAGGAGTAATTCCTGAGTGCAGAGCCAGGAGTAACCCCTGTGCATCGCCGGGTGTGACCCAAAAAGCAAAAAGAGAAAAGAAAAGAAAGGGCAGGTGTCTCCACCTCCTGGCTTCCCCCCACTCGGCCACGGGCGTGCGGGGTCCGCCTGGCCTAGATCAGGCGCGGCCGTTGTGGGTGCAGACATCACGGGCTCATCGCCTTTCCCCACGGACAGGAGAGAACCTCAGGAGGAGGAGGTGACATGGTGGAGCAAGATTACTGTTACTGAAACATTTAGAACGAGGCGGGGGGAGGGAAAGGGAGAAGGACTTGCCCAAGAGGGAACACGGGCTTATCCAGTGCAGAAGTAAGCAAAGGGACATCAGGACGAGCCAGCGAGATAGCGTTCAAGACCAAGCCCCCAAGGGTGTCCCGGAGTTTTCTACAGTTCTGCCGACTAAGTTTCTCTGCAGCTTTGCTATGCAACAGTGAACCTGGAAAAAAAAAAAAAGAAAGAAAAAAAGAGTTAGGGGCGAGTACAGCGAGGAGGGTGTCTGCCCTGCACGGTCCCCAGCACCCCATCGGGTCCCCCGAGCCCCGCCAGGAGTAATTCCCCAGTGCAGAGCCAGGAGTCAGCCCTGAGCATCGCCAGGTGTGGCCCCCAAACAAATAAATCCCAAAGGAGTCTACCCAGGTGTTGTCCCAGGAAAGCCCGTGCTGCTGACTGTCTCCTGGTCCCCCTGGCCCTGTGCGGCCTCCCCGAGTCACAGTCTCTGTGCAGTTCTCTTTCCCGAGGGGCCCGGCCCCTCTGGGTGGGGCCCTGGAGGTCTGGTCTGGGGGATGCCTCAGCTTCTCCCCTCCAAAGCGTTCAGGATTTACGTGCCTTTCTGCCTTTGGGCTACTTCAGGGTTAGGCAGTCTCTCTCTTTTTTTTTTTTTTGAGGGGGGCACACCCAGCGGTGCCCAGGTTCACTCCTGGAGGCCTGGGGGACCCTATGGGGTGCCAGGGGTCGAACGCAGGTCAGCTCTATGCAGCAAGGCAACTGCCCTGTCTGCTATCCAATTACTCCAGACCCTAAAGAATCTATTTTTTTTTTTGCTTTTTGGGTCACACCCAGCGATGCTCAGGGGTTATTCTGTGCTAAGGAATTACTCCTGGCGATGCTCTGGGGACCATATGGGATGCGGAGGATTGAACCCGGGTCGGCTGCGTGCAAGGCAAATGCCCTACCTGCTATGCTATTGCTCCAGCCCCAATAATCTCTTCTTAAATGTTATTATTTCCCCAAACGAAACAATAGATGATGAGGAGCTGGAGCTGTGGGACAGTGTGTAGGGCACTTGTCTTGCACATGACTGACCTGGGTTCAAACACCAGGTAAGTGATCACCAGATTCTAATTAGCATTGTTGTCGCTGATTTTTGCTGCTACTATTTAAATGGAAAGAAATATAAACGAAGGATGGAAAGAACAAGAGAAAAGGGAAAGGGAAGGAGGAAAGAAGGGAGGAAACAGGGAGGCAATGGAATAAAGGGGGAAGGAAGGAAGGAAGGAAGGAAGGAAGGAAGGAAGGAAGGAAGGAAGGAAGGAAGGAAGGAAGGAAGGAAGGAAGGAAGGGAGATAGGGAGGGAGGGAGGGAGGGAGGGAGGGAGGGAGGAAGGAAGGAAGGAAGGAAGGAAGGAAGGAAGGAAGGAAGGAAGGAAGGGAGGGAGGGAGGAAGGAAGGAGGGAGGAAAGGAAGGAAGGAAGGAAGGAAGGAAGGAAGGAAGGAAGGAAGGAAGGAAGGAAGGAAGGAAGGAAGGAAGAAATGGAAAGGAGGGAGGGAGGGAGATAGGGAGGGAGGAAGGAAGGAATAGTTGGAAGGGTGGGAGAGAGGGAGGGAAGGAGAGAGGGAGGGAGGGCGGGAGGGAGGGAGATACATCACCTGCAGGGAGTGTCTCGGGCTAAGCTTTAGTCCTGTTGCTGGCTTTGCTCCTTGAATCTGATACAGCGTCTGTCGTGAGGTCCAGGACTCTGGATTTTTAATTTGCTCCCCAGGGGTCCTGATGCAGTGGCTTACACATCACACTCAGAAATATTTCCATGGAGTTAAAAAAATGAGCGAAGAGATGCTAAGCCTTTGCTTAAAACCACATCACCTCTGAACACACATTCTTTGCATCGGAGTGTAAAGAGAGGGGGAGAGGGAGGGAGGGAGGAGGGAAGGAAGGAAGAAGGGAAGGAAGGAGGGAAAGGGAGGGAAGGAAGAGGGAGGGAGGGAAAGAAGGAGGGAGGGAAGAGGGGCAGAGGAAGGAAGGGATAGAGGAAGGAAAGAAGGGAAGGAGGGAGAGAGGAATGTAGGAAGGGAGGGTGGAGGGAGGAAGGCAGGAAAGAGGAGGAAGGGTGGATGGAGAAAGGGGAAGGAAGAGGGAAGGGGAGAGGGAGGGAGGAGGGAGGGAGGAGGGGGATCAGTGCCCCGAGCTGGGTCTCCAGTGCTCATCCCCTGACGGTGCAGGCCTTGAGGCCTTCGGAGGAGCAGCTGTCTCTGTGATGCGCGGCCGCCCCAGCCGGCCCCCAGCCTTTATCCCGGCACTGTGCTGACTCGGGGTGCCCCCCCCCCGCCTCTCCCCAGAGTTCGTCTGCGCGCTGGACGCCTCGGATGAGTTCCTGAAGGACCGTGTGATAAACCTGCCCGAGAGCGTGGTGGCGGGCACCCACTACAGCCAGGACCGCTTCCTCCGCGCGCTCGGCACCTACCGCGATGTCAGCACCGAGGATGAGACGGTCCTGAATTACTTTGACGAGCTGGAGATCCACCCCATCCACATCGGTAGGAAGGCGAGGGGGGCGTCACAGTGGAGTGTGGGGACACGGCCCCGGCCCCGCCGGAGCGAGTGGAAGGTGCTGGCGAGGTGGAAGTCACCCAGCACTCTCTTCTGCCGAGCACTTTCGGTTGGAGCATTTGGGAGGGCTGGGCAGGGCAGATGGTTGTCCTCCAGGCACATGTGGACCCATTTTGTTTGCTTGCTTGGGGGCCACACCTGGCAGTGCGCAGGGCGTGCTCCTGGCTCTGCACGCAGGAATCACTCCTGGTGGGCTTGGGGGACCCTATGGGATGCCGGGGGCTGAACCTGGACCAGCGGTGCACAAGGCGAACGCCCTCCCCGCTGTGCTGTCTCACTGTTGTCTCTCCCCTGGGGGCACACTCTTCTTTGGGTGCCAGAGACGGGGCCCGGGATACAAAGAGAAACTTGGTGGGTCCCACTGGCCATGCTCAGGGGTTACTCCTGGCTCTGCACTCGGGAATTACTCCTGGCGGTGCTCAGGGAACCATGTAGGATGCCAGGGATCGAACTGAGGTCAGCCACATGCAAGGCAAACGCCCTCCCCGCTGTGCTATCGCTTCGAACCCTAAACCGGCATTTTCATTGTTTGGGGGCCACACCCAGTGGTGCTCAGGGCTTACTCCTGGGTCTGTGCTCGCAGTCCTGGTGGGGCTTGGGGACCATGTGTGGTGCTGGGGTTGGGCTGCGGTCAGCCATGTGCAGGGTGAGAACTGACCCGCTGTCTGGTGGCTTGAGACCCCTGCTGGACCGCGACAGGCAATGTGTGTCACCAGGGCCAGGCGTCAGCTCCTGGCTGCCCGGGCCTCTCCCCGTGTTCCTGAGGAGCACTGCTCCGTCCCTGTCGCTTTCTGGAGCTTTGAGGCTCCCCCTGGACTTTGCTTTGGGGGTCACACCCCAGTGACGCCAGGGGTTACCCTGGCTCTGCACTCAGGAGTCACTCCCGGTGGGCATCAGGGGACCACGTGGGACTGAACCAGGGCCGGGCGGGGTGCGAGGCCAGCGCCCTGCCCGCCGTCCTCTGGCTCCAGCCCAGGATTTTGTGTCCGTTTGGGGGTCGTGCCCGGTGGCCCGCAGGCCCCCTCCCGGCTCAGGGGGTCCCGTGCTCAGCCAGTTCTTCCAGCCTCTGTCTTCACGACTGGGGGTCGCACACGTGCCCAGTTGGGGGCTACTGCGTTTTAGCTCCCCTGGTGCCCTCCGGGGGGGCTTCACAGCGGGTGACAGTGCTCCCACACTCAGCTGTGGTGCTCACTGAGCTTTGCACCCTGTGAAGAGTGCTGCTGGCACAGTGCTCTCTGGGCATGCCCCACTCGAAGCTGAAGCGTGTGTCAGGGCTGTTTCCTGGGGCCACTGAGTGCTCACAAGGTCACTTTTTGTGGCCACAGCGCTTAAGCGTTAGTGGCGGCATTTCCAGGTGAGGCACCCCTCTTGGGGCTTCCTGTGGCGTTGTGGCTGCTGCATGGCCGGAAATTGCTTGTGGCGCCAGGGATCACACGAGCCCCAACAGCAGGGCTGCCGGATTCCACTGTGCATGTGGGGCCTCAGGATTCAACTCACAACCATGTGCCTGCCGGGCAGGTATGTTAAGTCTCCTTCCGAAAAAGAAAAGAAAGAAGAAAGTTAAGGAAAAGAGGGGCTGGAGCAATAGTACAGCAGGGAGGGCATTTGCCTTGCACGCGGCCGACCTGGGTTCGATTCCCAACATCCCAGATAGTCCCCCGAGCACTGCCAGGAGTAATTCCTGAGTGCAGAGCCAGGAGTAACCCCTGAGCATCGCCGGGTGTGACCCAAAAAAGCAAAAAAAAAAAAAAAAAAAGGAAAATTAAGGAAAAGAAAAAGAAAGGAAGATAACGTGAAGGAAAAGAAAAGAAAGGGAAGGGGAAGGGGGAGGGAAAGAAAGGAAGGTAGACGGGTTGATCTCACATTCCGAAGCTGTGCCCATGAGACAGACCATCAGCATGTGAGGTGTGAGCATGCATATGCATGTCTGTGCACACATGTGTACTGTGAAGGACGCACACTGCTCCAGGCCGCGGGGGTCTCACCAGCTCTGAGCAGGGAACAGTGCCACCAGCCCACACGCCAAAACCGGAACTAAGTAAACGGAGGCAGCAAACAAATAAGGTGCTAAAGCGTGCTACAGTGGCAGGACACTTTCCTGGCACGCGATTCAACCCCTGGCACCCCACGTGGTCCCCTGAGTCATCCTGGAGTGGCCCTTGAGCGCAAAGCGCCCTCTGAGCAGCTCCTGTCCCGTGCTCCCCTCTCCCGCCTGGAGGCCCCCGTGGGTGACAGTCCCCCCTCCCAGCGGGGCTGTGGGGCCATGGGCACCCCACCACGCAGGGCGGAAGGCGGCTGGGATGGGGCCACACTCTCTTTGTTTTTGAGATCTTTTTAATTTTATTTTATACTGTAATTTGGTGATTTACCAACTTGTTCGTAATCCAGTTGCTTCAGGCATTCAGTGTTCCAACTCTAATCCCACCACCCGTGGGACCTTCCCAGCACCCTTGTCCCCAGTTTCCCAACCCCCCTCCCCCCCAAGCCTGTCCCCTTACAGGCACCAACAAATCTACTTCACATTGTTTGTTACTACACAAAGGCAAATGGAGTGATCAAAAATAGATCAGTATCTACACGGTAGCACTGTAGCACTGTCGTCAATTTGCTCGAGCGGGCACCAGTAACGTCTCCTCTGTGAGACCTGCTGTTACTGGTTTTGGCATACTGAATACGCCACAAGGAGCTTGCCAAGCTCTGCCGTGCGGGCGGGATACTCTCAGTAGCTTGCCGGGCTCTCCGAGAAGGACGGAGGAATCGAACCTGGGTTGGCCACGTGCAAAGCAAACGCCCTACTGCTGTGCTAAACTAATTAACAGTATCTCACAATGGTATTCATTTATTTATTTATTTATTTAGCTTTTTGGACCACACCCAGCAATGCTCAGGGGTAGTTCCTGGCTCTGCACTCAGGAATCACTCCTGGCGGTGCTTGGGGAACCAGATGGGGTGCCGAGGATTGAACCCGGTTCGGCTGTGTGCCAGGCAAATGCCCTCCCCGCTGCACCCCGTGGCAGTGGTGTTATAAAGCCGTTGTCCGAGCATCTTCTGTGCTGGCTGGTGCGAGCTGAGCCTTCTGGGCCACTGTTTTCGCCCCCCGACCTTGGTGGCCTCTGTGCAGCTCTCCCGTCAGATTGGCCGTGGTCCTACTGGGCGCACAGTCAGGGTGAAGCTTGGAGCTGCAGAGCTGGAATGATCTGGAAGCTTGGCCGTTTGATAAGGTTTCCTGTAGCGGGGCCATTTCTGTGCTGGAGGGTGCTGGGTGTGGCTGCGGGCTGCTGCGCCTTCAGGCAGGAAAGGGGGCTCTGCGGGCCACAGTTTCAGGATGGCCAGACAGGGGACACAGGGCGAGGTCAGAGCTCAGGCAGTGAGGTGGGCTTAGCTCAGGCCTAATGGGGGCCTGGGGGGCGTCGGTCTCCTCTCTTTTGTCTGGGCTCCTGACTTCCCATCAGCTCTTCCTGGCCCAGTGCTGACCGCACGGACGAGTGGGAGGGGCCAGTGGGCGTTGCCCCCAGAAAGTCAAGGAGCTTCCGGTCCCAGATGGACCCACCCCTGCCCCTTCCCGGCCGGTGGTCCTGAGGAAGCCTGACCCGCCGGGGTGTGGGGACTGCGGGGGTGCTCACCAGCTGGCCCTTTCTCTTTCCCTTCTTCTTGGTTTGAATTCTTGGCACGTACTCGGGACCACGTGGTGCCTGGGACCCATCCTGGGTCTTCTGAGCCTGAGCTCCAGCCCTTCGTCTTCCCCAGCCCTCTCCTCCTCAAAACAAAACAGATGGGGGCTGGAGCGAGAGCACAGCGGGGAGGGCGTTTGCCTTGCATGCGGCCAACCCGGGTTCGATTCCCACCATATGGTCCCTTGAGCACCGCCAGGAGTAATTCCTGAGTGCAGAGCCAGGAGTAACCCCTGTGCATCGCTGTGTGACCCAAAAAGCAAAAATAATTAAAAAATAAAAAATAAATTAAAAAGATTGCCATCCTTTATTATTATGAGATAGTTTTAGTTGTTTGTTTTTTTTTGAAGGGGGGGAACACCCAGCTGTGCCCAGAGCTTACTCCTGACTCTAAACTTGGGGATCACCTGTGGGATTCGGGGGACCATTTGGGCTGCCAGGGATCAAACCGGCCTTGGCTGCATGCAAGGCAAATGCCCTACCTGCTGTGCTATTGCTCTGGCCCCAGGACAGGAAATTCTTTTTGTTTTGGGGTCAGAGCTGGTGGTGCTCAGGGATCACTCCCGGCTCTGTGCCCAGGAGTTACTGTTACTCCCCGCAGTGCCTGGGGAGGGGCTATGTGGGGAGTCAGGGATTGAACCTGGGTCAGCTGCGTGCAAGGCAAACGCCTGGCTCATTGTACCATCGCTTTGGCCCCCAAGACAAGAAATCCTTGGCTGTGCAGGACCTAGCAGAGGCCCCTCTGTGGAGAAACCTTTGCCCGTCTCGGCCGAGCGCGCGGCTGGCCCGTGGCAAAGGTTTCAAACCCCTCCCCTCTCCTGGCGAGTACAGACGTCGGGAGGCTGGAAGATGCCCAGAACAGACTCGTCATCAAACAGCTCATCAAGGAGATCGGGGAGCCTCGGAACTACGGGCTGACGGAGGAGGAGCAGGAGGAGGAGGACCTCAGAGCCGCCGAGGCGCTCCTGGCCAAGGAGACGGCCGAGCAGGCGGAGAAGAAGCGCCAGGAAGCCCAGGAGTTGGAGGAGAAGAAAGCCCGCTGGGAGGAGTGGGTGAGTGTGCCCGCACACGCGAGCAGGACGCCTGAGGGGCCTGTGTGCGCTGGCGTGTGTGCATGAGGGTGCGTGTGCGTGAATGAGTGCATGCGTGTCTTGCATGTGGCTGAGGCTACAGGCGCCTGAATGTGGGTGTGTGTAAACATGTGTGAGTATGAGTATACATGCATGGGCATGGGCGAGCATGTGGGTGTGAGGGTAAGTGGGAGTGTGGGTGAGGGTGCACATGTGTGTATGTGGGTGGGTGAATGTGCACATGTGCATGTGTCTGCATGTGTGGGTGAATGTGCATGTGTGTGGTTAGTGCGCACTGAGTGTGCACATGTATGTGTGTGAGTGCTTACTGTGTCGGTGTGCACATGTATGCATGTGTGTGGGTGAGTGTGCACATGTGTGGATGTGTACATGTGTGGGAGTGAATGTGCACATATGTGGGTCATTATGCATCTGTGTGCACATGCCTGGGTGTGTGCACACACGTGGGTTAGTTACATAGAGTGTGCACATGTGTGCACGTGAGTGTACATAAGTGTGCTAGTGATTGCACACGAGTGTGTATGAGCATGTCTGCACGTGTGTGGGTGAGTGCACATGTGTGTGCATGGATGTGCATGTGTGAATGTGCAGGTGGGGGCCCCTTAGGCATAGAAACTCTGCCTTGCTTCCTCCCCAAGCACGTTTTTGTCTGTCTGAGACACGTTAGTTCCAAGATGGTCTCTGTTCAGGGTACGACCTCGCATGGCCCCACACAGGCACCCCCACCTTGGGGTCCCCTCTGCTCCAGCACCTCGGTTCTGTGGTCACACCCCATGGGTCATTCAGCCTAACTGTGTGCGCCATCGTTTGGGGGTGCTTCCCACCAGTGCGGGGGCAGGGGGCCTCCACTCAGAGGCTGTGTGGCACCGGGCGGTGGGACCCAGGACCTGCCCGCAGGCAAGTGCTGTAGACACAGAGGCTGAGGGGCGGGAGAGACACACGGGCTGGCGCTCTAAGCCTCGCGGTCCCCAGCATCCCCCCGTCCCTTGAGCTCTGCCAGGAGTGCCCCCACCCAGCACCCAGCCCTGCCCCTGCCACCCCCAAATCACCCGAAATAATTTCATGATTCCACGTGAAATCCAGTTCAAAGAAACACAATTGGCAACATATTAAAAATATCTAATTAAACATGATAAAAATAAATCTCTCCCTTTTTAATTTCATGCCTCTTTGAGGACTTTGTCCAACCATTCTTCATTTCTTCATTTCTCTCTGTTACCCCTCCCCCACCCCCCTCCCCACCCCTCACGTGACCTTGGTCAGCTTATCAGTGTCAACTGGTTATTTTTTTATTTCTATTTGTCTGTTTATCAGTTTGGGGGTGGGCTACTGTTTTGTTTGTTTGTGGCACTGCTCAGCGGCCACTCCCGGACCCTTGCTTGGGTGCTCGGGGAGCCCCGTGCGCCCGCAGGCATGCTGGGAGGACAGGCTGGACCACGCCATCAATTTTTCTGGTAGGAAACTTACTTTTAACTTAAATTTTAAATTTTTTCTTTCTTTTTTTGGTTTTTGTTTTGGGACTACACCTTGTGCTCAGTGGTTACTCCTGGCTCTGCACTCAGGAATTATTCCTGGCAGTGCTAGGGGGACCCTATGAGATGCCGGAGATCGAACCTGGGTTGGCCATGTGCAAGGCAAATGCCTTTCCCGCTGTAATATCCCTCCAGCCCTACTTTTATTTATTCATTTATTTTTTTAAAATTAGCACTGTAGCACTGTCATCCTGTTGTTCATCAATTTGCTTGAGCGGGCACCAGTAACGTCTCCATAGTGAGACTTGTACTGTTTTTGGCATATTTAATACGAGATGGGGAGCTTGCCAGCTCTGCAGTGTGGGTGGGATACTCTCAGTAGCTTGCCCGGCTCTCTGAGAGAGGTGGAGGAATTGAATCCAGGTCGGCCGCATGCAAGGCAGATGCCCTACCCACTGAGCGATATTTTTTTAATTAAATTAAATTAATTTGGCGGGGGGCGGGGCACGTGGTCACACCTAGCGGTGCTCAGGGTACCATATGCAGTGCTGGGGATCAAACCTGGTCTCTCAGATGCAAAAGACGCAGCCAGCCCATTGAGCCGTCTCCCAGCTCCTGTGCATCCAGCTCACGCCCCTAGAGCTCGCGCAAGAGAGAAACCATCCAACATTTGTCTTTTTTTCCAGCTGATTTTGCTTCCCATCTCCGTCCAAACTCCTTGCATGTTGGTGAAAGGAAACGCTTCCTCTTCCGCCCCACAGGACACACCCCACTTCCCTGACACAGCGCCTTACTTTACCGTGTTCTCCACAGAGAGGCGCTTTGATGGCTCCCAGATCTCAGTGCTCGTAATGAGCACTGCTGTAGACAAGCAGAGGGCGGCTGTAGCTGTTCACTCTATCACTGTATCACTGTCATCCCGTTGCTCATCGATTTGCTCGAGCGGGCACCAGTAACATCTCCATTGTGAGACTTCTTGTTACTGTCTTTGGCATATCGAATACGCCACAGGTAGTTGCCAGGCTCTACCAGGTGGACAAGATACTCTCGGTAGCTTGCCAGGCTCTCCGAGAGGGGCAGAGGAATCGAACCCAGGTCGGCTGCATGCAAGGCAAATGCCCTGCCTGCTATGCTATCGCGGTGCCATCGTCTCTCTGGGATGTATTCCCAGAAGTGGTATTGCTGGGTCAGATGGGAGCTCAATTTCTAACTTCTAGCTGTTCAAGTTAGGTTTTCATTTTCTTGGAAGAAATCCCCAGACATGGCAGGGCTGGGTCAAATGGGGGCTCTAGCTCCAGGCTGTTAATATTATTGATATTATCATCATCATCATTATTAAGGTTCTGGGCCACACCTGGCGGTGCTCAGGGCTTAGTCCTGGCTCTGCACTCGGAAACCATTTCTGGTGGGTCGGGGGACCCTGTGGGATGCTGGAGTTCACACCTCTGGCAGCTGCGTGCCAGGCCAGCACCCTCCCTACTGTGCTGTCACTCAGGCCCCCATCTTGCTCCAGAGTATTCCCGCCTCCACCGCCAGGATTTGGGCCGTGCCTGCCCGTGTTCAGGGCTGACTCCTGCCTCTCTCACAGGGATCACTCAGGGCTGACTCCTGCCTCTGCGGGCAGGGATCACTCAGGGCTGACTCCTGCCTCTGCGGGCAGGGATCACTCAGGGCTGACTCCTGCCTCTGCGGGCAGGGATCACTCAGGGATCACTCCTGCCTCTGCGGGCAGGGATCACTCAGGGATCACTCCTGCCTCTGCTCGCAGGTGCTTGAGGGAATGTATGTGGCGTTGGGGATTGAACGCCCCCGGATGCTGGCCTTGAACTGCTTCCGGTTGGTAGAATGTCAGGGGAACAATCGAGGGAATGTCCCCCGGCGCACCTCTGAGCAGTGCCTGGGCACCCCTCGCCCCTGCCCATAAACGTGTGATGTCTTGCTGTTTGCCAGCCCCCTGCTCTTGCTTTCTTTGACCATCTCACTCGGGGACTCAGCCTCAGCCCCCCTCATTTCACTCCCTGCAACTGAGTCCTGCCCATTCGGCTCCCTGAGAGGTGCCAAATCCACCCCCGGCCTCCTCATGGGAAGTCTTACATCCCGTCCGGGACTGTGCAGGGCTGCGGGGCTGATTCATCTCTCCTCTCCCACCCCTCTCCCCACCTACCTCCCACTTCACCACCGTCCACACCTCCCCCCACTGCACCCCTGTCTGCCCCCACCAGTCTCCTCAGCTCTCAGTCTCCTCCCTGCCCCGCCCCAGCTGCTTTCAGTCTGTCCCGCTCAGTAAGTCTGTCTGGCGTACTTAGTGGGTGCCCTGTGGGACGCCGGGGCCGGCGGTGCTCAGGGCAAGCCCTCTGCCTGCCCTGCTATCGCCCCGCCCAGGGACCCAGTAGCTTTTGTTTCTATTGGTTGGATCCAATTTATCATCCTCTAAAGAACAGACAGATATTTGTTTGTTTCTGGGATTTACTTCCTGAGCACTGCTGAGGGATCACTCATGGGAAGGGGGGTCAGGGGACTAGATGGGGTGCCAGGAGTCAAACCAGGATTATCTCTAGGCAATTGCCATTGCTGTCCCTGCTGTGTCTCTCAGGCCCCTTAGACTATATGTAGCACTGTCTGTAGCACTATTGTCCCGTTGTTCATTGGTTTGCTCGAGTGGGCACCAGTAACGTCTCCATTGTGAGACTTGTAGTTACTGTTTTTGGCATATCGAATATGCCATGGGTAGGTTGCTAGGCTCTGCCGTGTGGGCGGGATGCTCTCAGTAGCTTGCCGGGCTCTCTGACAGGGACAGAGGGATTGAACCTGGGTCGGCCGCGTGCAAGGCAAACGCCCTACCCACTGTGCTATATATATATATGTGTATATATATATATATATGTATATATATATATATTTAAGATGGCTATGCTCAGAGCCACTCTCCACATGTTTGGATGAGCCTCACGCATGGGGGAGCCGGCAGAGGAACCCAGGTGTGTGGGACCTGGGGCTAAGATCACCAAGGCTGCTCGAATCGGGACTAGGCCTCTTCCACCCAGATCCCCCATTTTCCAGTAGCTAGGCAGTCACACCCAGAAACTGCCACCAGCACTGTGTGATCCCATCAACGGCCACCATCCAGAGACTGTAAAACAAAGTTCCTGGAAGCGCGACATCTGATAGCCTAGTTCTCCCTCTTGGAAAACCTGACAAGCTACCTTGGCCTATTCATATCCCAAATACAGTAACAGATATACATACCTCTAGGAGAGCCTGGCAAGCTACTGAGAGTATCCCGCCCGCACGGCAGAGCCTGGCAAGCTCCCCGTGGCATATTCAATATGCCAAAAGCAGTAACGATATTATTATTATTATTATTATTATTATTATATTATATTATTATTATTATATTATTCCCCTGACCCTTAAAGAGCCTCCAATCGTTGGGAAAGACGAGTAAGGAGAGGCTGCTAAAATCTCAGGGCTGAGTGTAATAGAGACGTTGCTGGTACCCGCTAAAGTAAATCAACGAACAACGGGATGACAGTGATACAGTGATATTTTAAGACTGTGCCAGGGCTCATTTCCTGGGCCTATGCTCAGGGATTCCCTCCTGGTGGGATTTGGAGCCATATGTGGTGGCAGGAATCAACCCAGATCAGCACTGTGCAGGGCCAGTCTCTGCCCCTCTGTACATCTACCACCTCCCCCCTCCAGTTTTCATATCATCCTTGTCAGCTCTTCTCCACTAGGGAAACACCAAAACATCATTTTTTTGTTTTGTTTTGTTTTTAGGGGGGGGTGACACCCCTACATAACAGACGGAGTTATTCCTGGCTCTGCACTCAGGAATCACTCCTGGCAGTGCTTGGGGACCCTTATGGGATGCCCGGGATCGAACCTAGGTCTGTGGCACGCAAGGCGAGCTCCTTCCCCACTGTACTGTCACTCCGGCCCCAGCAAGCCCACCCTGCTCTCCGGCGGTGAACATGCCCAGGATCATCTCCCTGCCCCCCACCCCTGCAGTGGTCTCGCTGCTCTCGCTTCACTCCCAGACCTTCTCTCCGTAGAGCAAACGCCTAGAGGAAGTGAAACGGGAGGAGAGGGAGCTGCTGGAGGCGCAGTCCGTGCCCCTGAGGAATTACCTGATGGCCTACGTGATGCCCACGCTGATGCAGGGCCTCAACGAGTGCTGCAAGGTCAGGCCCGAGGATCCGGTGGACTTCCTGGTAGGACACTGGTCTTTCATTTATTCGTTTATTTAAATTCTTTTGTTTTGTGATTTGGGGAATCACACCCGATGGTGCTCAGGGCTCTCTCCTGGTTCTGCGCAGACTCAGGGATCATTCCCGGCAGGACTTTGGGGACCATGTGGGGTTCCGGGGATTTGAATCTGAGTTGGCCAGGGGCAAGGTGGCGTCCTAAGCTGCTGCTTTAGCCCTTCTTTATAACTGGTTCTTGACTCTAGCGCCGTTGTCCCACTGTTCATCGATTTGCTCGAGTGGGCACCAGTAACGTCTCCATGGCGAGACTTGTTGTCACTGTTTTTGGCATATCAAACATGCTACGGGGAGCTTGCCAGGCTCTGCTGTGCGGGCGGGATATTCTCGGTAGCTTGCCGGGCTCTCCGAGAGGGACAGAGGAATCCAACCAGGGTGGCCGCATGCAAGGCAAACGCCCTATCCACTGTGCTATCACTCCAGTCCTATTTGTTTATTTTTCATTTGGGGCCACACCTGCTGGTGCTCAGGGCTTCTTCTTGGTGTTGGGGACGGGGGCACCCCACGTGGTGGCAGGGATGGAACCAGAGTCAGCTACTTGCCTTGCGTTGCAGCTGACTCTCTGTACTCTCTCCCTGGCCCAGATTCTGGCGTACCTTGTTTTGAAAAAGATATTTTAAAAAGTAAAGATAGAGGGGCTGGAGCGATAGCACAGCGGGTAGGGCATTTGCCTTGCACGCGGCCGACCCGGGTTCAAATCCCAGCATCCCATATGGTCCCCTGAGCACCGCCAGGAGTAATTCCTGAGTGCAGAGCCAGGAGTGACCCCTGTGCATCGCCAGGTGTGACCCAAAAAGAAAAAAAAATAATAAAAAGTAAAGATAGAGCTGGAGCCATAGTACAGCAGGTAAGGCTCTGGCCTCGCATGTGACCAACCCCGCTTCAATCCCCACCGTCCTGTATGATCCCCTGAGTCTGCCAGGATGAAGCCTGAGTGCAGTCAGAAATCACCCCTGAGCATAGCCGGGTAAAACCAAAACCAAAACCAAAGAAAGAAAAAAGGGGGGGTCAGAGTACCCTGACATAGTACATAAAGTACCGCCAAGACTGATTCCTGAGCACAGTGCCGAGGGTTAGCCCCGAGCACCATAGGGGGAGGGGGGGGTTTGACCCTCCCCCCAAACCAACAAACCTGAAACTGTCTGATTCTAAACAGGAAGTCAGTTGAAATAGAGAAATAAGACTTTGGGTCTGGGAATGTAGTTCAGAGCAAACACACTTTCCTTGGACATATGAGGCCCTGGGTTAGATGCCTGACATTAAAAAATAAATACTAATAAGACATTATTTTTGCAAGTAGGAAGTTAAGTGTTTTTTTTTTTTTTTTTAATTTTGAACCGTACCTGGTGGGGCTCAGTCCTTACCCCTGGCTCTTTGTTCAGGGACCATGCCTGGTGGGGGTTGGGGGACCATGTGGGGTGCCAGGGATCAAACTGTTGGCCACTTGCTAAGCAAACGCCCTACCCACTATTGCTGTAGCCCCTGCACTTTTATTTTTCAATTGTAAATATGTGACCGATCAGTCTCTTGTATCTCCAAACTTGTTGATTTGGTTTTTTTTTTCCTTCTTCCCATTCATTATAGGCTGAGTACCTCTTCAAGAATAATCCTGAAACGCAGTGAAACCTTAAGGCTTCATGATGTCATACACCCTTGCAGAGCTAGAGATGAAGTTAACATTGCCTTTGGGGGAAAAAAAAATCCCTTGGAAAATTGCTTTGCTTAACTTACTGTACAGAAATCTTCAGAGGAATGGTTCTGGGAAGCACTCTGGTCATGAGTCACTGCGGCCTCAGACCAATAGATGAAAGGTAAACTGATAAGGTATCTGCAGATGGAGCACCCAGGGACTGTTTCAGTCTTAGTCCGAGTATACATGTGCCACTGTTTTCAGTAATTCATCACACAAGGAAAGCCAGATTTGTCTTATTCTTCTAGGTAAGCTAATGCCTTTACTCATGGTGTCGAGTCCCTCTTCTGATGATCGTAGGGTTGGGGATTAAAGTGGCCCACGTGGCGTCACCGTGGGGCAGAGGGGATTGCTTTCTGGCTTGTTTGGGGTCAGGATCACAATCGCCGATCAGAACGGTAATAAACCTCTTGATCTAAAAGTCATGTAACCAGATAAATAATTCTACTATTTGTGCTAATTAATAAGTTGTCGAATAGTTTCAATAAACTAACTTTGCAATATGGACATCAGTTTCTAAGATCGTTCCTAATGCTCAGAAAGTTTAATAATCGCCAGAATCCCACGGAATGGTAACTATGTTTTATTTTTTGTTTTTTTGGGGGGTGGTTCATGCCCAGAGGTGCTCAGGGTTTACTCCTGGTTCTGTGCTCAGGATCACTCCTGGTGGGGCTCAAGGGACCATATGAGGTACCAGGGGCTAAAGCCGGGTCAATCACATGCAAAGCAATCACTCTACTCGCTGTCCTATTTCTCTGCCCCCCAGCTTAGCTTTATTTAATGGCAAATATATGGATATTCACCCTAAGTTGAGGCCCACCCACGATGGTTGTGGTGCTCACTGGGGGTTACTGCAGTGCTCACCCTTGCTTGCAGGGGGTTGGGTGGGGCCATCATAGTTCCTGCATGGGTGCTCGCTCATTTTCTCAGCGGTGGTCATTGCCAGGGGTGCACTCCTTTGGGTGGTATTTACACACACCTCGCTGCAGTGTGGCTAGAAATAATTTGGGCCCGACGGGTACATACGAAGATAAAAATAACAGAGTTTGGGACTGGAGCGATAGTACAGTCGGGAGGGTGTTTGCCTTGCACGCAGCCAGTACAGGTTCAATCCCCAGCACCCCACAGGGTCCCCTGAGCCTGCCAGGAGTGATCCCTGAGTGCAGAGCCAGGAGTAAGCTAACACAGGTGAGTATGACCCCAAAATCCATAGCTCAGGGAGTCGGAGAGCTGGTAAGTGGGTCGGGAGCTTGCCTTGCATGCGGCCAACCGGGGTTCTATCCCTAGGTAGCACCTATGAAGTGCGTGGGATCAAACTCAGGTTGGCTGTGTGCAGAGCCAGCTCCCCACCATCTGCACTAGCTCTCCAGATGATGTTTGTTTCTCTGCACGACTACTTCCATTTGGTTGTGGGTGGAAGTTGTGATTGGCTTCTACCCGATAAAATGCAACTGAGCTTAAGCTGCATGAGCGTGAATGCAGTTTTGCCAGCAGGCTGCTGCCTTTGCTGCCGTCTCCGCTTCCCTGCTCGGTGAGCTGGCGGTTGAGCTGGGGCGGTCCGCGGGATTAGGGATCAGCAGGGGTCTTGAAAGAACTAGCAAGACGGACCTCTTCATTTTTGTGTTTTGGGCCTGTGCTGTGCAGTCCTTCGGCGTCCCCAACAGCGGCAGCGGCCCGTAAGGCTTGCAGGAATCGGTCCATCGCAGCCCCAAAGGCGGCCGCGGCAGCAGCGGTGGCCGGGACCGGCTGGCGGCCGGCGGGTGTGGGCCGTGCCTGGTGATCAGCTCGCTCCCGGCTCACCTCTCGCTGCACATGTTTGGAGAGCCTGGCAAGCTACCCGTGATGGATTTGACATGCCAAAAACAGTAACAACAACGTGTTCTTCATGTTCCTGGATCGAGCAGATGCCATCGGGTTGCACTGGCACGTGACAGGGACAAATGAAGATGTTACTCGTGCCTGCTCGAGCAAATCGATGAGCAACAGTGATACAGTGGGCCACACCCAGTGGTGCTCAAGACTTACTCCTGGCTCTGCACTCAGGGATCGCTCCTGGTGGTGCTTGGGGGACCGTAGAGGAAGACAGGGATCAAATCCAGGTTGACCACATGCCAGGCAAATGCATGACCGCTGTGCCATCACTCCAGCCCCAGACACCGACATCTTTAATCCAGCTGCTTTAAGGAACTGGATCCTGTCCACCAGTCCAAGTGTGGAAGCTCTTTCCCAGCTGGGCCTTCAGATGAGACTCCAGCCCTGTCCGACACCAAGAATGCGTGCAGTAATGATAGATCCTGAACTTAAAAACTCTGCTAAACTCCCGTCTAGATTCTAGACCCACCGACACTGTGGCAGTAGACGTCTAGTATGCATATAGCTTAAATTGTGTTGGACTGAAGAGATAGCACAGCAGGTAGGACGTTTGCCTTGCACGCAGCAGATGTGGCTTTGATTCCCAGTATCCCATATGATCCCCTGAGCACTACCAGGAGTAATTCCTGAGTGCAGAGCCAGGAGTCACCCCTGAGCATCGCCGGATATGGCCCTATAACCAAAAAAAAAAGAAGAAGAAGAAGGAGGGGGAGGGGGAGGGGGAGGGGGAGGGGGAGGGGGAGGGGGAGGGGGAGGGGGAGGGGGAGGGGGAGGGGGAGGGGGAGGGGGAGGGGGAGGGGGAGGAGGAGGAGGAGGAGGAGGAGGAGGAGGAAGAAGAAGAAGAAGAAGAAGAAGAAGAAGAAGAAGAAGAAGAAGAAGAAGAAGAAGAAGAAGAAGAAGAAGAAGAAGAAGAAGAAGAAAAAAAGAAGCATGGCAAATTGTTACCAGCAACAAATAACTAATACAATTGAATAGATATCCTCACTTTTGACAAATTAATCTGATATGATCATGGTTAGGAACTGAATGTATGTCTCCACATTCGTAGTTGAACCCGAATACTCCCTCTGCTCATGGAGTCCCTCGGTCAGTAAATAGGGGTAAATGAGGTCATATTGTGGGGGGCCGTGGCCCAATAGGACTCTGCCCGCGAGTAGAGAATGAGAAGGCTCTGGTCCGAGAGCCCACACCAGGAATCAGTCAAGCTGTAGCTGGACCGGAGCTTCCCGGCGTCCTGAACCAGGAGGAGGAGATTTCTGTTGCTTAGCCACACAGTCTGCGGCGTTTGGCTAGAGTAGCTCACACAGGCGCAGATAATCATGCTTCTGACAGGTTGTAGACAGAACAGAAATAATTGCATGGACATACGGGGCAGATCTGAATTGTCTTTAACGCATCAGAAGTGACAACTCTTTAAGTATCTTTAGACACTGTCTCAGGCATAGGGTCATAGGACAGTCCAGTCAGCAGCCCAACCTTCACGGAGCTTGGAGTTTAGCAAGAATATAAACAACTAAAACAAAATAACAAGGAGAGAGTTCGGGGGGTTGAGTGCATGACTTACATGTGGCTGCCATGGTTTGATCCCTCACACAAGCTCCCTCAAGCATTTCTGGGTGCAGTCTGCAAGGTCCCTTGGCATGATGGCCTGTGTAACCTGGGTAGTTCCTGGCCCCACGGGGATGAAACAACACTGCATCTGAAGGACCTGTGTACTGTCCCACGTGGATGAGGCGACACTGCATCTGCAGGTCCTGTGTTCCGCCTGTTCCACGTGGATGAGGCGACACTGCATCCGCAGGTCCTGTGTTCCGCCTGTTCCACGTGGATGAGGTGACGCATCCGCAGGTCCTGTGTTCCGCCTGTTCCACGTGGATGAGGTGACGCATCCGCAGGTCCTGTGTACCGCCTATCCCACGTGGATGAGGTGACACTACATCCACAGGTACCGCCTGTTCCACGTGGATGAGGCGACACTGCATCCGCAGGTCCTGTGTACCGCCTGTCCCATGTGGATGAGGTGACGCTGCATCCGCAGGTCCTGTGTTCCGCCTGTTCCACGTGGATGAGGTGACACTGCATCCGCAGGTCCTGTGTACTGCCTGTTCCATGTGGATGAGGTGACACTGCATCCGCAGGTCCTGTGTACCGCCTATCCCACGTGGATGAGGTGACACTACATCCACAGGTACCGCCTGTTCCACGTGGATGAGGCGACACTGCATCCGCAGGTCCTGTGTACCGCCTGTCCCATGTGGATGAGGTGACGCTGCATCCGCAGGTCCTGTGTTCCGCCTGTTCCACGTGGATGAGGTGACACTGCATCCGCAGGTCCTGTGTACTGCCTGTTCCATGTGGATGAGGTGACACTGCATCCGCAGGTCCTGTGTACCGCCTATTCCACGTGGATGAGGCGACACTGCATCCGCAGGTCCTGTGTACCACCTGGGAAGCCCAAACCCAACCCAATAAAATCAACAAGGAGGTTCGGGTGAGACTGAGGAAGAGCACGCAAATCAAGCCCCAGTTTCCACAACGCATTTGCTGAGACATCTGCGAGGCAGTGACATAGGAGTGACGAAGCCCCAGAACGAGTGAGCCCAGGGAGAGCAGCTCTGGCAGGAGCATGGGGACCCCCGAGGAAGAGGAGCTGTTCAAGGTGTGTCTTGTTTCTTCAGTGCCAGGGACCGAGTCCAGGGCCGCACATGCGAGGCATTTGCTCGACCACTGAGCTCCCTTCCCGTCCTCTGGGTGGGTGAAAGCCAGCCGATGGCGGTCAGCAGCGCGGGAGGATCCGGAATGAGGTGGCAGAGAAAGCAGAGAACCAGATCCTGCAGGGCTTGGTACACTGCTAAGCTCGGTTTGGCTCTAAGCGCAATGGCAAGTCTTTAGATGGGCTTTATGCAGGGGAGTAAGAGAATCCAAAATACTGTGTTCTGGGGGTCAGAGCGATAGTAGAGTGGGGAGGGTGTTGGCTTTGCACACCTCAGCGGTGTGATTTGATTTGATTTGATCAGATTTGATCCTTGGCCCCACATATGGCTCCTAAGCCCCACCAGGAATGACCTGAGTGAAGAGCCAGGAGTAAGTCCTGAGTGCCATTGGGTGTGACCCCCAAACATGTTTTTTTTCCTTATATTTTGGGTCATACCTCCCTGTGTCCAGGCCTTACTCTTGGCTCTGTGCTCAGGGCTGACTCCTGGCAGGGCTTGGGGGACCATCTGTGGTACCAGGGATAGACCTAGGATTAAGGCACAACGCAAGCACCTTAACCATTGTACAGAGCCTCCAGCCCCCATTTTAAAAGTCCAGTTGAGGGGGCTGGAGTGATAGCGCAGCGGGTAAGGCATTTGCCTTGCATGTGGCCAACACAGGTTCGATTCCCAGCATCCCATATGGTCCCCTGAGCACCGAAATGGGTAATTCCTGAGTGCAGAGCCAGGAGTGACCCCTGTGCATTGACGGGTGTGACCCAAAAAGCAATAAATAAATAAATAAATAAATAAAATAAAAGTCCAGTTGAGGATGCAGAATGGGCTGGAGAGAATAGCGGAGAGGGCTGACTTGCTCTAAGCTTGTTTTAGCCAAACTGGGGGGAGGGTGTGAAGGAGAGGGAGAGAAGGCATTGCAGATGGGGTCTCAGCTTGCTGGATCACAGGTCGTAGATGGGCTGGGAGGGAGAGTATGGAATCAGGGAGAGTGGCTTGTTTTGTTTCTTTGGGTCGCACCCTGCAAGGCTCAGGGGTTACTTCTGGTTCTGCACTCAGGAATTACTCCTAGTAGTGGTTGGGGGTTGCCAGTGATCGAACCTGGGTTGGGCGCGTGCAGGGCAAGCACCTTGCCCACTCTACAAACCCTCCAGTCCCCAGGGAGGCTGATTTGTGGTTGTGGCTGGATTCTGGAAGATGAGGGTGCGGCAGCATGAGGGTGGGGCTGGTTCTAATCAGGATGTTGCTGTTTGTGATTCTTTCATGAGAATGAGTCTTCAAAATGATATTAAGGATTTAAAAGGAAAATGAGAACTCAATGATGAAATAGCTTACGTAGTCAGTAAATGAAAGGGCATATCACTTTCGTTATATTACATTTACTCTACTGACTCATAAGTCCATTGATTAAAAGTTTTTGAGGAAGAACCATCTGCAGCCAGATGAATCACTAGTATCGGGATAACCTCCATAAACCACAAGATTTCCAATGACGACCTAGAAGATCCTGAAACTCAGTCCACAGTAGTTTCCCATTACAGGGAACAATCTCAGAAAATCGTTCAGGGCATTTGCTTTACTGGAGCACACTCTGGATCTATGAGGATCAGTTCTCTTTCCTCTTATGACAGTGTGCGGAAACTGCAATCTGAATGACACTAAGGGTAACATTTCCCCCTTTCTCGGCACCTGGCAGTGTTGGACATGGAAGGAGCAATGATGGGGCAGAGCTGGAGGCAGTGGGCAGGTGAGGGAAGGGTTTGAACATGGTCAGCCAGCCAGTCTCGGCTTAGCTCATTCTCCATTTCCTGGGGCTCTAGTTTTATCTTTGTTTTCTGGGCCATACCCAGTGGAGCTCAGGAATCACTCCTGGTGGGCTGGGGGGCTGGCTGGGGTGATGGAGATCAAACCCAGGTCAGCTGCACACAAGGCAAAAGTCTTACTGGGTCTTTTATGGCTCTGGCCCCTCCAGTTAATCCTGGAGCCCTAGAAGTGTGGGTCCTGAAGGGATCCAACGGCCTGAGAAGCATTTTTGAATGTCCACCTGACTTAAAAATTGGCCCAATCAAACTCCACTCCAGGGCAGGAAAAACGGCTCAACAACTCAGCGATTAGAAATGACAGGTTTGATCCCTTGCATCCCATGGTCCTCCAAACGCTGCCTGGAGCAACAGAGGACAGGGACAGGAGCACAGGATGTATCAGTGTCATTCCATTGATCATCGATCTGCTCGAGCGGACCCAGTAACGTCTCCATTCATCCTAGCCCTGAGATTTTAGCAGCCTCTCTTTACTCGTCCTTCCCAATGGTGCTGCATTAGAGGCTCTTCAGGGTCAGGGGAATGAGACCCACCATTGTTACTGTATTTGGCATATGAATACGCCACAGAGAGCTGGCCAGGCTCTGCTGTTTGGGCAGGATGTACCTGAACTCAAACCCCAAAGCAACTATTCCTACACTCTATAGTCTTTTTTTTTTTGGGGGGGGGTCACACCTGGCAATGCACAGGGGTTACCCCTGGCGGTGCTCAGGGGACCATATGGGATGCTGGGAATTGAACCCGGGTTGGCTGCGTGTAAGGCAAATGCCCTACCCACTGTGCTATTGCTCCAGCCCTGACACTCTAGTCTTCAGCTGCCTCGCCCCTCACACCAGGATGCCCCACAGCTCCTCTGGTAGCCCCTTAGAGCTCTTTGCTTCCTGGTTTCAGACTTAGTGCTCTCTCCTGACAGTGAGAGTCACCTCAGGAGAGAGCTGGCAGGGTGCTGGCCTTGCACACAGCTGATCCAGGTTCGCTCTCCGGTGTCACGTTCTGGGAGTCACCCCAAAGCACAGAGCCAGGAGGAAGCCCTGAGCACCGCTGGGTGTGGCTCCAAAACCAGGAGAAAAAAAAAAGTCACCTCTAACATCCCTCCTCAAAGCTCAGTTCCAATCCTCCTAATCCTTTGAGGGCCTCTGGCCCTATCACAAAGGTGATCTCAGCGCCCTTTCCCCCACTGTAGCCTGCTTTCACTGGGATCAGGGCTTACTCACAGGGGCCTGTGCAGGGAAAGTCAGGTCGGCCGTGCAGGGCAAGCACCCTATTCACTGTACTTTGGCACCGGGCCCCATCGCTTTGGTTCTCAACACAACCTGGCGATCCACTTCCCTTCCGCTCCCGAGATCCTAGAGAGTCAGGTCTCAGGACTTTGGACTGTTTTTGTTGTTTGTATTTGGATCACGCCCAGCTGTGCTGTGGGATACTCCGGGTTCTGTGGTCAGCCCGGGTGGGGCTCTGGGTACCACCTGCGGTCAGGAGTGGAACCTGGGCACACTCCGTGGTCTCTCCGCCCCCGGGGCATCTTGACCTTTTCCTTCCTTTGGGGGCCTTACCCAGCGGTGCGGAGTGGGACGGTGGCGGGGCTACTCCTGTGTCTGCCGGGGGATCCCTCCACGTGGCGGCCAGTGACCCACAAGCAAAGGAAGCGCCTTAACCCCTGCACGGTCTCCCGCCTATTTCTTTTCTTTTCGGTATGATGGGAACTGTCTGATGGGGTTCAAGACACCACGCGGTGAGAGAGAAATCAAGCCCAGGGTCCAACACAAGGTGTTTTGCCACTGAGGCACTGCTCTCCTCTCCCCCCACTGTCAGGATTGTATGAAGTGCTTTTTTTTTTTTTAAATTTTGCTTTTTGGGTCACACCCGGCGATGCTCAGGGGTTACTCCTGGCTCATGCACTCAGGAATTACTCCTGGCAGTGCTCCGGGGACACTATGGGATGCTGGGAATTGAACCCGGGTCGGCTGCGTGCAAGGCAACCACCCTCCCTGCTGCGCCGTCTCTCCAGCCCCTGAAGTGCTTTCAAGCAGCCAAAAAAACAAGGCTGGGGAGCCGCTCTCAGGGCTGGAGAACATGCCTTGGGGGTCCCCGGCCCGACCCCACTCGGGTCCTTCAGGGTGTGGGCCCAGAATCAAAACTTTCAAAACAAACAAAAATAAACCGTATTTGCTTCTCTATCCAAAAGTTTCAACAAGTGATTAAAAAAAAAAAAAAGGAAAGCCCAGAAAAAAGCAAAAACAAACCCACAGGGCGACTTGGCTTCTCGGCAACCGGCCGGCCCCCCACCCCACCCCTCCCCGGGCCGGGAACTTGGAACGCGGGGCGGCCCCGCGGGGGCTTCCCGGGCGGGCCTCCGGGGTCCGGGCGCAGCCGGCCGCCCCCGCCGCCTGTGCGCCCCCCGGGCCGCGGCCCCCCGCGCGCGCCACGTGCTGCGCGCGGAGTTCGCGCCCCCCACGCCGTGACGCCCGCGGCGGCGCCCCGCCAACGGCCGGGAGCGGGGCGCGGGGAGGGGGCGCGGGGTCGGCCTCCCCACGGCGGCGCCCCCGACCGGGCAGCCCCGTCTCTCGCGCGCGCGCTCCGGGCGGCCCCGCGTCCCCACAGCCGCCGCGACCTCGGGCGGCCCCCGCGGCGGCGGGACCACACACAGCGCCGGAAGCGGCGCGGCCGCGCGGGCCCCGGGCGCTCCCCCCGCCGTCCGGGCGCGCGGCGGCGGCCCCCCGCGGCCGCCCAGGACGTCCCCGCCGCGGCGCCGCCTCCCGCCGCTCGCCCCGCGCCGCGCTCCCTGCGCGCCTCGGCCCCGGGCGGCCGCCCGCGGAAGCGCGACGCCCGGCGGCCGGAAGTGGCGCGGCCGGCGGCCGGCGCCGGAACTACGCTTCCCGGCAGGCCCCGCGGCGCCGGGCGGCGGGTGCGCCTGCGCGCGCGCGGCGTGCGTGGCGGCGTCAGCGGTTCTAGAACGTTGCTGTGGTAGCGCTCGGGCGCCATGTTAGGACGAAGGGGAAGGAGGAGAAGCGCTTAAAGCGGCGGGAGCGGGTGCGGGAGCGGGGTTGGACCCAGGGCCGAGGCAGGCCCCCCCCGCCCTCCCGCCTCAGTGGATCATGCCCAGGGCGGCAGCGGCGGCGGTTGCGGGGGGGCAGTGACTGGGCGGTGCCGGCGCAGGAGACGATGCCGTTGTAAGTAGCGCTGCGGGTTCTGTCGCCTCCCGCACGCCGGGCCGCGGGGGCGGGCGGGGGCGCGAGGCGGGCGGGCGGGCGGCGCGGGGGCGGGGGGCTCCGGCCGGGTCGCCGCCGCGCGCCCCGCACGCCGCCCGCGGCCCCCACCCCGCCGGGCTCCCGCCGCCGCCGCCGCCGCCGCCGCGCCGGGCCTTCCCCTTCCGGCCCTTCCCGCCCCTCGGCCCCGCGCGCGCGCCCGCGGCCTCCCGCCTCCCGGGGACGCGCGGGGGCGACCCCCACCCGCGCCGCGCCGCCGCGCCGCTCCCCCCCCCCCGGTGGCCCGGGGGCGCCCCCCGAGCGGACGCTCGCCCCGCGGTCTCTGTGTGTGTGTGTGGGGGGGGCCGGGGGGGTCCCCCAAAAGTTTGTCGGGGAGAGCGCGGCGCTCGCGGGGCCGCGGCCTCGGCCGTGAGGCTGCATTTCTGCCCGGGAAGTTCCCAGGGGCAGCGGCCGGGGCGGCGGCGCCGGCCGGTCCAGACCGTTCGCCGCTGGCCGGGGCCGCCGGTGCTGGGTGCACCGCGCGCGTGTGCGTGTTTGTGTGTCTGTGTGCATGTGTGTGTGTCTGTGTGTGTGTGCGTGTGTCTGCAGGGGGGGCTCGCGCGCGAGCTCCGAGCCACGCGCCCCGGGTAAATACGGCCCCGCGCCCCCCGCCCCCACTCGCGGCGTCCGGGAAGCGGCCCGGCGAGGCGTCCGCGCTGACCGCCCGCGGGGCGGGGGCGCGGGCCCGGGGGCAGGTTCCTCTCGCCGCCTCCGGAGCCGTTTCTGGGAAGGAAGGGACCCGGCTGGCGCTTCCTTCCGCCCGCGCGGCGCCCGCGGGACGCGGCCTCGGCTCGAGACCGAGATGCTTCTCCTGCCCCGCCACCCGTGTCTCTTTGGAGAGCGCCTGTTCGGACAGTCACTTTTCTTCTCTTTCTTTTTCTTTTTTAAATAAGCGCTTTAGATTCTTTGCAAAAGAACTCGTTCCATGCGTACATGATGAGCGCTAGTTCGGTGGGCAGGGCGCCCGCCTGCCTGCGACCCACCCCGGTTCATCCTCCGTATCCCATCTGGGCCCCCCAGCACGGCCGGGGGTGGCCCCAACTCCCCCCCCCCAACATACAAAAGTGAGGACCGATGGCACACGCCGTGCCTTGCCGGTATTTTGTTTGTTTGTTTTGGTGCCACACGTGCCCGTGCTCCGGGCTAATTCCTGCCTGGCCCCAAACCTTGCTGGCGCGCGGCACTGATGTCACATACACTGCATTTCTGGTTCCGATTTTGCTGCTTGTCCTGTGCGGTGCTGACCAGCTCGTTATTGCATCAGCTCCTCTATCCCACTTGCAGGGAAAAGCATAAGCCCTGGGTTACCGGGGCGCTTCTGTTCTTACCAGGGTCTCGAAAGTGGAAGCGACCCGTAGGGATCCCTAGGTCGCGGGAGAGGACCCGCTCCCGGGTTGCAGGGCGGGCAGAGTGGCCTGCTGGTGGAGACTGCCAATATTGTGTAGCGGCTTAACGACGCCGCTGCGCCTGGAAGGGTGTGTCCACGTTCTTATCAGTACCAGGAGTAGTTATGTTTTGTGGGGGGTGGGTGTTTGGGTCTCCCTGGAGGATGCTTCAGGGCAGAGGGGTCACTTCTGGTGGTGCTGGGGACCAGCAGTGCTCCCCATAGGGGAACAAGAGCTTTAACCCTTACACTCTCTGGCCCAGAGTAATTTTGCTTCCCCCCCCTCTCACGTTTTGATTTTTGGGTCTGGCAGGTATTGCTCAGCTGGGTGTTCTGGGGTCAGTGTCCAGTGGTGCTTGGGGGACGATGACCAGGCAGTGCAGGGGTGCGGGGAATAGAGCTTGGGTCTCCTGCATGTGAAGCATGCTCACCAGCCTCTCTCTCCCCTCCCCCCTCCCCCCTCCCTCCCCCTCCCTCCCCCTCCCTCCCTCTCCCTCCCCATTTCTCTTCTCACTTGGGGGGGGAGTATGGTCACACCCAGCTGTGCTCAGGGCTCGCATCTCCACCCAGGGATCACTCCTGATCGTGCTGGGACATGGGGGATGAAACAGCTGTGTGACAGGCCTTAACTCTGCAGCGTCCCCAGGGCCACCCTTCCTCAGCCCCCCTCCCATTACAACAAAAGTAAAATGTTTTCTTAAAACTTGATCCTTGAGTCTCGTATGTCTTTGAAATATAAAGTAGGAATTGCACATCAAGCTCTAACTAAAAGCAGAAGAGTTTCTTGCTTGGGGCCCAGCGCAGGCCGTGCTCAGGGCCTCCTCGCAGTGTCCGTGCCCGGGAGCCACCGTGTGTGCTGCTGGGAGGTCGGTAGTGTCTGCCCCGAGTGCTGGTCATGGAGAGAGCACTTGCGTGCTGTGTGTGAGCAGATTAGTGTTTGGGAATTCTATTTTTACCTGCGAAAACAAGTATCGAGCTGTGGATATTCATATGTACGATTCGTTATTTGCTGAGAATGAATTGAAGCTTGCCACTTAAGGAACACTGGTAGAATTTGGGCCAAGGATAAAATTGGAGCTTTCAAGCAAAAGTGAGAGTTGGGGAGGCTTGAGCAGTAGCGAGGAGCCGCGTGCAGTTGACCCTGGGTCCATTTCCAGTACCGCAGACTTGCCCAAGCCAGGAGGGACCCCTGAGCGCTCTTGGATAAGGCCAACAACAGAACAAATTTTGGAACACTTGGTTCTGACCCTCGGAGCTTGACAGCGTCCCAGAAATTGTTTGCAGTTTGATTTGCAGTGACACTGAGTAGTTTTCTCATATAGGTAAGAATGTGTCAGCATTTGGAAGATGTGCCTATTTCAGTGAACTTACATTTTTCAAGCCTCCAACTCATGATGTAAATTCTATCATACATGGGCAGAATGCAGATTTAAGGTTTAAGGTGGACCAGTTGTTTTTAATGCAGCAGAGTGTGAAGGGTTTATTGATGTATGGTTTGAGCTTTCAGGATGTTACTCATTTAGAAATGACCACTTGTGAAGAATTGGTGTGCTTCAAAGATTTCTCACAATTATTTGAATGGCTTTTACATTACAGTGTTTTAATTTACTTTGTTTGTGTTTTGGGGTCATACCCAGTGGTCCGTAGGGTGTACACTTGGCTCTGCTCCTCTCCTGTGTGACTCTGAGCACCACTGGGAGCCGAGTGTGGTGCCTGGCACTGGGCTTTGAACCCTTCTTGGGGCTTGCAAGGCAAAGGCCCCACCTTTGGAACTCTCTCTGGCCCCGGGATAAGGCATTTTCATAGCTTTCTAATGATAATGTAGTGGTGATATCTTGATGTGTATCTATTCAACTTGGGGCCACGCCCAGTGGTGCTGGGGGCTGCTCCTGGTTCTCTCAGGGATCCAGCTTGGGTGGGTCTCAGCAGAGTTCCTGCCCTCCCGCTGTGCCAACCCTCTCTGTTCTAGATGGTTTATGGAAAAAGGATTTGAATTTGTAGGAGCAGTTGTGGAAATCCTGCTGTCTTTTATTAAGCCATTATTTAAAGAGATTTGCAAAAATATAAAACTTATTTTAAGGTTTTGTTTTGGAAAGGTTACTAAAAATTATTGGCTTGAGAAGTGGCCCAAAGTGGAGCACCGCTTTTCAGACAGACTTGGGTGGGTTCTCCCCAGCCCCCCCCCAACCAGAGTTACCCCCGAACCAGGCATGCCATGTCATCAATTTCTTGTTAATAAAAATGAGTAAACATTCAAAAAATATCACTTCACATTTTCAGTTCAGTAAATATTGGCGCATAATTATATAAATTCTTTGGGATCTTCAGTATGTTTTAAGAGGTATGAAGGAGCCCTTAGACTAAAAAAGGATTGAGAACTTGAGAACTGTGCAGCTAACAGTTGTCCCAGGCTTCTATTTTCAGTGGTAGTTGGTTTCTTCCAGATGACCACACAGAAAGGTGTAGTCAGTCCTGAGAAGCCTTGAGGGGTTGGTAGACATGGCTTTAGAGCCTTTGTGTCTGGGGGGGTGGGGGGGCTCAGTGAAAAAAATCTTGTAGGGAAATAATTTACAACTCCCCTCTGCCCGCCTTTGTGGGGGAGGTGGAAGGACACCCCGTGCTTCCCGGGGCCTGGTGGGCTGCGGATTGCTTTACTGCTTTTTCCTTTTTGGGTCACTCCCAGTACTGCACAGGGGTAACCCCTGGCTCTGCATTTAGGAATTGCTCCTGGCAGTGCTGGGGCGGGGGGCGTATGGGGTGTGGGGGTCAAACCTTGGTTGGCTGCGTGCAAGACAGAAGCCCTACCTGCTGTTCTGTTGCTGCGGCCCCTGGTGCTGGGGATTGAACCTGGGCCGGCTGCATGCAGGGCAGGTTTCCTGCTTCCATACTACCATTCTGACCTAGACTTAGATTTTTTTTATTTTTTGGGGGGATAGCAAGTTGTTGTTATTAATATTGCTGTGATTTTGAAGTGTTACACCTTAAGGGTTTTTTTTTTTTGCCACACCCATTGTTGCTCTGTGCTCAGGGATTATTCCTGGCAGGCCCTGGGTACTCTGTGGGGTGCCTGTGATGGAATCCCCGGTTGCTTGGCTGCGTGCAAGGCAAATGCCCAAAGCACTGTAGTGTCCTCCGGCCCCTTGCTTGCTTTTTCATGGTGAAGTTGGAGGGTTGTGGGAGTAAGTATGAAGCTGTTCAGTTTTCCTCCTCTGATACTGATAAGCTACTTCTAAATACATGGTACACAAAGTTTCGTCTCTGTTTGTTTCAAGTTTATAAAAACTTTTCAGGTGTAGCAGGGACATTTAGATTTGGGGTGGGGGCACACCTGGCGATGTTCAGGGCTGACTCCTGGCTCTGTACTCCAAACTCACTCCTGGCAGGACTTGGGGGACCGTATGGGGCTCTGGGGATCAGATACACGTTGACTGCATGCAGGCAAGTGCCCTTCCCACTGTCTGGCTCCTTTCTGTCAGCTTTTAAATAATTGCACAAAATCTTGATTGACAAAGCAGCAGTATTGCAGGAGACACGAGACTCCCGTAACATTGGTTAAATTGTCTGAGGTTTTGTGGGATTGGGGGCTTCATTCAGCTTTGCTTTCCAGGTTCCGTTCCCTTTCTAATACTGTACTATTTTCTTGTTGGGAACTGTTATTTCATCGGCTCAGTTTAAGTCATTTAATATATGTAATGAACAGCACCCTATAGTCTTTTTTTTTTTTTTTCTCTTTGGGTCACACCTGGCGACGCACAGGGGTCACTCCTGGCTCTGCACTCAGGAATCACTCCTGGCGGTGCTCAGGGGACCATATGGGATGCTGGGAATCGAACCCGGGTCGGCCGAGTGCAAGGCAAACGCCCTGCCTGCTGTGCTATCGCTCCAGTCCCAGCACCCTATAGTCTTAAATATTTTTGGTGACTCTGGTTTATTTAAAGTCACAAACAGATTTACCACTTATGACTACAACCTTCAAAGGAAGATGTTTGTTGTTTTCAGTCCTTGGATGGTAGGTTTTCAGAATCCCATAGCTTTCTCTATTCCGGAAATTTAAAGATTTAGGAGAAAATCTTGTAGGGTGCCTAGTGCCCCCCCCATAACTTTCTTCCTTCCTCTGTCGTAATTCATTATTATATTTCATATTTATATTTCCTCTGCGTTTTGTCCGGAAACCAACTTGATGTCATTTATGGTGGTTTTGCAGTGTTTGAGGAGGCAAAATGTTACTGTTATTTTTGTCATCAAACATCTACATTGCATTTCTCACATTTAATGCATATAATATGTTTTGATGTACAGATACACCTAATAGATGTGTGTCCTATTCTAGATCATCTAAGTAAAGTCAGATTGTAACCAGACAGGCATGATTTTGGAGGGGTGGGGTGGACAGGGTCCCAGGACACAGGAAAGATTTACAGTGTGCTGTATTCAGTAATAACGTGCAAGAAATGATGTGTATACTTCTGAAAGGAAGCAAACAAGTGCTATATTTTACTTAGAAAAATGTAAGAGGGGAGAGAGAGAGATTGTGATGAGGGAAGCAGAGAACGTACAGCGAGTGCTACTGGGAAATTGTCCACCTGTAGGGTAGCAGGGTAGTCACAGCTTTCTACTAAAAAACCGGAAGGAAGCAAAACTCAGTAAAACAGATATGCCCGAATTTTGACTATTGTTTTTGATTTATTTTTGTATTTTTCTAGATTCTTTAATTTTGAAATTTCAAATTGATGTGGAAATGCTGTGAACGGGCTCAGTTTTTAATTTCTCTTACCCTTCTGGGGAGAGGGTGCAGTTGGAATTGACCTCATGGGGGTGGAAAAAATATTTGTCTTTTGTTTGTTTGTTTGTTTTTGGGTCACACCTGGTGATGCACAGGGGTTACTTCTGGCTCATGCACTCAGGAATCACTCCTGGCGGTTCTCGGGGGAGGATATGGGATGCTGGGATTAGAACCCTGGTCGGCCCAGTGCAAGGCAAACTACCTACCTGCTGTGCTATTGCTCCAGCCCCAATTTTGTTTTTTCTTAAAAGCAACAGGGATGCTTTCCCTGAATAATAAAATTTGCATTTTCATAGTTTGACTTTGGAGTTTAATCATAATTTATTCCCCTTGAATGCAGATGGTCACTTAACTTGGTTTGGTGATTTTTAGGGGTGGGGGCCACATGCAGGTCGTGCTCAGGGTACACACCTGACACTGTGCCCCAGGGATCAACTTCTGGCAGGACTGGGGAACCGGAAGTGGTGTCTGGGAGCTATCCATCCCGCTCAGCTGTGGGTAAGCAAGTGCCCTACCTGTTGCATTACCTCTCTGACCCTCACTCTTCTGGGGTTTGAGCTTCTGCTTTCAAAAAAGAATGATTTATTTTTTATATTTGGGCCATACCTTGAGGAGCTGGGGGGACCTTACGGGGGGGGGGGGCTGGGTCCACTGGGCAAGGCCAGAGACCTACCCGCTGTACTCTCTCTTCCAGCCCTTCTGCTGCTGCTTTTTAAGACTATGACTGGATGGTCCACCTGTTATACATAGTTTTAAGAATATGTTCGTTAGATTCAGTGGAACCAGTAAGATGACAGAAACTGGAGTCCCACAGGGACTCCTTGGCTTTGCATGGGCCTCTGAATAGCAATGCTGCAGTTGCCCCTGGTGCTACTGGTGTGTCCCAAACCCTAATTCTGTGTATTAGGTACATGTACAGTTAGATTGCAAATATGCTTAGTATCACTTAACACAGTACACAAGGCAAACCAGTTACCTGTTTTTAAAATAATCTCTTAGTGAGCCAAAGAAAAATATTGTGCAAGTGTGTTAAATTTTTTGTGAAAGAGATTCATGTACTGCATTTTCAGATTCTTTAGAGCAGTGGTTTTCCGCCACCATGTCAGTTCCTAGATGGTGCTAATCTGTGGGAGTATAGGAAGTTGGAAACTGCCCATCTTGTGTGTAACTGTGGGTACCATTCCACTGGCCTGAAAGGTTCAAGAATGCTGCTGAGAGCAGCCCCTTTGTCGTTTTCTGGCCAAGTCTTTCCTCGCACTGCTACTGAGAACCTACCGTGATGTCTAAACCGTGGGACCAGGGATGTATGCAAGGGTTCAGGCATTCCAGCACCAGCACAATAGCCTGAGTACCGAGTATGGCCCAAAACCTCCAGCCCGGGCCAGAACAGCTGTAATGCATGCACTCACATATTCAGCATTTCTCTGATTTATCTGTTGCTTCCAAAACGGACCCTTCCAAAGAAAGTTGAGATTGCACTTTTACCCTGAATAAAAATAGGGGGAAATGGCAGTGTTTCCTGCTCACTGAAGTAAAATCGAGTCATCTGACCCAGCTCTGACCATGCACTACAGGATCCCAGATGCCCGTCAGGAGGTGATAGGGAGGGATTCGCTAGTAAGAGCGCACCTTGTTTACACGGAAATACATTCTCAGTAAACTGCTTGGGAAGGGAGTTGATTTATTGCCCTTTCGTGTGGCTGACTCATTTCCACAAGCCCTCCCTTGTTGAGAATACACACTTTAACACAATCATGACTCTTGTTACACGCATACACTCTGTCTGCACAGAGCTTTCTGCACAATCCTGACTCTTGTTACATATAAACACACACTTTAACGGCTTTCTGCACAATCATGACTCTTTGTTACACACAATCATGACTGTTACACACACACACACACACACACACACACACACACACACACACACGGTTAGGGGTTTCTGGGCCACACCCAGCAGTAATGTGCAGGATGTTCCTGGCTCTGTAGTGACCCCTGGTGGTGTCCAGGGAACAGGACACAGTGCCTGGGACGAAGCATCCTGAGGGCAGCTGCAAGCTCCAGTCTGATTTTTCTTGCCCTGGTTTCTGTATTTAGTTCATACTGAATTCTTGAAGGGTCTGAATTTCAGACTAAATTTTATATTGTCACTGAGAACAGACTTTTAATTTCCTTCCTGATTTTAGCTTTGTTTTTTTATGAACAGTAAATTGCGTGTTAATAAATACTGTGCTTTGGGGCAAAAATAAATGCTGCACAGGTGCGTTTCGGAAAAGTGGCGTGAAGAAATTTGATCTTCTTAGGGGCCCGAGAGATAGTACAGCCCGCAAGGGGATTGCTCTGGCCACAGCTGGCCCGGCTTCCGTCCTCCGCATCGCACACGGGCCGAGCCTGCCAGGAGCGGCCCGGAAGCAGAAGGAAGAAATTCGATTATCTTAGATGCCTTAGCAGTTTTCAGGAGCTACAAATACTGCGTACTTTGCTTTGTATTTGGTTCTCGTCATAGGCTAATGTGATAATTGTTTTAGTTGAACATTTATTTAGTGGCTATTGATGACAGAACGATACTGTGAGATGATTTTAGCCTCCTTATTACCGTTTTTATATTATTATTATTATATTTTTCTTTTTTGGGTCACACCTGGCGATGCACAGGGCTTACTCCTGGCTTTGCACTCAGGAATTACTCCTGGTGGTGCTCGGGGGACCATATGACCCAGGGAATCGAACCCGGGTCAGCTGCGTGCAAGGCAAACGCCCTCCCTGCTGTGCTATTGCTCCAGTCCCTACCGTTGTCTTTAATGGTGAGCAGCATTATTAGATGACTTTCCGAGTTTCGTTTGACATCTATAATCAAAAATATTTGAACAGGCTGGAGAGAGACTTGCCTCACTCAGCTGACCTGGGCTTGAGATCCAGCACCCCACCTGGTCCCCTGAGACCACCAGAGTGATTTCCTTCACACTTGGCCGTGTGGCTGAAAAACAAAAACCAAAAATGCCTTTTTTTTTCCTTTTTAAAGATACATGATTCTGTTGTGACAGGTGTGTAACGGGACTTCTTCAGAAAGGTCACTGAAATAGAGTTGGTGGCTGTACACGGGGTGTGCGCTCCTCCCCAGGCCTGTTCTGTTTGGGGAGGGGCTTGCATGCATCCTTATTGGGGTGTGAAATTCTCTCCTCTCATATTTCCTAAATAGAACTGCTTCGCTTTAAAAGTGGGTTTATTTAAATAAAGGGGCCAGGGAGGAAGCCTAAAGGGCAGGTGCAGGAGGCCGGGCGTGTCTGGATGCCTGGTCCTGTCTGGTCCCCTGGGCACAGCTGGGAGGATTCCTGACCACGGCTGTTGGTGGCCTCCCGGCATCGCCAGTGCCCTCAGCAGCGGTTCGGAACACATGGCAGTCACGGAGGACACACCACACGCTCCCGGGGTATGTTGAGATTTCAGTCAGTACTAGACTCTAGTCTGGGGCTTTTTTGACCGTTCTGGGTGCCCTCTAGGGAGCAGACTGCACCTCACTTACTGCGGGCATCTTTCCTTGCCACCGAGTGCAATGACAGCCTCACTTTCTTTTTTTTTTTTTTTTTTTGCTTTTTGGGTCACACCCGGCGATGCACAGGGGTCACTCCTGGCTCATGCACTCAGGAATCACCCCTGGCGGTGCTCAGGGGACCATATGGGATGCTGGGATTTGAACCCGGGTCGGCCGCGTGCAAGGCAAACGCCCTACCCGCTGTGCTATCACTCCAGCCCCAGACAGCCTCACTTTCAAATGCGACCTGGTATTTTGTGTGAAGACGTGCTTTCTTTAGCAAATTCTATACTTAAAATAATGTTTATTTTGGAGATTTTGCTTATTTCAAGGCCTATGGTTCTCCAGTGAACAGCTTTGGGTGTCTTTTTAGTCTGATGAAAGGGTCTGATTCTGGAGCCAGTGAACTGGAGAGCGGTTGGCAGTCCCGAGCACTCTTGGTTCTCTGACGGACTCTACATCTCACACTGTTGTGGAAGGGCCGTTGGGCCCGTGTTGGACCCAGCTTCTGCCTCAGGCGGGGTGGGAGATTGGGGATAGGTGAGTGTATTCTGTGTCTTTAACTTGGCCTCTTTCATGTCTTTAACGGGGTCTCCCACATTGTGCTCAGGTGATCTAGGCCAGTTCCTGTACGGCCTGACCCCGGCCATGGTGGTCACGGGTTGAACCTGGTTGCACACGCCTGCACTTCCCCTTTGGGGTGCTCTTTCCCGGCTTGTCAGGACGTGCCGAGTCCAGCCCCTGCTCTCCCCACAGGGCCTGCGGTCTGTGCTCTGTGCCCGCCAGGTCCTGTGAGGTCCATGGCTCGAGGTGCAGCTGCTGGAGGAGAAGGTTGAAAATCGGGGCAGTGAAAGTAGTGCACGTGCTTGGCATGTATGAGGCTCCCCGTTCGGTACTAGGCACTGGGAACATTGAAATTAATAGTCAAAATTTTGATACAAACCACGAGGTGCTTTTAAAAATTTCTTTTGTTTTTGTGCTTCATCTGGCAGTGCCCAAGGCCTGGAGATCTGGGCTGCAGCCTTGAAGGCGGCAGGCACAGTGACTTCCAGACTGTTTTTGTTCTTGCCTTTTTTTTTTTTTTAAAGTGGGGGGGTGTGGTATACCAGGTGCTCAGGTCTTATTTCTGGCTTTGTGCTCAGGGATGACTCTTGGGAACCATACGGTTGCAAACCCTGGTGGGCCACATGCAAGGCAAGTGCCCTAACCCTTGTACTTTTTTACTCTGGCCCCGGTTTCACATAAATAGTAGCTTAAATTTGCTCCCTAATATTCAGTTAAATAATTTTTTACTTGATAACGTTTAAAAAGATTATTTTTTAGTTTTTGGGTCACACCCTGCGGTGCTTGGGTTACTCCTGGTTTTGCACTCAGGAATTACCTCTGGCGGTGCTCAGGGGACCATATGGGATGCTGGGAATCGAACCAGGTCGGCCGCATGCAAGGCAAACACCCTACCCACTGTGCCATCACTCCAGCCCCCCTACTTGATAACTTTTGAAGAATAGTCTTTGCATAATTTGGCATAATGCCTTCTCACACCCAGCAGTGCGCAGGGCTTACTGCTGATTCTGTGCACAGGAGTCACTGCTGGTGGTACTCAGGAACTGTACGGGGTGCTGGGGATCAAGCCCATGTTAACCCCATGTAAGGCAAGTCCCTCCTGTGGTATTACAGCTATAATGTTTCTTGTAACTTGACTTAGGAAGTGTTTTACTATATGTAAAGTTGGAATATTTTTATGTAGGTAAATGTTGTATGAATGGGTATTTGAGTTTTGTTTCTTAAATATTCTTCTGAAAATAGTGTTTATTTTCTTGAGTGTTTAATTCTTAAGTATGTAAAAATTGCTTTCTGGAATTTAGAAACTATTATGTGGAAAGTCAGAGTTTCTTAGTGTGCAGTTGTCCCCCTTATCAGGGGCCTTTCAGACTCCCCATCGTGCCTGAACCTGCAGGTACTAATGTACTCCTTTATTCTGTGATTTCATGTATCAGTGATAGGACTCAGATTTTATTATAAAATAGGTGCAGGACATTAATAACCCTACAGTGAAATAGCACAACACTAAAACAATAAAAGTTGAAATTGAGTAAGTAACTCTTCATATGACTTATGTAACACTTTGCACTGTGGTTTATCTGTTGGTAACTGAAAGGTTTGAGTAAAGCCGTGGACTAGGGGGCACTTCTATGTTTCATAATTCCTCACTGATCAGAAAATGGTCGTTGCCATCGTATGCGCCCAGATTGATCATATTTTGTATTGTACGGCTACTAAACTACATAAGAACTTGTCACCAATTGAGTTTAAGTGTATTTGTTGGATGCTTAAACTTTTGAAACAACGTTCTTGCCAAAATAAGTACTCTGTAGTCACATGGTGACTTCACAAAAATGCTGTTCTGAATACCTAAATGTTTGTTACAACTAGTCAGGTCTTGGATGCCAAGCATTGGGGGCTTGGGTATGTGGGGGGCGGGGTTAGGGGAGGGGAAGGAGGGACCTTATATTGGTTTAAAAAGATTTGTTTGGAAAGTGTCCTTTTTGCCTTTTGGGCCACACCTTGGATGGTAGTGCTCAGGGTTTACCCCTGGATCTGTGTTCAAAGATCACTTCTGGTGGGTTCTGGGAACTCTGTGGGATGCCAGGAATCGAACCCAGGGCAGCCTTGTGCAAGGCTCTTGCCCTACCCATTGGACTTTCCCTCTGGCCTGGAAAATGTCCTTTATGGATAAGAAAACTATTGTAGTTTTAAATGTTCTAGTTTGCCTTTCATAGCGAAAAAGAGACGTGGGGCCAGAGAGACACTGGCGGGCAGACGGTTGCACTGCATTTGGGTCCCTGCACGGCCAGGTGTGATCCCTCGGCAGAGCCGGAGCACCAGGGAACCCCAAATAGTTCTTAGGGTGCTGCTTTGGAGTTTTTGGTGGAGAACTTGTTGGAGTCTTGCAGGTTTTGTTATTTTTCATGTTGGGTTTTTTAGGTCATATCCGGCAATACTTAGGGTTCACTGCTGGCTCTGAGCTCGTGTCACTCCTGGTCGGGCTTGGGCATCATGAGGTGCTGGGGACAGCCTGGGTCAGCTGCACGGAAGCAAGTGTCCTGCCTGCCGTACTGTCTCTCAGCCTCTAATAACACTTTATGGCACCAGTTTTGTGGAGTCTGTTAGCTGTTAATTGATAGGATATTAGGAATTAGTATTATTTGAGGTTTTCTTTTTGTTGTTGTTGCTTTTGGGCTACAGCCTGCAATGCTCAGGAGTTACTCCTGGCTTTGTACTCAGGAATCACGTCTGGTGGAGCTTGGGGGACTGCATGGGGTGCTGGGGATCAGCCTGGGTAGCTGCATGCAAGCCTTACCCGCTGCACTCTCTCAGGCGACTTTGTGTATTTTAGTCACAGGAGGTGACTGCCTGCACTGGAGAGCTAGAGCATTAAGGAAGTTTTATGACTCATGTGGGTCCCAGTTCTGTGAGCTCTCAGCTCTGGACAGCTAATTAGAGTGCGGGAGTAGGAGGGGATTGCTCAGATGGGATTGCTGGAGGAGATAATAAATCTGATTCTTCGTGTTACTTTCATAAAGTTAAATGAAAATTGAGACAATGTGTAAGTAGTCCTGGGAACACCTTCACGAGATGTTATACAGCCTAATGATCGATGACACGTTTTGGTGCTCTTGGTTTGTTGCTAGAAGAATAGAAAATCCCTGCCCCCCTAAAAACAAGCACAGCCTAGCAGTCGTAGTATAAACCAGAATCCTGTGGGTAGGTAATGAGTGCATGCAGTGACACTCGTGTTGTATTTCACACGGTGTTGCTTAAGTAGGCTATTGTTAAAGTCATTTACTTTGAACTTGGAAAAAGGTTGGGATGTGTTTGTGGATTTTTTAAAATTTGGGGGGCTACAGATAATTTGTTCTTGGGGAGCCATATAGGGTGCTGGGAATCAGACCTAGGCTGGCTCATACAAGGCATGTACCTGCCTGCTCTGCTGTCTTTTCAGTCCCCTTCTTTGTATTTTAAAGCAGTTAACTTTTTGTTTTTTGTTTTTAGGCCACACCCGGTGGTACTCAGGGATTAGCCCTGAGTTGACTGCATGCAAGGCAAGCGTCCTACTGGTCGAACTATCACTCTGACCCTAAAACAGTTAATTTCTTTTGTTTGGGTTTGGTTTGAGACGACAAGGTGCTTGGGACTGCTTCTGGCTCCTGTGCCCAGAGGTTGTGCCTGTTGGTGCTCAGGGGACCATATGGTGCTGGCAGTTGAACCCAGGCTTCCGGCATGCAGAGCGCATGCTCTGGTGAGCCGTTTCTTTGGCCTTTATGGGGAGGTGGTGAGACTGGCGTCCCAAGCAGTGATCAGGACTTAGGACACAGTGCCAGGGATTACCCCAGGGTGCTTACGAGTCCCGGGCTGGGCTCTGCTTTTCTCAGTGGCCTGTGGTGATGGGGATCAGACCAAGACTACTTCTCCAGCCCGTGTATCTTATTTTTAATCAAAAACCTTTTTTTGGGTGGGGGTTGGGTTTTTCTTTTTGAAACATGTATTCTCAATTATATCTCCTGATTACAGCTCAGAGGACGGAACCTGGACCTCTTGCTTGCAAACAGGCCTTTAGCCAGTTGAATTAACTGTCTTGCTTGCTGAATTAATTTCTCCCCTCCCCGTGCCTCGCCCTCCCCATTTGTCCTTTCCTTCCCATTCCTTTTGAGGCAGCATTCAGGGTCGTTCAGGGTTACTTCTGGCCCTGTACTCAGGAATCACTCCTGGCAGTGCTTGGGGAACCATGTGGGATGCTGGGGATTGAACCCCGGTAGGCTGCCTGCAAGACAAACTCCCTACCTGGTGTACTACCGCTCAGCCCCTCAAATTAGTTTTTTAAAGTATTCGAAGTATGCCATTTTCTTTCCATCACTTAGGTGGACATATTTGTTGTTGGTGGTAGTTTTTAGGTCACAGTGTGGTACTCAGGACTTACTCTTGACTCTGCACACAAATCACTTCTATCGGGTGCTTGGAGGATCAGATGGGGCGCTAAAGATAGAACCCGGGTCGGTCGCGTTCAAGGCAGCACTCTACCTGCTGTACTATTGCTCTGGCCCTCAAATTAATTTTTTAAAGTATTCAAAGCATGCCATTTTCTTTTCATCACTTAGATTGAAATCTGACTGGTTATACAACTTTGGAATTTCTCTTAAAATGGAAGAAGTTTAGAGACTAATATTATTTTTGGAATGTAAATCTCTTGGCAAAAAAAAACAAACACCATTTGGGATTGGAGAGATAGTACAGAGGATAATGTGCTTGTCTTGCATGTTATCCGACTGGGATTTGATTCCTGGCAACCGTATGGGCCCCAAGTCCTGCCAGGAGCATCACGGAGGGCAGAGTCAGGAATAAGCCCTGCGTATTGCCAGGTGTTGCCCTCAAACCAGAGAATCAAACACCGTTACTGTGCATATGTTTCTCCTTCAGGTTTTTGTGTTTATACTATCTATGGATTTTTATTTGCGAGTCAGATGTTAAGTCCCTTTTGTGGGGGGCATCTCCTGTATTGGTTATTATTTTGGATTAGTTTTATCATTGACTTGGAAGCAAATAGGTTTTGACTCCTTTTCTTTTTTTTCTTTTAAAGTTTATTTTCCTAAGGTTGTTCACATTAATTGATTATATTCAGGATTTCAACACCAATCCCACCCCGTTATACCTTCCCATCACCATTATTTCGAATTTTCCCACCACCTTTCAAGCCTGCCTGCCATGGGCAGATTCTTGATAATTTATTTTCTGTTGCTTATTTTCAATATCATGAGAGATCTTTGGTGGCATCGTGCTTCTGGAATTTTATTTTATTTATTTATTATTATTATTTTTTAATTTATTTATTTTTAATTAGAGAATCACCGTGAGGGTACAGTTACAGATTTATACACTTTTGTGCTTATACTTCCCTCATACAAAGTTTGGGAACCCATCCCTTCACCAGTGCCCATTCTCCACCACCCGTAAACCCAGTGTCCCTCCCACCCTCCCCAATCCCATCTCCCCCCCACCCCACCCTGCCACTGTGGCAAGGCATTCCCTTCTGTTTTCTCTCTCTAATTAGCTGTTGTGGTTTGCAATAAAGGTGTTGAGTGGCCGCTGTGCTCAGTCTCTAGCCCTCATTCAGCCCGCAACTCCCTTCCCCCACATGGCCTTCGACTACAATGTAGTTGGTGATCGCTTCTCTGAGTTGACCTTTCCCCGGAACGTGAGGCCAGCCTCGAAGCCATGGAGTCAACCTCCTGGTACTTATTTCTACAGTTCTTGGGTGTTAGTCTCCCACTCTGTTATTCTATATACCATAGATGAGTGCAATCTTTCTATGTCTGTCTCTCTCTTTCTGACTCATTTCACTCAGCATGAAACTTTTCATGCCCATCCACTTAACTACAAAATTCTTGACCTCCTTTTTTCTAACAGCTGCATAGAATTCCATTGTATAGATGTACCAAAGTTTCCTCAACCAGTCATCCGTTCTGGGGCATTCGGGTTTTTTCCAGATTCTGGCTATTGTAAACAGTGCTGCGATGAACATACATGTGCAGATGTTGTTTCGATTGTACTTTTTTGCCTCTCTGGGATATATTCCCAGCAGTGGTATTGCTGGGTCAAATGGGAATTCAATATCTAATTTTTTGAGAGTCGTCCAAATTGTTTTCCAGACGGGCTGAACCAGTCGGCATTCCCACCAGCAGTGAAGAAGGGTCCCTTTCTCCCCACATCCTCTCCAACAGCGGTTGCTTTTGTTCTTTTGGATGTGTGCTAGTCTCTGTGGTGTGAGGTGGTATCTCATGGTTGTTTTGATCTGCATCTCTCTGATGATTAGTGATGTAGAGCACTTTTTCATGTGCCTTTTGGCCATTCGTATTTCTTCCTTGGTAAAGTTTCTGTTCATTTCTTTGCCCCATTTTTTGATGGGGTTGGATGTTTTCTTCTTGTAGAGCTCAACCAGTGCTTTATATACCATTGATATCAACCCCTTATCTGATGGGTATTGTGTAAATATCCTTTCCCATTCTGTGGATAGTCTTTGTATTCTGGTCACTGTATCTCTTGCGGTGCAGAAGCTTTTTAGTTTAATGTAGTCCCATTTGTTGATCTCTGTTTTTACTAGATTGCTTAGTTCCGTGTCACCTTTGAAGATACCTTTATCTTCAATATCGTGGAGGGTTTCGCCGACCTTGTCTTCAATGTACCTTATGGTTTGTGGTCTAATGTTGAGGTCTTTAATCCATTTTGATCTGACTTTTGTGCATGGTGTCAGGTCAAGGTCTAAACCCATTTTTTTGCATGTGGCTTCTGGAATTTTAAATATGTAGATGATTGGGGCCCAGAGACATCTCTGTAGGGAGGTTTTGAGATTCATTTTATGAGTCTCTGGATCGAGTCTGGTGACTTGCTGAGATATGGCCTGCACTTGACTGGCCTGGAGGCACTTCCTGGGCGTGGCAGCCAGGACCCCAAGGGGGCGAGGAGAGGGGAAGGGACAAATCATCTCTGCTGCCTTGCCGCCTGGCGTCTTCAGACCCTGTTACGTGTACCCGGGTTTTTCTTTTCTTCTGAAAGTTTGTGGCCACCAAGGGGTTCCTCTGGAGTGGACGGAGAGGGGACACCCGCTCCATCTGAGGAGCCCCAGTGAAATCAGCTCTGCTCGGGCCCGGGAGATGTCTGGTGAGCATCTGTCTTCCGGGATTCACTGCTGAGTCTTGGTTCCTTTTCAAAAATTTTCCTCAGTTGTATAGTTGTATTCTAGTTTGACTTATTAGAGCTTTTTTTTTTTTTTTGGTTTTTGGGTCACACCCGGCGATGCACAGGGGTTACTCCTGGCTCTTCACTCAGGAATTACCCCTGGCGGTGCTCAGGGGACCATATGGGATGCTGGGATCAGAACCCGGGTCGGCTGCGTGCAAGGCAAACGCCCTACCCGCTGTGCTATTGCTCCAGCCCCCTTATTAGAGCATTTTTGATTGGATTCTTATTTGTAGTTTATTAGCCATTTCGGTAGTGACAAAGTTAAAATCTGGAGTAGGAGGAGACTCTGCTTTCTGTGTCATTTAAGTTTTTTTTCCCTTTTAAAGACAAAATGTCTGGGAATAAATAAGATGTTTTGGCGGTGGGAGAAGTGGCAGTGAATGAGCTGTTCACAGTGCATTTTACTAAAGCAGTTTTTCTAGTCGTGGCCTGTTGGTTTGAAATTCCATAGATTTTTGTGGGGGAAGGCACTAATCTTTTCCAATTCCCTTTGTAGTCCAGTTACAACGCAGGGGTCACAACAAACACAACCGCCACCGAAGCACTATGGCATTACCTCTCCTATCAGCTTAGCGGCCCCCAAGGAGACGGACTGCGTACTGACACAGAAACTCATCGAGACTCTGAAGCCCTTCGGGGTTTTTGAAGAGGAAGAGGAACTGCAGCGCAGGTGAATTTTAGTTTTTCTTTGCCGCCTTTCCCTTCTCTTCCCTTCCTTCCGTCATCATTGATGCTGTGGCATAACAGGGTGTCCCAAAGTTACTTGTCACGTGGGGGCACATACCCTTGTGGTGTTGGCTGGGTCTTACACACATTAGCAGTGTTCACACATGTGGCTGAGGTGCGCAGCAGGATGCATTACTTTTGTTGTGGTGTTTGCACGCTTACTGCTGGTGCTCCCAGGGCTGCATTGGCCACGAGTGTGCTTGCTGCAGGCTCTCTCACTGCTGGTGCCAGTGGTCACAGATCTTAGAGCTGCCACATTCAGTGTGTCCACCCAGCCCTTACTTCGGTAGGCACACCATGGATCGGGCTCTTGGCCTTAAGCTGGCAGGGCTGTCTCTGGGCCATTGAACTCCAAACCTGAATCCTATTTTAGCACTTTGTGTATTTTTTGATTTTTGGGTCACACCTGGTTGTGATGCTCCCTGTTCTGTGCTCAGGGCCAAACTCTTGGCGTGGGGGGAACAACATGTGGTGCTGGGGATTGAACCTTGACCAGCTGCCTGGTCTGCTTGGGCCCACTTAATAAAATTCTATTGAGACTGGGGATGGTGTGTGTGTGTGTGTGTGTGTAAAAGTATGCACTACCAAGGCCATACCTGGTGGGTATATGGAGATGTGTGTGTGTGTGTGTGTGTGTGTAAGTATGCATATCGGGGGTGTGTGTGTGTGTGTCTGTCTCAGAGTATGCCCGGGGTGTGTGTGTAAGTATGCATATCGGAGGGGATGGGGTTGTGTGTGTGTATGAAAAGTATGTGGGATCAAATCTAGGGTTTCACACAATAAGGCAAATTTTTTACTGCCTGACTTCATCTGCAGCCTCTTAATTTTTCTTCTACCATTTGGTGGGGGAGGTGGGGGCATGTTGGCAGTGCTCAAGGCTTTCTCCTGGCTCTGAACTCTGATCACTCCTGGTGGAGCATGGGGGCACCTTCTATGGTGCTGCGGATCCTTCTTGGGTTGGCTGCATGCAAGGCAAGTGCCCTACCCACTATCCTGTTGCTCTGGCCCTTGAATTTGATGATTGGTGTTTTGATTGTGTTAGCACAGGTTTGCCAGGAGAAATGGGAATGCCTTCCCCAGTAGAACAGTGCCCACGTATACCTAGCCACTGTGTGCTTTCTTTCTGGTGACTTAAAAAGTGGGTAACATTTGGGAAGCCACCTTTGAATCTGTTTTTCATCTTAATAAGTAATGTTATGGAATTGACACTTGATTGATAATTTGCTCTGTCAACAGGATTTTAATTTTAGGGAAGTTGAATAACCTGGTAAAAGAATGGATACGCGAAATCAGTGAAAGCAAGGTAAGGTGAAATATATAGAGAGTAACTACTTTATTCATTTTTTTTGTTCATAATTTAATGCAGTTGATTTAAGATACACCTGGTAACAAGGCCTGATATCTTGTGTCTAGTTATTTTTAAAAGCAGGACAAACAAAGCAAATGCCCGTTTTGTTTGGGGACCACACCAGAACTTGGTGCTGGGAGTTGTTTCTAGTGGGGCTGGGGCCCAGGCGCTGCCAGAGATGGAGCCTAGGCCTCCCACATGGCCGGAGCGTGTGCTCTAGCCCCTGTGGCCATCTCCCTGGGCCCAGGATATTGACTGGGGAGGGAGTGCTCGGATTGGCCCCAGGGATTCACACAGGGTCTGCACTGTCCCTGAGCCACTTCTTTGGGCTCACGCTCGGTGTTTGTTGTTATTGTTGTTTTTGTGTTGGGGCCATCCCTGGCAGTGTTCAGGACTTCCTTTGGACTGGCACTCGGGGATTGTACCTGGCCTGCTCTAGATACTCTCGGTGGTGCCAGGGAACTAATGTGGGTCCATCCTTTGCATGGCAAGCACTCTGCCCTCTAATGTTGGTCCAGTCTATCTCTCTGTTTTTTTAAAGTCCCTAATGGGTGTGACATTACAGAGTTGAAATTCAGTAAAAATAATTCATGCAGTATTTTTTCCTAGAAAGGTACTTTTTTGGGGGGGGGGTGGGGAGGTGGTCACAGCCTCGATGCGCAGGGGTTAATCCTGGCTCTTTCACTCAGGAATTACCCCTGGCGGTGCTCAGGGGACCATATGGGATGCTGGGATTTGAACCTGGGTAGGCCGCGTGCAAGGCAAACGCCCTACCCGCTGTGCTATCTCTCCAGCCCCGAGATCCTAATGCATTATTATGAAAAGTTACAATAGCTGATGTATTTATAAACTTTCCATATAAGGAAAAAGAATTGGGGGAGCACAGTTTTGGTCTTTGGGTCATAACAGCAGTGCTCAGAGCTTACTCTGCTCTCTGCTCAGGAATTACTCCTGGGGACTGTAGTTGGTGCTGGGGCATGAACCCGAGTCAAGCCCGCCTAGTAGCACTCCAGTCTAGGAAATAGTCTGAAGCGTTTGTGTGACAGAGGGGACAGAGATGCCAAACCCAGCGTTTCAGGCCTTGCCTTAACATCTCTGATCCTGGTGTCATCTCAGGTACTGCAGAGGGTCCTTGGAGTGTTCCAGGGTTCGTTCCTGACCACAGAGCCAGGAGTAGCCCTTGAGCACCGCTGGATTATACGTATGACCCACAAACCAAACAGGCATATGTGCACATAGCCAGGCACGACCTGGCTGGATATGACTTGGTGCTCAGGGCTTAGGCTTTGGCTCATGCGCAGGGGTCACTCCTGTGGGGCTGGGGGCAGTGGAGATCGTATGATGGAATCCCGGTTGACCTCTTCCAAGACAAATTCCTTGCCCACTGTATTATTGCTCTGGCCCCAGGAGTTTTTCCACATGATCTCCCAAGCACTGCTAGGAGTGATTCCTAAGCACAGAGCCAGGAGTAACCCTTGAACATCACTGGATGTGGCCCCCAAATCGAACCAAACAAACCAAAACAAAACAGAAGAAAAAAAAACTTTTCTAATTCTCTTGGTGTTTGTACTCAGAAAAACCTTAAGTTTTTCTCTATTATCTCATTGAAGCGTTTTGGAAATCTAAAAATGTATAGTAGTATTGACATTGAGGACACTCCTAGCATGGAAAAATCATATTCAAATATGCTATTAGATAGTATTATTAGTCTGTATAATTGCATATTTTTATGTTATCAGTGTATGGGCCAGGTATCAAACCCAGGACCTTATGTGTGCAAGTCAAGAGCTCTACAACTTACTACATCCCAGCCCCAGAAGTAAAACATAAGTGATGTAGCCTCTTCACTACCATGAATAAAAATCTCTTGGTTTCATCATTGCTTCTGTGGAGTTACATGCTGTTCTAGCCATAGTCCTCTTTAGAGACTGCATTTCCCGAGAACAGAAAATTCCAAAGCAGTTTAGGTCTTCAGTAATAAATATCAATTTAAAAGTCGTGAGTTGATTTCATTTCAAAGTAAGTTGTTTCATGAAGGCTAGATATTTTGTAGAACTTATAAAATAGAAGTTTATCCTCTAGATGAAATTTCTAGTTGTTTTTTGTTTTGTGCCAGTCCCAGTGGTGCTGGGGGACCATGTGGTGCTTGAGAGCCTGCCTGGGTCTCCAGCCCCCAGAGTTTTCTCACTGCCCCTTAGATAAATTGCAGTAGAAGTCTTACTTGTTTTGTTTTCCTTTTTAAGTGTACTGTGTTCCTTTGAAGCCCTTTCCCTTGGTCTTACCGGCAAAATAACTACCGTCTATTTATTCCAACAGAATCTTCCACAATCTGTAATTGAAAATGTTGGAGGAAAAATTTTTACATTTGGATCTTACAGATTAGGAGTACATACAAAAGGTAAGTATTATTGCTAATTAGAGTTTTTATTTCTGAAAAATTATGGCATGCATTTCAGTTTATTGTGTTGTTACACAGCTTGGGATTGTATGGGAGAGTGAACATTTCAAGAAGTTTAGACTTAATAAACTCTAAAAACTGATACCTTAAGTAAAATAACAAGTTCAGTTTCTTGTAGAAATAGCCACATGTTATCTGTTGAACATTCACATGACTGCTAACATCCTAGAAAATGTGGCTATAAAACATTTTTCCCATTGAAGAGTTCCTTTCAACATTGCTGCTTTTGATACTGTTTTCCCTACCTAAAGAATAATGTCTGAGGACAGATGAGGACAGAATAATGTCTGTAGATCAGGACAAATGAATTGTTTTCCTCACACCCACCCTTCTTCCCCATGCAAAGACAACCCGAAGAAATGTATCTGTCATCATTAATAATCAGTGTAGATTATTTTCTTTCTTATGCTTACAGTTTTTCCTCTTTGTAAATCACAATAAAAGTCTTACCCATGATAGAGAACATTTATTGAACTCTTTTTATTAGGCTGAGCTAAGCTTTTGGTCTTCATTATTTTATTTCTCTCCCACAGTAGTGTTTTATTTTCATGAAACAAATGGAAGGTTTTGGGACGTAAGAGATAATAAATAGCTTTGAACAGTTTTATCCACCTTTTGGCAGAACTAGGATTCTGACTTGTGCTGCTTCTGTTTAACCATTAATACTGATCTCTAGGCTTTAATACTGATCTGCCAGTCTATTGTATTTATTCTGGCACCCTCCTGCCCATCTCCCACTACTCCATGATATTAGTACTAGATTTGATTTTCGTGTTACATGTTATTCTTTTTTTTCCCTTCATGAAGATGCGAAGCATGCGATCTTCAGAATAGTGCTTGCACTATTGAATCTCATGAAAATTACTATTTGACTTAATTTCACATTCATCTTCTATGATCTCAGTTAGTGTTCCTTTTTCTATTCGTATGTTTTGATTGCTGGCGTCCGGTAAAGCACTAAATAACAAAAATCTTAGCACAGTCTCTACTTTGGAAATTTTGCCTGTGGTTCTTAAAGTTTATTCTATAGGCCCTAAGTAGACATCAGCTTAGTCTCTAAGTATCAATTATTGTTTAGAACTATTTTCTGATTGATGGATGAATTAATATGGCAGTGGTTGAGACCCTCTCTTTATCATAAAAGTCTAAGTTGCTTTCTCTAATGCCCTCTTCTCTTCGTCCGTGCCAATTGAAGGGTCCTACAGGGAAAAGCTAGAATCCATTAGTTAAGATTATACTTTTTCTGTTTTGAGTGGATATGTTCTGAAGGCGGGGTTTGTTTTTTGAGGCCCACAGTAAAACCTTAGCAGATCGTCCCCATCAGTAAAGTATTGCTGCAGTAAGATGCAAAATGATTTCATGTGTAATACTCTTCAGTAGTTGATGACTGAATTTCTTTTTAGGTGCTGATATTGATGCATTGTGTGTTGCACCAAGACACGTTGATCGAAGTGACTTTTTCACCTCATTCTATGATAAGTTGAAATTACAGGAAGAAGTGAAAGATTTAAGAGTGCGTAAATTGCTTGGGTGAAAGGGAAGGAGCTAAAGAATTGAATGAGGGTTGGAGAGGTAGTTCTTGTGTTGAGCGTGTGGTTTGAATTTAGAAGCCCAGGTTTGGTCCCTGGCACCACATGGTTGGCTCCATACACAATCAGATGTGACCCCAAAGCAAACAGCTCATACCACATATGGCCCCCTGAGCACAGAGCCAGGAGGAAGGCCCCAGTGCCTTCAGGAGTGACCCCAAAACAAACACCAGTTAAATGAATTTTATGATATTGCTGTTGTCTGCTTAACTCACGCAGTGTGCTAGGCTTTTAGGTGTTTGTTAATATATATGGCTGTATTTTATTCTTTCATTTGTCTAAAAACAAATCTAATCGTGTACAGAGCAGGAAACAAACGGGGGCGATTAAATAATTTGGCCATGCTCACATCTGGAATGTGTTCAGAGCAAGGATTTTCACTTTGGTTTCTATGCCTAGAGTCTAGTGACTGAAAAAGTTAGTTACTAAGAACCTAGTCTCTGGCATTATGCTACATTATGTTTAGATGAGTTCAATTATCACTTTAATTGGAAAGTGCTAAAACTAGTGCAGGTCTAATGTGTAATTGAGAGACACTGAAATTGTTTACTTTCCTTGCAGGCTGTTGAGGAGGCATTCGTACCTGTTATCAAACTATGTTTTGATGGGATAGAGGTAAGATATATTTAATTTTTTTTTTGGTTTGTGTGAAATTGAACCATGTAGTTAAATTTTTGTAATTTGTGAATTGATGTGGTAGGAATTAAGTGTTAGGGAACCGGAGAGACAGTGAGGAACTTGCCTTAAGCACAGAGCCAGGACCAGCCCCGCGCCCTGCGGGGTCCCCCTAGCCGGTGCTGCGCTCCCGCTCCCTGAAAGTTTGAGTTGGTGGAAGTGACATAGACCATGACACTTCAGGCTTTCCGCCAAAATAAAGGCAGAAGGAATGAAAAATTTACTACCAAAATGCTGCTATATTCGTGGTCATTTTCCTATATGCATAGCTAAGTACATTTTAGTCATTCAAGGCAATAGTACCTTACTGCGAACAGAAGTTTGGTCTATTTTAGTTAAATATTTTAAAGATTAAGAGAAAATTGTGACCTGATACTGTATATAAGACATTTTTATTAAAAATTCTGATAGGCTAGGATTTATGGATTTAAATTACCGAGACGATGTGGATTATATTTTGCTGCTTTCAACTAAATTAGAGAAAGTTATTGGAGCAAAACTGACCAGGAGGCAACCTCAGTTTTCATTGGTTACTGTTAATGTATTTTATATAATGGTGTTGTAAAGTTAGTAATAGTGAAAGTTGTAAAATTTCAAAACTGAAAAAATAATCTGTTACTTTTGAAAAATGGTATTTCTTTAATGGCTGCTTAACATGCTTAAGTTTGGTCTATGATAACCTTATGACTAATCTTTATTATACTTAATAGAAAGTGTAAAATTTAGTAGAGATTTCATATATAATCTGTAGTGTAACATGATATGGATCTGTTTCCCCATAAAGAATATTGCTATCAAAGGGAATATGTTTTGTGTGGTAGACAAAATTCATTTGTATATTATTGGAGAATGATACTTTTTTAAAAATTATTTTAATTATTTAATTTATTTGGGACTGCACCCAGCAGTACTCAGGGCTTACTCCCTGCTCTGTGCTTAGGGGTCAGTGCTGGCAGTGCTCCAGGGACCACATATGATGCAGGCATCAGACCTGGGGCCCCTGCATGCGAGACAAACTACCTGTTGTGCTATTTCTCTGGCCCCAATTGTGTATATTTTTAAAAACTTTAATTTTATTTGTTAAATTCATTGGGTGCATTTCTTAGTAAACCAGACTTATGTATGATTTAACTAACAAGTGGATGCTTCTAAGAAATGTTTTTGCCCGGCCCCATTGTTTCATACTTAACTTGTAAAAATATTTTGGGAGATTTGTTTTGGGCTACACCCAAAACAGTGACGCCAGGGACCACTCCTAGAGTCCTGGGAGACCATGTGATTCCTGCAGTAAAACAGGGTCAGCTGCATGCCAGGCGGTCACCTTAACCCCCCCTGCACTGTCTCTTCAATCCTTAAAACTTGCGATGAACGTGCCTGTTGTGTATTAACGTTAGTGGGCTTTAGGCTGTGTTCTTAATCACGGAAAAGTATTGACTTTGTTTTTAACCTTTTGGTTTTGGGGCCACTCCCAGCAGTGCATAGGGCTTACTTTTGACTCTTGGCTCAGAGGACACTCAAGGTAGACTTGAGGGGAACTACTAGGGATCGAACCTGGGTCTGCTGCTTGTAAGGCAAGCCCCTTCTTCACTGTTCTTTGTGGTGTCCCCCCTTTGTTTTTGGTGGTGGACTGGGGAGTTTGGGGTGGGGATGGGATGGAAAGCGACCACGTGGGGTGCTGAGGATTAAATCCAGTTGATCACTTGGAAGGCAAGTGTTCTACTTGCTAGACTCTTACTCCAGCAATGGAAAGTACTGAGTTTAAATGGCGTGCACATTCTCCTTTGAAGAAATGCTAGTACAACAGGTAAGGTCCTGTCTTGCATGGTGTCAACCCGGTCTGATCCTTGACACCCATCTGGCCTTCCGAGCCTGCCAGGAGTGATCCTGAGCTCAGGGCCAAGAGTAAGCCCCGAACACCGCCAAGGTGTGGCCCCCCTCTCCTGCAAAAAAATAGTTTGCCAGATATGGACTATTACGTTTTACTTTTATTTTAGATTGATATTTTGTTTGCAAGATTAGCACTGCAGACTATTCCAGAAGATTTGGACTTACGAGATGACAGTCTGCTTAAAAATTTAGATATAAGATGCATAAGAAGTCTTAATGGTATGTCAAACCAACTTTTCTTTGCATATTAACTGTCAGTTAATAGGTATTAACTTTTTATAATGCTTTTTATAGTCATAGTATTCATAGCGAGTTAAATGCAGCATACTTTTTAGTCTTTTGTCTTAATAGTTTAGACTCCAGAGGGCATCGGGCATTTATTTTACCTTTGATAACCCAGTTAATTTTTTTCTTCTTGGATATTTAAAGACTGTGATGATTGTATATTTTGTTGTTAGTGATGTGGATTTCATTGTGCAGTCCTAATTATCTTTTGATCCTTTGTAACAATTCCAGTTACTGCATTTATTAAATGAATTCCTTTTGAACATTTTCATATTAGCTTTGTATGCTGTTAGACATGCGAAGAGAGACTTTTGGAAGCTTTATTTAGATCAAATCCTTGGTATATCTGATCTGGAAAAAGTTTTAATTACTAGGGTAGTATTTCTAGTAGAAGATGTATTAGTTTTTTTAATTTACATCTCTGTTGAGCTAGTATTACTCTACCAAATTAAGTTTTTATTTAATTTCAGAATTTCACCAGTTTCAGAAGATGTAAAGAAATAATGTTAAACTTCTTGACGATTTGATGTTGTGTTTTTTCACTCCTGTTAATCAGGTTGCAGGGTAACCGATGAAATTTTACATCTAGTACCAAACATTGACAACTTCAGGTTAACTCTGAGAGCTATCAAACTTTGGGCCAAACGTGAGTTCAGAATTTGTTGGCTAGATTATTAAAAATGTTTACGCTTTAATTCAACACTAACTTTTGTTTGTTTTTCCCTTACCAACAGGCCACAACATCTATTCCAATATATTAGGTTTCCTCGGTGGTGTTTCCTGGGCTATGCTAGTAGCAAGAACTTGCCAGCTTTATCCAAATGCAATAGCGTCAACTCTTGTACATAAATTTTTCTTGGTATTTTCTAAATGGTATGTGTTTAGATTATATTAAAATAAAATTGATTGTAGACACTGAAGTTTAGTCTTATTTCTATGACATATCTGCAGCTGGATTCAGGTTACTATTTTTGCTCTTGATATGTAAGCAATTTAAGTAGTCTTGGGGAGATTGGGTTGTATACATCAGCAAACCAGATTCCATTCCTTTCCCCTCAGTTTCCCAGAGTAGTAAGGCAGGTTCTATTTCTATTTCCATGTGTAAACGTACTAAATAAATTGCAATTTAAATGTTTGCTAAGTCTAAGGAATTAATAGGTTAGAATATTAGTTTGGTTGAAACATATATCATGTATATAATATATATACATATATCTATCACTTCCAAATCAATAGACAAGTAGTCTCATGATTTAAAAAATATTTTCTAATGGTCTCTTTATCTTTGGTACAATGTTAAAGATATTTCTGCAGGGGCCAGAGTTGTAGTGCAGCGAGTAATGTGCTTTTCTTACATGTGGCCTACCTGGCTTCAGTCCCTAGCATCTCGTATGGTCCCCCTAATATCAATAAGTGTGGTCCCCAAAACCCCACACAAGGTTTATATATAAAAAAAACCCTTAAGGAATAGAAGTACTTGAAAAAGGTGTTTCCTCAACCCATAAATTAGTCATTAATTCAGGAAAGAAATTTTTTTTTAAAGATGAACTCTTTTTAGCGTCTTTGTATTTATCAACTTAAAAAATGTTGGGGGCAAGGCATAGGGTGGGGGTAGGGGGTCACACCTAGCAGTGCTTAGGGCTTCCTCCTGGCTCTAAGCTCAAGGATCATTCCTGGTAGAGTTTGGGGAACCATATGTGATGCCGGGGATTAAACCCAGTTCAGCTGCATTCAAGGCAAGCTGTCCTGCCTGCCGTACTCTCTCTCTGGCCCTCTCTGTGTTTCTTTTAATAAAAGATAAAGTTGCTCTGGTCCAAAAGATTTTAGGGTTTTTCATTCTTAATCAAATTGATCTAAAAATTCGTCTTCCATTGCTATTCTTAACTTCCATACCATCTCCCTCTGTTAAAGAGTTCTTTTATAATTACTTTATAAAAAATTATTTTTTAGAGGTAGTTTATAATTCGAAGCTGCTACACTTGACCCATTTTATTTTCTGAGTTGCCAGCACCTAATCATAATCGTGTGATGAACTTGAGTAGAACCTGCCATAATTTCTCTTAATAATGCAGCATATTCACATACATAGCAATTAATATTTTGTTTTGTTTTTGTTTTTGGGCCAAGCCAAGCAGTGAACAGGACTTACTCTTGCCTCTGCACCCATTGTTCATCCTGGTGGGGCACCAGGGACCAAAAAGGGTGCTGGTGCTTGAACCCAGATCAGCCAGGTGTGAGGCAAGGGCCCTGCACTGCCGCTATCACTTTGGCTCCAACAATTAATATTTTTAAGGAGGTGATATTTATATTATGGGTGGCAGATGTTTTCTAGTCTTTAGTCCTTTTGGTGGAGGGCTGAAATCGCTAGCTCAAAATGCATCTTTATTTTTTTTCTTTTTGGGTCACACCCGGCGATGCACAGGGGTCACTCCTGGCTCTGCACTCAGGAATTACCCCTGGCAGTGCTCAGGGGACCATATGGGATGCTGGGAATCGAACTTGGGTTGGCCGCGTGCAAGGCAAACAAACGCCCTACCCGCTGTGCTATCGCTCCAGCCCCTCAAAATGCGTTTTTAAACACTAACATATCTTCATGATAGCAGCCTCTTAAGCCAGGAGATAGAGTATTTTTCCTACTCATTTTCTACAGTTTATCATACCCCTTTGTCTGTAGTCATTTAGCTTTTTGTGTTGAACTGTTACTGTCTGGAGCTAGTATAAAGACTGGGTTTTAGTTTTGCATACAGTTTATATCCTGTTTTTAGATTTAGGGATCACAATGAGATGTTTCATAGATGGTGTTTAGTACTCTGCCAGTTCTTTGCAAAGCAGAGATTTCTTCATCTGCCCAATAGTTTGGAGTTTTATAGTTAAAGGAAAAGTATTTTGAGGAGCCTGTTGTCAACAGAAAGGAATAAGAGGTTATATATACCAAGAGGGCAAGATGAATGAATGAAGAAGAATCACATTCACAATTGCTGTATGTTTAACAAAATAAATACGTTTAGATGGTAATATCCAATAGTCTTATCAAGTGCTACACTCTTTTTAAACAGGGAATGGCCAAATCCAGTGCTATTGAAACAGCCTGAAGAATGCAATCTTAATTTGCCTGTATGGGACCCAAGGGTTAGTGTATTATTTTTTCCCCTACAAATTCACACTGTGCAATAACAAGTAAAAATCAGGGAGACTTCCCATCATTTACAAATGAGTGTACATGTCCGCTTTATTCTTTCTTTTAGATAACTTCAGCTATAATTGTCCTCTGATGTGAGAAGCATAATTTATTGCACCCTGTAAAATAAAATTGATTGTACATAGTTTAATACTAAGTTCATCAACATTTTAAATTTATATACTATCTAGAAAACTACCTTGTAAGAGAAAGTTGTGTGGGCATTTGTGCTAAAAAATAATAATAAAAGGATAATAAAAATCCCTGTATTTTTTATTTGACTTAAATATTTTGTTAAAACTGGGTTGCTGCAGGAAACTTTTAATGTTTACTTGTGGCAGTTATCTTCTAAGCAGTATCTTTTTAATTACTATGATATAATTGCAAATTGGTTTGGCTATTACAGATTACAAAAGCATGGTTGGGCTAAAGAAGAACTTATATTCTGCTTCATGTGAAGTTACGACCTTTACTCAGTTTTAATGACCATAATAAGTAATAATTGAAAGAAGAAACTTAGGTTTGATTAAGGCTTTCTAAAAGGCTTTAGAAATTGTGTTTTTCTGCATTAGCTTTATCTTACTATAGCATAAAGATTCTGTCAGTTTCAAATTTTATTAAGGTATGTTTCTTTTTCAAAACTTAAAAGCATTAATTTTGGAGGAATGAGTTTATGATTTCCATTTCTGAATTATGCCATATGATTTTGCATATGATTAAGACGAGATGTATTAAATCATTTTATTCTTTTAAAATGAGACTAGCATAGATATGTAGTTTGAGCATGTGTCAATAGCTTAGATTCCTTAAAAGTTATAGTTTATTAGTATCTAAATTTCCATTGTGTTTAAATTTGTTTTTATACATAACATATTGTAATATTACATTACTCCAGAGTAATTATGTTTGTATCCCCATCTGTTGTTGAAAAGAGAAAAACTAAACATCAGAGATGCCCAAGAAGAACCTGTTTTGTTTCATAGGCACACTATTTCTAATAAGGTTACTCAAATAGTCATACCTAAATGAAACTATCCAATAGTTTAGAAAAATCTCTTCTATAAATAATACCTATAAAACTGATGTCTCCTTACATGGTTTTTCTTTCTCAACTCCAGCTTTGAATGAAATAAAATTTAATCATTGGTTCAGTTTAACAAGGGGTAAAAGTCCAAGTAACTGTTGCATATGTACTTGAAGAAACTGATTGGCTGTTGTTGTATGTAGGTAAACCCCAGTGATAGGTACCATCTTATGCCTATAATTACACCAGCATACCCACAGCAGAACTCCACGTACAATGTGTCCGTTTCAACACGGATGGTCATGGTGGAGGAGTTTAAACAAGGTAAGTGTTTCTCCTTATCCTCTCCTTTATACACAAAGGATTTACAGATGGTCATAGACAGTAGTGTTGTAAATTGAAGCATTTGCTAAGTAGATTTAATTACAGTTGCGTGTTTATTGATTATAGTATGAGTGTTAATTTGAGAAATGCAATTCCTTTTAGGCAAATTTTTATTATAAGGAGACTACTTAAAGCTGTATCCCAAGCTAGGCCTTTATATGGGTGGTTTATTACCCATATTATTGTGGAAAATCATGAGTGGTATAAGTTTCTTGACAGAGTGGTGTGGATTGGGGCCAAATTCCATTATTTTGGACAAACTGCCACGCTTTTCTGTACCCTTGTAGTTCCATTAATTAGAAGGCATGGTTGAAGTCAGTCAGTGGGAAGTAGCTGGAATTGGTGTGTTCTGCGTCAGGGAAATAGATAGAATCAGCTAAACAAGTTTCAAACTCTGAAAAGTAAAGTCTTTACTATAATCGAAAGAGGCTCTTCTTTTTTTTTTTATAGTAGTGCTTAAGGTTTTGGAGGGCCATTTTGTGAGCATAGACTTTTAGAGCGATAATAACTTTCCAGAACTCTGATATCAAAATTCCTCTAGCATTTTGAATAGTTTCTGTTGTGTAAAAGTCTGAGCTCAAAGAGCCATAGACTAAAATTGCAGTTTGTTGAAATTAAGATTTTAGGATTGTGTTGAATGCATGAAGTGGTATGTCTTAATACTTTTTAAATTCTAGGTTGTTAGATTGAAGCATGCAAACATTTAATATGTTTTTAATTTAGGTCTTGCTATCACAGATGAAATTTTGCTGAGTAAGGGAGAGTGGTCCAAACTTTTTGAAGCTCCAAACTTCTTTCAGAAGTACAAGTATGTATTTTAAGGCATGTTGGACATGTTGCTCTCTTAAGTAATGGTTTAATGGTAGCATCTATAACATCTCTTCTTGCTAGGGTAATGTTCTACATTTTCATCATCTAGAAGTGTCCTCATAAACAGTGTACTGTTTTTGCTAAAGCCGTAGTTTTTCTTTTCTTTTTATCTTTCTTTGGGTCAAGTAAAAGTGTGGTCCCCTGCAGATTTCTTGTATGTTAGTCATCATCAAAACATGAACTTGTATATCCTGTCAAAAGAGAGAATGGTTAAAATCAGTAGTTAATTTTCCCAGTTTTGGATATTTATTTATATTCCAGAGATTCTTTATAACGTAGGCATAGCTAATAAAATGTAAATATATTCAGTTAATGGTCTTCAGTAGTTACAGCACATAATTGGCCTGCCATTTTCCCCAATTTTAATAAAAGCCTGAACAAATATTTCTGCAAATTTTCTTGGGGTCTAAGTGGGTATAATATATATAGAAATATATTTTTTTATTAAATGTTTTAATACAGCAGTAGTCCAGGTTAAATGCCTGATTGTATTGGTTTTGATGAAAATTGTAAGTTATAATAAATCTGACTTTTAAAAAAAATGGACTTGCACTTTCATTTGCCCTCAGGTGAAAACTTGCCAAAGTCCCACTTAAAATTTTTTTTCTTTAGCACTTTGATCATGTGTTGGATTGTGTTTTGTAATATCTTGAGCAAGGTTCCTTTCTGCTATTTCCCCAATTAAAAACAAGAATGATGACCTTCATGATGTCTCTGTGTTTTGTTTCTGTATCTTTGCATGAAAGAGTAATAGTGGAGCCAAGCTTAATTGTTGAGTTCTGAGCACTTTGGTGTCAGTAAAAAGTTAAATTAGCCTACAGTGCCCTTGTTTTTTAGCCATTCCTTACAATGTGTGCTGGCCATTAAGCAGTTCATATTTCTTTGCCTTTATTTTAACCAATATTGAGGGAGGTACCTTTTTGCATTTAAACTAATAAGTGTATATATTATTACAATACTCTTTAAATGACCACATAAAGAGTACATTATTTTCTCTTGGAAAATAATAATCTCATAGAAAGTTTCTGTACCTCTTAATTCCTCAGGATCACAGGTGAAGGTAGATCTATTCTTTTGCCTCTTTTACTTTACTACCAGCAAGAGGTGGGGTGGGGTAGAATGATTTTGGAAGTATGTAGTTAAGCAACTTTCTTCACTTGAAGAGATTATGTTGAAATTGAACAAACCTTCATGGTGTAATTATATTTCAATAAATTTGCTTTGCTAGAAGTTTAAGGTTTTTTTTTTTTTAAAAAAAAACATTTAGGCTGTCTTTGAATTTGCGAAATAGTAAATAATCATGAAAATCTTCTCTTGAAACATTCAAACACTTTAGGTTATCAAAAATGACTAAGAGGATGTAGCAGCAAATAAAAGATTGTATCAGGGTGACTAAAATTTCAGCTGTAAGTCCTGGGAACATGAAGATTTAAAAGAATGGCTATAGGGGGCTTGCGTGATAGTACAAAGGGTAGGATGTTAACTTTACATGTGGTCGGCCTGGGTTCGAACCCCAGCATCCCATATGGTCCCCCGAGCACCGCCAGGAGTAATTCCTGAGTGCAGAGCCAGGAGTAGCCCCTGAGCATTGCCAGGTATGACCTGAAAGTGGGAAAAAAGACAGTATTTTATTTACGTGGCAAATTTTATTTAATACTTCAATTTAAAACTTTTTCTCTTTAAAATAGTGGTTGCTTTTAGATTTTAGAGATAGTCCATGTTTGGGTTTTTTAAAAAAATGTATATGAGGGGCTAGAGCAATAGCACAGCAGGTAGGGCGTTTGCCTTGTAATGCGACAGACGTGGGTTCGATTCCCAGCATCCCATATGGTCCCCTGAGCACCGCCAGGGTTCCTGAGTGCTTAGCCAGGAGTAACCCCTGTGCATTGCCGGGTATGACCCAAAAAGGCCCCCCCCCAAAAAAAATAAAAGTATATGAAGTACCCCAACAAATACACATCTGAACTGAAATCCTTAGTTTTCCCCTGACTCAGATAGATTTAATCCTAATTTGAAGTATATCCTGAAAATACTGCCATTTGTTATGTGTAGGATTTAAAACCATGTGTAATATACCTGCCCGACATTCTTGGAAGGGAGGGAACCATATAAAAAAAGCAGACAGAACATCTTCCAGAAGATGTCAGTGTTCCTTCAGAAAAAAGGGGTAAAATTGCTTTGTGAAATTTTAAATAGTTCTAAGAAAATATTTGTTTTTCCTGTATAGCAATATAACTAGTAATGTGACTACTTATAGCAGAAGTTCTTTTCCATCAGGGTTTGAGTGGCATAGCAAAAATATTCTCAAGGGTATAAGATTAATGCTTTTTAATTTGAAAGTCTATATTTATAATAGAGTATGTAAAAAGTTTCAAAAATTTTTGAAATTTAGAAAGGAACTATAATTTTGGTCTTGAATTACACTGAAGTTGCAAGGAGTTTTGCTACAATATAAGTATATTTTAAATGTATAGCACAGTTGTGATCTGCCAAGATAAAATGTTAAGTGTTTTTAGATAATAGCATTTAAGGTTAGTTTTCTTAGAAGTTTTTAAATAGGCTTTTAATTCCCTGGAGTTTTTTATTTTATTTATTTATTTTTTTTATTTTTTTTTTTGCTTTTTGGGTCACACCCGGCGATGCACAGAGGTTACTCCTGGCTCTTCACTCAGGAATTACCCCTGGCGGTGCTCAGGGGACCATATGGGATGCTGGGATTAGAACCCGGGTCGGCCGAGTGCAAGGCAAACGCCCTACCCGCTGTGCTGTCGATCTGGCCCCAGTTCCCTGGAGTTTTAATAAAAATTTTTTGGTTTGTTTTTTGGGGGGACACATCTGGCAGTGCTCACGACTTACTGCTAGCTCTGTGGTGATGATGACTTGTGGCAGGCTCGGGACAGTGTGTGATGCTGGGAGTAGGACCCAGGTTACCTGTCAGGGCATGCTCCGTACTGCTGTACTGTCTTTGGCCCCTGTAAATTATTTTTTTTTTAATCAGAAACGGATTACCTTTGGGTTTGGGGTGAGATCATCACTATTTCCTTAAGAATATAGGACTGTAGATGGAAGATCTCAGGTACAGTATTTTTTTTTTAAAGTGGTAGTGTGAAGTACATTTTTTTCCTCATGAAAATTTCTTGAACAACAAATACTGTTCAAATTTAGACATACTTCTTGGTCTCTGGTTTGAGAAATTGAAAACTAGTTTTCACTTTAAAAGTTTAATCTGCTAGTTGGGGTTTCATGCTCACTTCTTCAGATGGATTAGGCTTGTAAATGAATTCTTGATGGTCAACAAAATTTTTGCAGTTTTTTAAAATTAAACTTATTTTAAGTTTTTTGTGGGGGGTGCGGTGTCGCCACTCCTGACTGCTCAGGGCTTACTCCTTGGTCTGCACTCGGATCACTTCTGGCCGGACTCGGACCATACCGGGTATGGGGTTCGGCTGTATGCAAGGCGAGTGCTGGACTCACTTCGCCATCTCTCCTGCACCTATTAAGCTTAATAAGTTACCCACTTTATCTGCGTAAAATGAGACAGTGGAAAGGACTTGTGATACTCTTGTGATGTCTGAGTAAGCGTCCTAAGTGCCTTTGGTGAATGCTGCTTGGGCTCTGCATCCTGCCTCCCTCGTACCTCACACTCTGCGCTGTACGTGAAACCAGCTGCGTTAGACAGTGTATAGAGTGGGTGCTTCTCCCCCTACCCCTTTCGCACAACCAGAGCTGAACTCTTGAAACACAGAAACGTTAAGTTGCCAACAAGATAGATGTTCAAATGTGGATTGTGTATTTTGCCTTTTATCGAAGATTCAGGTCGTTTAGACTATTTTATAGTGGCAGAATTTAAAGATAGAAGGAATTTATCCTTAAGTGGATGAACCTACAAGTAACTTCTGAGTTTTTGCGTGTATGCCTCTTTGGGGGGGGTCGGGAGGAGGGCACCTTCGTTGATGCTCAGGGTTTACTCCTGGCTCTGCTCAGGAATCACTCCCGACGGGCCCAGAGAGCCATATGGGGTTCTGGGGATCAAACTCAGGTTGGCTGCGTTCAGATCAAGCACCCTGTGTGCTGTCTCTGGTTTCCGACCCCTCGTGCCTGCTGTGTATATGTCATTGTCCTCCGTTTAAATAGCTCCGCATTTTGGGGAAGGGGTCTCCAGTAGTGCTGGCAGCCAGCAGGAGCAGTCCTTGGGTGCCCGTGATGCCATGAGGAGCTGGGATTGAATCCACGGCCCTTTGCCTCCCTCAGTCCTTGGGGTAACTGTGTTCCCTGCCAGAATTGCCCAGTTACTTACCCAGAGCATATATATCCTGTGCCATTCCACATCTTCTCCCCTGCGCCCCCCCCCCAAAAAAAAAAAAAAGATTTTTGATCCAACCTGGAAGTGCTCAGGCTGTGCATGACTGGAGGGGCACGGTGGCCCTCGGGACCCAGCACTGCAGGATGGAACTAGGGCTGCCCCGTTGTGTTTGGTTTTACTTTGTTGCTGTGTCACACTTGGCGGTGCTCAGGACTTAGCTCCTGGTTCTGTGCTTAGGGATTATTCCTGGTGAGACTCAGGGACCTTATGGGGTGCTGGGGATAGATTCTGGGTTGACGGTGTGCAAGGCATGTGTGCTGCCCGTTGTTGTGTCTGCCTGTCCTCTTTCCAAACTAATGTTGGCGGTGATTGTCGGTTGCTTTTGGAGGCAACATAAACATCGAAATATTTCATGTAGTGATGGTATCTTTTGAAATGAAAGGCTCTTTTCTCACAGTTGGTGGGGTTGGATTCTGTGTGTTGGATGTTTTTGTGTTCATGTTAGTGACTGTTCTGTGTGTGTGTGGTGTGGAGGGGCCCGTTGCACACACAGCAGTGCTTGGGAACCGTTGCAGGCTCTGCTGTCGGTGGCCTTTGCTGCAGCCAGAGCACGCGCTCAGCCCTTCGAGCTGGCTCTTCAGCCCCGGGAGAGCGGTTTGCATAGCACTGATATGTAGCATAACTGAAGCTTGACCAAAAAGAGTTGGACAAAAATTAAAAGGTATTTTTTTTTCAACATGTAATTTAATCTTTGGTACCTTTTAATTTGAATTTCACAAGCACGTGCGATATTTTCCTGAAGCTACTGATGTAAAATATTGACCTAGTGATCTTTCTTGGGTGTCCCCAAAGCCCTGCTGGTAATTTGCATTGAAAATAACTCATTTGATAAATTTTATTTTAGTGAGCAGCTCTTCTGATTTTATAGTCAGAGCATTCCATCAAAGTCATTGAACCAATGATGCTTAATGTTTGTTTAGTATTCTTGAATTAAACTGCTCCGGGGGTACTAATTTGTTAAAAATGAACTATTTCAGAAAAATTATATTTCCTATATTTAGAAATGCGGGAGTTAGCTTTATGATTGAAATTCTCGGGAACTTTGCTGAATTGATGAAGTGATCTAGAACTGTAACAAAGCTTATTACATTATGGTGTTGATGTCCAGCACTAGAATTTAAGTAAAATAAATAGCATGTTGTCTTTATCTTCAAAGGCATTATATTGTACTTCTAGCAAGTGCACCAACAGAAAAACAACGCCTAGAATGGTAAGTATAAGATTAGACTTTCTAAAAACCAAAACGCTTCCGAATGACTCAGATAAGCAGAGAGGACAGGAGATGGGAGGGAGTCCTTGTGACATTCGTTTTACTTTATGCATAAACCAGAAGTATGAGAATTGGGGGAATAAATACAGATCTTTGTGTTTCCTTCCATGTGTTCGACTACTGGGGTGTCCTTTTTTCATTAGGTACTTGTTGAGCCGTTTTTTATAATTTCACTTGAAAATGACATGATTCTCTTTTCCCCCAGTTTTCGTTCCTGCAATTTTGGGTAAAACAGAAGTCTTTAGTTTTATATATTAAGTTCAGACAGGTGACTGCCCACATGTGTGTTTAAATACGATTTTCATATGAATTGCTTTACATAAACTTCTAATTTTGCTCGTTTCAAAGTATTTAACCTGAATTTTAATTAATACTGACATTTGTTCAGGGTGGGCTTGGTGGAGTCAAAAATCCGAATCCTGGTTGGCAGTTTGGAGAAGAACGAATTTATTACGTTGGCTCACGTGAACCCCCAGTCATTCCCAGCACCCAAAGAAAATCCTGACAAGTAAGGCAATATAATGTGATTGACTTTCCACCGTAACTTGCACTCAGAGAAACTTTCCTTGCCAGTTGTAATAGTCTGTCACTGTTTTACCAAATAGTTCAAAACCAAATTGAAGGTTTGGCTAGTCCTGACCAAAATTCTTGTGGAAAAGAACTCTTCTCGAGAGAAGTCCCTCCCGATGGAAGTGGTGTGGGTGCGGGGGCCGTGTGGAGCTGGGCCTTGCTCCCGGGTGCCAGAGCAGAGCCTTGGAGCGATTCTTCAGGTTCGGGGTGCTTTCTTAACCGGAGTCTCAGTTCTCGAGTCAGCTCTTCAGCGTTTTCCCTTCCCACGGCTCTCCCCTTCCTCCTCTTCCCTGCCTTCCTCTTTGGTCTGCAGCGTGGGGAGGGGGTGCGGCAAGCTGCAGCCCTGCCGGCCTCTTCCCTTCTGCCCTCGGGTGCCTGTTACAGTAGCTGCCGTATGTTTCGCCCTCCCCCACCCCCCAAATTTTTGAAATAAAGCTGACTTGGCTTTGACCTTGCAGCACTGATAGATTCTCGCATCGAGAAGATAGGATAATGAAAGCCGCTTTATGGTATTCCGTTAATAGTCTTTTATAGGCTAGCTTGTGGTTGAATGCTGTGTTTTAAAAAATATTTGAAAATGAAATCCAGCTTAATTTTTTTTTAATCGCCAAGGAATGAGGCATTCTAATACCACACCTTCAGCCGTTGTCCACTTCCTCTACTGTCCTAGGGTCCCCACAGCCAGCCTTCACATGTTGCTGTATTACTAATACTCAAGGTTCTGTTTCTGTGTCCTTCCTCCCCTGCCCCCACAGTGTAATATTAATGACTTTTTGGTTTTTGTTTTGGTGGGGTGCACCCCCTCTGGTGCTCAGTTACCACTTCCAGTTTGGTGTTTTAGGGGAGCCTGTGATGGCTGGCATTGACCACGGCTTCTAACATGCAAAGTGTGTGCCTTCTGAGTTCTCTCTCCATCCCATAAATGAGCCTCCCTCGCTGTCTCCCCAGCCCCCTTCTCTCCCCCCCCCCACAGCTGTTTTCAGGTCTTACTCCGGACTCTGCTCAGGCATCACTCCTGGCGGGGCTTGGGGACCATATAGGATGCTGGGGATTGAACCCAGTTGGCTGCAAGTAAGACACAAGCCTTCCCTGCTGTACTCCCTCTCCAGCCCCTATGAATAACCTCTTTTAAAAAATTTTCATTTACAGGGCTAGAGTGATAGCACAGCGGCCGACCCGGGTTCAATTCCCAGCATCCCATATGGTCCCCTGAGCACCGCCAGGGGTAATTCCTGAGTGCAGAGCCAGGAGTAACCCCTGTGCATCGCTGGGTGTGACCCAAAAAACCTAAGGAAAAATAAAAATTTTCATTTTTAAAATTTTATTTTCCCCTTACACTAGATATGAACACTGGTTTGCAGGTTGTCCATGATTCGGTATTCCAACACCAGTCCCACCACCATTATTTCCAGTTTTCCTATCTACCCCTGAAGCCTGCCCCAGAACAGGTCCTCAATTTACTTCATAGTGCTTGTTATTAAGAATTTGCTTAAAGAATGATCAAAAAATGTTTCAGGAAGTTAATGAAGATGAATAAACTGCTGGAAGGGAGCGTCGGGAGGAGGCTTGTTCTCACCCAGTTGCGCTGCTGTCCTGAGAGGTGTCGCACGGCTCCCACCGTCACACCTCCATTGTCTGAGCTCTGCAGGGTTCTCATTGCCCCCAGGAGGTGGTGACAGTAAGCACCCTTGTCACATTGGGTGAAGTTGGGACAGGGCTGCCATTGAACTTTTTTTTTTTTTTTTTAAGTGAAACCAGGTTTTGTAAGTTTTGAGGATGAGAGCGGGGGAGCATAACACTCCAGAGAATGTGGGCCCCAGTACACAGCCCCGCACTGGACATGAAAGTGCGCATCTCCAGAGGGGAGGTGCGGCGACACGGGGGCTCAGGCGGCACCTCGGCCCGGGAATTGAACTCTCAGCCTTGGGCCCGAAGGGTCAGACTCCACGGAGCGACATTCCCAGAGCTCTGTAATTTTTTTGTTGCTTCAGTCTTAATTATTAAAACCGTGTCTGATCCATTTGGAAAATAAAACTGTCCAGTGTCCATAGGTAATTGCGTCCCCTTGGTTTCTGTTATTCTGTGTAAATTTGTTGATGGGGACTTTCCAACTGATGTTTAAATTTAACAAGTATATCCAAGTAATCATGACTGTCCTTTTCTTGTTGCACATTTCCCCAATATACTGTCTTCATTTTTCTTCATCGAGCACAGCTTTTGTTTCTTTCTGGTTTGAGGGCCATCCCTACTGTGGTCAGGGACTACTCTAGTCTTGGTTGTCCCAGTGATGCCTGCGGGGACCGTGAGGTGTTCAGGGGTCAGGTGCAGCCTCCTGCATTCAGAATGTGCAGCCCAGCCACTGAGCTTTCTCTCTGGCCCTTGAACGTGACTTTGTGCTTCTATGCTTCTAGGTAGTACCTTTATTTATTTATTTATTTATTTATTTTTTTGCTTTATTTTTTTTTTTTGGGGGGGTCACACCCAGCGATGCTCAGGGGTTACTCCTGGCTTTGCATTCAGGAATTACTCCTGGCAGTGCTTGGGGGACCATATGGGATGCCGGGGATCGAACCCGGGTCGGCCGCGTGCAAGGCAAACGCCCTACCCGCTGTGCTATCGCTCCGGCCCCCAGTACCTTTACTTTAGCATAAGTCGCCGTTATTATATTAGCTGTCAGTACATAGGTATATACTATATCCTAAAACTGTTGTTTGTATAGTAATTGGGATAGAGAGAGATGGTGGCGGGGAGAGGGTGAGTTTTGATTCATTTTTGGGTTAGTTTTATTTGGTTTGTTTATACATTGTGTTCTGAATTTTTTCACATCCACTGTCAGCTACATTGATAAACATTTTCATGAAATTCCAGTAAACTGAGTAATAGAGTTCTTACTTTGCAGGGAAGAATTTTGCACGATGTGGGTGATTGGGCTAGTGTTTAAAAAAACAGAAAACTCTGAAAACCTCAGTGTTGATCTCACCTATGATATTCAGTCTTTCACAGATACAGGTAGGTCTCTTCTTGGAAAATCAAACCATATAACTTGTGTTTTTGATTTTTTTCTTAATGTGTACATACCATCATGAGATTTGCAGTAATTTAAAATTACCTGAAATAAAATTACTTGAAAATATTGCATGGTTGTCAGAATGATGGTGCTTTGATTTAGCGTCAGTTCTATCTCATGCACAGATGGACTTTTTCCTCTTGTGGTTGGCCTAAAGTTCGGAGACTCATTTAGAATTTATTATGTTCCCTACTAGGAGAACCATCTCAATATTCGATTGCTTAGAACATAGCTTATTTCCCCCCCCCCCTTTGTTTTGGGCCACAACCGCTGGCACTGGGTGCTGCTCTCCTGGGCCTGTGCGTAGGGGGGGCACTGCTCCTGGCGGTGCTCGGGGCCACCCATGAGTGCGTTGAACCCTTGCTGCTTCTCTGGCCCTGAAGCCCAGCTTCTTAAACCTGGGGCTGTGAGTGTATAGGGCTGCGTAGTTGAATGTTGGGCGCACAGAATGCACGATGTAGTTTTGTTCATTAACAGGAGCAAAATACTTCTGAGTAGCAAAGGGCGGAAATTGTTTCCAAGTCAGATATATTCGATACAGATTTGCCTGTGTCGAGTTTCTCGGCTCCTAAGGGGGTTCAAGGTTGTGAGTGGGGTAGAAGCTCTGTCTCGAAGGCCGAGTCCGAGATGACTGCTTTCGCCTGGAGCAGATAGGAATGTGAGGACTGGAGTCTGGCACCCAGGGTGCAGTGCCCACCTTAGGGCTGGCCGGCCGGGGTCAGCTTTGGGCATCACAGTCCCTCCCTGAGCCGTGCTAGGAGCAGCTCTGAGCTGCACCTGGTGTGGCCCAAAAGCCAAAGAAATGTTGTTTCTGAGGTATGGGACAGGCTGACCTGCACTGCATTCAGACTTGAGTGTTGCCCGAGAGAGGAGATAGCCTGTTGGCTAAAGGTAACACTCGCCCCACCCTCCGGAGTCAAACCGGCCGTGACAGTGTCAGGATTGAAGTAGGAAGAAGTCAGTGTTTCACACCGGAGTGCGTAGCTGCAGCAAATGGATCAAGTCAGTGGTGGGCCATTGCACTTGCTGTAGAATCTGTAAAATCCTACCGGTGCGTTGTTACCTGTGTCCATACTTTTTATTTTATTTATTTATTTTTTAATTGAGTCGCTGTGAGATAGCCCCTCACAAAGCTGTTCATGGTCAGGCTTCAGTCACACAGTGTTCCGCCACCCACCCCTCCCCCATGGACATTCCCCAGCACCAGAGTCCCAGGTTCCCTCCCATCTACTGCAACCCCCCTGCCCCTCTGTGGCGGCTGCTTTTCTTTCCTCTCTTCCCCCCCCCCCTTGTTCTCTTGCTCTCCCTCACTCCCTCTCCTCTCTTCCTTTTTCCTTCTTCCTCTCTCCCTTTCCATACTTTTATTTTTCTGTTGGTGCTGACATGGTGAAATTTAAAGGTGATTTTTTGGTTTGTTTTTAATGTTTTCCCCTGGTCTTTAGTATGTGCTCGGTGGTGCTCAGGGCTCATTCCCGGCGATGCTCTGCGCCTGCGTGTCTGCTTGTCTTTGAACCTGGGTTGGCCCCGTGCAGGTCAGGTTCCCCACCGTCTAGACTCTCTTCGGCCCAGTGGGGGATAGATTGATAGACAGGCCGTGCATTCCTAGGACATTGAGAATAGATTCGTTTTTACATTAATTTTTTAGCAGATTTCCCACCTCTTTGGTTTTTGTTTTGGTTTGATTTGGGGCCACCCCCAGGGTGCTCAGGTCTTGTTTTCCTGGCTCTGCTCGGGGATTGCTCTTAGAGGGTCCAAGGGGCCCACGTCTGAGTCGGTTGTTGCAGGCCGGGCACCATGCCCCCTACTGCCTCTTTGGCCTCCACCAGTTTTCCTTTTTCAATTAAAAGTTTCCCTTTTTGGCAGTGGAAGTGGGGCCTGATCTGTTTATCTTGAGGAATTATCAGTGTTGAAAAGTATCTAGTACTATTTATCAAAAGTTACATTATGACCCATTGAATTTCTAGGAACTTTGAGTTTTTTTGGGGAAGAAAACTCTTAATTGTCTTGTATCTTTTTTTTTTTTTTTTTTTTTTTTAAATTTTGGGGGCCACAGCTGGCTCTGGGCTTTGGAGTTCTTCCTGACTCTTGAGGTCAGGCCCTGCAGCATGCAGGCTCTGCCCAGCCTGTTGAGCAGTCCCCCCCGCCCTCGGGGGATAGTGACCGGAATGGCTTATGGGATGTTACAAAGGAAAACAAATTGAACGTGTTCAAGGCTTATTCTTACCCTTTTAATGTCCTGTAACATTTCTTCAAGCTTGATCCTAAGGGAGGTAGTTGCAAGTATCTCTTTATTGGTATTCAGGCAAAAATTTTGAAATCTACCTTTTCTCCCCACATTTTTTTTTTTTTGCAGGTGGGAGTGGGGGGGGGGTAGGGTATGGTCTCACCAGCACCAGCAGCGTTCAGGGCTTACTCCTGAGTGTGTGCAGGGCTCAGGGGGCCATATGGGCTGCCATGGATTGAACCGGGATCTGTGCGTGCAAGGCAAGCACCCTACCTGCTGTTCTGTCGCTCCAGCCCCGACCCCGTACTTGCTATTTATCCACTTTTATTTTGCGTCTGCTTTTAGGATACATTCAGATTTCTTTTTCCTTTTTTTTCTTGCTGTCATCCTAAATATAATCCTCTGCTCTGTTGGATTAATGCCCTTATTTTGCCTTTTCTATCTTTACCTTTTCTCAGCATCTAAAATGAATCTAAGGCAAATCCTGTCATACCTGGTGAAACTGTAATGACTACCCATCTCGCACAGAGTGAAAGTCCGAGTTTGACTTTCATTCCTGTGGTTTGTAAGCCTGTGATTGGGCCCTCTAAATATGTCTTAGGAATCATGTGATAGGAGGATAAGAGGTGATAAGGCTAGGAATGTTCCCAGTAGGACCTGAGGCAGCATTCTTAGTAGTCAGAGACTAAATTTTTAGTAGTCAAAAACTAAATAGTTCTTGGAATATGTTTGATACTTACATTAAGCAAAGGTAGACACCAAATGACCATCCACTGTTCATTTTCTGTTGTCTGTCAGATGAGGTTTCGTGCCAGGTTTAAGAAAGACTTCAGGGCTGGAGAAGTTCGCCGAGAACCTCTCAGCACCTCAGAGGTTCCCGAGCCCGCCAGGAGTAAGAGCACAGGCATCTGTGACCCGCCCCATCCCCCCCGAAAAGGAATCTTGTGTGTCAGAAATAGACGATTGATTATAACTTGTGAGGGATGGCCCCTTATTTCTTCCTTGAACGTTGGCTCTTTCTGGAATGTTCATTTACCGGCAATTCAGACTGAGCTTCCTTTCTCCCTATACAGTTTTCCTTCATTGGACTTAACCACCAACTAGTAGAAAATATACTTTAATTTTTGGTTTATTTTCCTATTTGGGCCAGACCTGGTAGTGCTCAGGACTTATTCCTGGTTCTGTGCTCAAGGGCCACTCCTGGCGGGTCTCAGGGACCCTGTGGGCTGCCGGGAAACGGACCTGGGTCAGTTGCACGAGAGGCCAGTGTTCCACTTGCTGTATCTTCACTCCGACTCTGAACATGTATTTTCCTGTTTATCAGGGCCTCCCTACTAGAGTTACGGACTCCGAAGGCCTGTGCTCAATAAGTATTTGGTCTAGCATAAAGAACTGACATTTCTGTTTTCCCTTTAGGACTAAATTGTGTGGTTCTTATGTGGGGGGTGAGGGAGGGGGGCCATTCTCGGCAGCTGGGCAGGCGGTCAGTGGAAGGACCGAGTGCAGAGCTGCTGAGCTGGGCAGCACCACGGCCACCTCGGGGCTTGCCGTTGGGCTGTTCTTCATGTGGGAGCCAGAGGTGCACGGGGCCCACCCCTGGCCCTGAGCTCGGGGGGGGGGGGGGGCAGATGAAGTACAGGGTTGGAACCAAGGTCATGGCCAGAGCCACGCGCTAGACAGGCTCCTAAACGTCTGCACTCTAACCCACCCCCGTTTCTGTGATATAAAAATAGGACATTATTTTCATGGCAGACTTGGAAAGGTATTTTTAGGTTTTATTGCACTTATTACATACTTGAATTTGAATTTTTTATTTCACTATTATATGAGTATAGGATTTGAGAATCCCTTTGCCAGTTTTTCCATTTTTAGAAGAGTTAATCTCTGATTGTTAATACCTTTCAATTATTACACTGGGAGAATAATGCACTTTGTTCTTTTCCATACCTTATTTTAAAAAAGACACTTAGAATTTGCTCATTAATAAATGTTAAGTTAGAGATAACTTTTGATGGTTTTATGGATTCAGTATTAATGGAAAAGTGATGCCTATTCAGAATAGCTTCTCCTGAGTGTGTCTGACTGCCTTATTAAGATGTTTCTGTGTCTTGTAACAATTTCCTAATTGTATAGTTCATAGGCAAGCAATAAACAGCAAGATGTTTGAGGTGGATATGAAAATTGCTGCAATGCATGTAAAAAGAAAGCAACTCCATCAGCTGCTACCTAATCATGTGCTTCAGAAAAAGAAAAAGGTAAATGTAGAAAATACTTACAAAAGCATTACTAACAATGTTCCTATGCATCAGGTACTTTACGTTTAGGTTAAGGTTAATGTCGTCTGAAACAGCTCACATCGTTGGTCTCTGGGGGGAGCAGTTCTGGCACGTGAAACTGCTTTTCACCGGGTCTCCTGCACACACCTCCCTTGGGTGTCAGATACCTTAGTAATGGTGTTGCATAGCTTTGTTTCACACATACGCGCACTCTCTCCTCAAACTCTGTCCTTCTTAACCTTATAATATCCTGCATCAGTATGTAGTGTCTTTTCCTGTAAAAACAAAATACTAAATTGTATAGATTTGGAATCAAATTTTTTACTTTAAAAAGCAAATAGGCTTTATCTTGATAAGAATTCTCCATGCATATTAAAGATGTTAGAAATAGGATTACAAGATAATTGACAGCTGCAGGAGTGCCATGTAGTATGGCATTCCCATGTTAGTGCTTCCTGGTTTGTCCAGTAGCCGTGTATTTCCGTGGACTTCGGGTAGAGGACATCTGGGAATTTGAGTGCAGAGGTAACAATTACACTTTCACTGTTAGTAGTTTTAAAAAATAGGTGCTAGTTTCTGTAATGGATTACAGCAGTAAAAATGAACAAGACCTAGCTACACTTAAGGTGGATGCATATGAGTATCTTCTACTTGACGTCCACAAGTTTAAAAAAATTAAAATATCTTATTTAAATTTAAAAATTAAATCATTAAAATATCTTATTTAAAGGTGTATAAAATTAAAGCTATATGTTAGGGAATGATAACCATGGTTTTTAACATAATGGATGGTCACTGGGGCTATGAAAAGGAAATTGAGCTAAGAGGGCATCTGCTTTCATGCACATTTCTCAAAGAGAATTGACAGGTTGTAGTATTTTGAGTCTGGGTATATCGTAGATACAAGTATAGATGTTACAGTGAAGTGAGTACTACAGTAAGTCTTATGTTGTGGTGGGAGATACAGGGGAAAGACTAGATGTTCACCATTCCGAACTGGGACATGTGTAACTTCGTGTTCTTGATTTGCCTAAGCACTAGTGTAGGGCATATTAGGATAACTATGTGTAAGTGGTGGATGGATTTGTGCTTGGCATAAATTAGCAAATAAAGGCCTTAAGGCTTGATTCTGTTTTAATCACCATCATTGTAGTGCATAGTCTGGGGCTAGGGCACTTAGAGTTTTAAGGTGTAAAATTTAATTTTTAAGTTTCATTAAATGTGTTATTGTGAAACACATTCAACAGAAAATCTACCATTGGGCAATTTTATGTTTAAAGTATCAAGCAAAGCATTTGTCTCTTACTTTTCCTTGATGTGCTATATTATTAGATTTAAGCAGCCGTACTTAAATGTTTAATATGTATAAAAAGATACGTTTATTTGGTTTTAGAAGAGAATGTGAATAGATAATTTTTTGACACTTTGTTTTTAACTGTAATGGCCATTTCATTACTGAAGTAGTTCGGCTTTCAGAACCCTTTTATGACTCCCGTTTATGATCAATTGTCATATAAAACAAGTAGTATATAATTTTCATCAATTTTTAAAATTCTGTTTTTTAATATCCTAGAGATAAAATCTTCTGGAATAGAAAAAGAAACAATGATAAGAATATTAACTCTAAAAATTTAGTTTCTCAAAGAAACTAACCATACTCATTATCTAGTAATAGCTATACTTAATATCTTCATTTTGGAGTTTTTGTTTTCGGGGTTAGGGGTGCAGCTCACCTGGCTGTGCTCAGGGACCAACCCTGATGGGCTCAGGGGTCCATCTGGGGTGCTGAGGATTGAACTTGAGTCAGATGTGTGCAAGGAAATTGCCCTGCCCACTGTATCTTGACCCTAATGTCGTGGGTTTTACCCACACAGACTATACAGTGCTCACACGCATTTTCAAAGTTTTTCATAAAAACTTAGATTTTTGTGGCCTTCATGTTCATATGCTAACTATATTGCAAATACTCAGATTCCTTTAAATTACAGACACTGGCTGCTTTGTTTGGGGCCACACCTTATATAATCACTGTGATTGATAAATCTATCACCTGATGTTTGTTTAGATTATTTACAAGTTTGTGCTGGAAAATAATTCTTGCTTTTACAAAGTAAATAGGTATTCAGAGATTTATCTAGATCCATCAGTCTTTTTTGCTATCATTAGTGTCATTTTATTAACTATTTGCAATGCACTGTACCAAGTTTCTGATTTGTTTTGTGTAAAGAAAATTTTTGGTTTTTGCACTACTGGCAGTGCTCAGGCCGGCTCCTGGCTTTACGCTCAGGGATCACTCCTGACGGTGTTCAGGGGCCGTCTGGGATGCTGGGGATCAAACCCGGGTCAGTCATGTACATGGCAATTGCCCATCACTCATACAAGCATACCGTAGCGCTGGGTTCCCAGATTTCTATATTTCAAGAGTCAGCGGCTCCTGAGTGTCTCCCTTCACTTGTCAGCCTTTGGTCCTCCGCCTTGTTGGAGGAGTATCCAGCGGGGGTGGCGGCGGGCATCGCTTCATGCCAAGCGTGTGCGCCAGCCCTTTGAGTTACCTTGCAGGCCTGGTGTTGCTTCTTTCATAGAAGAAGCAAAGTCAAAACCTTGCCAAATGTCATGTTAGTATGTGCTGTGACTTAGGTTTGTCCGTGTGTGTGTGTGTGTGTGTGTGTATTTGTGTGTCTGTGTTGTCTTTAGGCAGCAGTGTTGAGCATTCCCACACTTCCTGGTGTTGAAGTCTGTTAAATTTACATGGGTGACCGAGCAGAGGCAGAGTCACTTAAGTGTGATCCTTTTGTTCGGAAAGACCTGTTAAAAACATCCACACACGCACATTGATCATTCCCACGGTGACCAGCTCTCTCACCGCTTTTATTACCTGGCCCACAGGCTAACAGCATTCCAAATGATTCTGTGGAATGAAAGGTGATTTCCAAATTGACTTCGTTTCTGAAGTCATTGTGATCATAATACCACACCGATGTCTTCAGCTTCTTCTTTTCACTAGCTCAAGTTCAGATCCTTATGTGGTGGAGGGTGAAATCCATAGTGTTTTTGCACAGGAAAGTTTCTTATTTAGGATATGAGGGAATTTTCCTTCGTAAGCAAGTAATACTGTTTCCTCCTCTCACTTCTGCCAAGTTTCATGTTCCCTTTTTTTTTTTTTTTGGCCTTTTGGGTCACACTCAGCGGTGCACAGGGGTTACTCCTGGCTCTGCACTCAGGAATCACCCCTGGCGGTGCTCAGGGGACCATATGGGATGCTGGGAATCGAACCTAGGTCGGCCATGTGCAAGGCAAACGCCCTACCTGCTGTGCTATTGCTCCAGCCCCTCATGTTCCCTTTTTGATCACTATTGAATCATAAATGAAAATGGTGCTTCTGGAGCACTACAAAGATTCCCATTTGGGAAGTCAGAGAGCATGCATCCATAGACTCCCGTACATGGGTTGTAAGTTGTTGTCAAAGTGCATGTTGCTTTCATTAAAATTGTTCCTTAGGTAAGTGAGCATTAAACATATTCCAGTTTTTTTTTTTTTTTTTTGAAAGCTGAAGACATCAGTGCATCAGTGTGGTATTATAATTGGGTTGATTGCAGAAACTAAATCACTTTGGAAATTGCATTTCATTCCATAGGATCACTTGGAAAGCTATTAGCTTGTGGGTACAATATTTGCCTTGCATGCAACTGACCTGGGTTTAATCCCTGGCCCCGTATGTCCCTGAAGCCTGGCTGGGAGTGGTCCCTGAGTGCAGAGCCAGAAGTAAGCCCTGAGCACTGTCTGGTGTGGCCCAGTAAAACCAACCAATCGACCAGAAGAGCCTCAAGCTAGCCTATCTTACATTGAGTAACTTTTTGAATACTTAGTTTTTTAGAATTAGGAAAATTGTTTTCAGAAAATTGCTTCTGCTTTTTATTCTGTACTGTTAATTGTATTATGGCTAAATTCTAAATTGTACTTTGAGCACTTGAAATTTCTTGGTTTCAGACAGTCTCATTTATTTATAAATAGTGGCATTTTGAGTATACTTGATAAATGTTTTAAATTATATTTTTATGTTTATTGTAGAATAAAATCTGTAAACAAATTTCTTGCAATCCTACTAGAAATTTGTAAACAAATTTCTTCTAACCCTGTTACGGTTAATGTTATATTTTTTCTAATTTATATGCATATACGTTTATAGTCCTGATAAAGGCTTATGTATTTTCATAATGCAACACTTTTAAATTTTCACTGTGATGTACATTGACTGTGTATGTTCCATGTAGCATTATTTACTCCTTTCCTTTTGAAAGTAGCTTAAGTCAAAGCTCTTGGAAGTCAGGAAGTATGTGTCTCTCAGACTTCCCTTTCGTAGGAAGCGTCACACTTTTTTTTTTTTTTTTGGTCTACTTAGTATTGTGTCTTACAGTAGAAATAAATATCATTTATGTAAAAGGCATTCATGTTCTTAAGATCTAAGTAAAATAAAAATATACTTGAATTTTGTGTGATTTCAGCATTCAACAGAAGGTGTCAGGTTAACCCCTCTGAATGACAGCAGCCTTGACTTGTCCATGGACAGTGATAACAGCATGTCTGTGCCTTCACCCACCAGTGCTATGAAGACCAGTCCATTGAACAGTTCTGGCAGCTCTCAGGGGTACGTACGGAAGCCCAGTGGGACAGAGCAGGTACATGCTTGTGAGAGTATATAGATAAAACCTTATTCCTGTTGCATCTTGAGATTGTTTCTTTAGAGAACAATTTAATTTTAGCCTTCGGGACAGTGACATTTTGGTCCTATTTTTGTCTTTCGTTTTGGGACAGGTATGTCTTAAGATGCTAAAGAGTTGGAGCCAGGGGGGCTGGAGCGATAGCACAGCGGGGAGGGCGTTTGCCTTGCACGCCGCTGACCCAGGTTCGAATCCCAGCATCCCATATGGTCCCCTGAGCATCGCCAGGGATAATTCCTGAGTGCGTGAGCCAGGAATGACCCCTGTGCATTGCCGGGTGTGACCCAAAAAGCCAAAAAAAAAAAAAAAAGAGTTGGAGCCAGAGTGATAGGCCACTGGCTACAGTGTTTGCCTCGCAAGGCGGCTGATCTGGGTTTGGTCCCTCACACCCCGTATGGCCCCGGAGCCCAGGCGGGAGTGATCTCTGGCACTGGCGTGATGGGGTTTGAGATCTGAGCTTGGAAAAGCTACACGTGGAATTGGATCATGGCTGAATGTAAAGTTGGGGGCTATGAATAACTTTGTAAATTACAGTACCTCAATTAAGAAATATTTTTAAAAAATACTAGAGTGTTAGCATCACATTTCCTCTCAGCTCCTGTATTGAGGTTCTCCCACGGCCAGTAGTGCTGGAAATGAGTGGTGGAAGTACACCAGAAAAGAGGGATGGAAGCACCCCTCTGCCGTGGGACTGTTGCACAGCTTTTTTTTTTTTTTTTTGGTCACAACCCAGCGATGCTCAGGGGTTACTCCTGGCTTTACACTCAGGAATTACTCCTGGAGGTGCTTGGGGGACCATATGGGATGCCGGGGATCGAACCCGGGTTGGCCGTGTGCAAGGCAAACGCCCTACCCGCTGTGCTATCGCTCCGGCCCCCTCCTCCTAGTGTTTTTAAGAAGTCTCCACTTCCTGTAGAGCCATAGCCTTTTTTGACATCAAATATCATTTTTGGACATCAGAACACAGATTTGGTTTTCTTCGTGTTTTCCCTTGACCTTTGCATTTGTCATTCCCCTACCCCCCTTTGTCTTGGCTTTAGGGCCACGCCTCGTGATGCTCATGGCTCTGCTCTCTGGATGGAATTATCACTATTGTGTCATATTTTCTTAACTATTTGTCTCCTCTTGACATACTATGTAAATTTTGAAAAGGCGGTTTTGAAAATTGAGTTGTTAAAGTACAACCAGTGGCAAAGGGACCGAGTAGGATTTCTCTGGCAAAGAATGAACTAGAAAATGCTACAGTATGGTGGGTGGGTGACACAGCATCCCGGTAGGTCTGGTGCAGATACTGGACTTGATCATGTTCACGGAAAGGTTTGTTGGACAGCTATGGCTTTAGAATGTTGATATGCTTTTGGCTGCTTTGATTTCATCAAAATCAGACACTGATATACATATGAGAAGTAAAATTACAGAGTTATAACCTAAAAGAACTCTGTACATGTTCGATTTTGTTGCTGAGTTTTGCTTTCTGTTTTGGCGCTCTCTAGCAGAAACAGTCCTGCTCCAGCTGTGACGGCAGCCTCTGTGACCAACATCCAGGCTACTGAAGTTTCTGTGCCACAAGTCAGTTCCAGTGAAAGCTCAGGGGGTGAGGACATTGTTCTGACAAGTGGAGAGTGCTTACTTTATATTGGGTTTGACCTCATTTTAAAAGGTGACTTTGTTGCTAAAGAATTTGAACTCAGTCGTTTATAATTTATCTGACTTTTGGGGACTGGAGAGGTAGCGCGGGGATTACGGCCTTCCCGTCACGCTGCTGACGCTGATTCCGTCTTGCCATAACCTGAGGACTCCCAGACTCCAGGAGAGATGCCGGAGCACGGGCAGAGGTGGCCCCAGACACAAAATTTAGAAATGATTTTATTTTCTGCTGGTGGAGATTGAACATAAGGGCTCATGCATATTAGCTAAAGTTTTTAAATACCATTTTATTATCTGTATCATTTTCAGTGAAATCAAATTCGGGGGAGCTTAAAGCTTATCATTTGATTCTGATAGAGTGTAATTCCTGCCTTCGTGTGCTTCAGGGCCATCGAGTGAAAGCATTCCTCAGACTGCCACACAACCAGCCATTTCACCACCACCAAAGCCTACGGTCTCCAGAGCTGTTCCTCCAGCACGTCTGGTTAACCCACCACCTAGACCTTCAGGAAATGCAGCAACGAAGATCCCTAATCCTGTAGTTGGAGTCAAGAGGACATCCTCCCCTCATAAAGAAGAGAGTCCCAAGAAAGCCAGAACAGAAGAGGTATCTGTATGTTAGCCTTTGGAATGCGGGTTTTTCTTTAAAATCCAGTGGAAGAAAGCCTTTCGCGGGCCAGAATTGACAGCGAACCAGGTGGAAAGCTCTAGAGAAGTCTTGGGTGATGCTTCAGGGTGGCCTGTGTTTGCCCTTCTCAGTGACGCCCTGGCGCAGACTCTGTCTGGAGCGCGGTTTCAGCTCAGCGGTCGCCTGGGGGGCTTCTTCCCGTCTCTCGGGGGACTGATCCTTTGATAGCTTCTTCCAGGCTACTTCCTTTCTTTTTTCTTTTGCATTTTTGGCTCTTTGGCCCACACCCAGCGGTGCTCAGGGCTTACTCGTGGCTCTGCACTCAGGAATCACTCCTGTCCTTGCTCGTGGGGTGCCAGGTGGGATGCCGGGGCCCCTGGGTCAGCCTTGTGCGAGGCAGACGCCCTGCCTGCTGTCTGTTGCTCTGGCCCCTCCTCTGCTGCTTTCGCTTTCGTGGTTTATGGGGAGCTTTGGAGGTTTCCATGGCCCTTGATACTACAGGATCGCTTAATGCTTGAGGTTCTTGGGAAATTGGTCAAAATTCTTTCTACTGAAAATTAGAAATCTGGGTTAGTTTTGGAACACGAAATGACTGTTTCCTTCTGCCTTTTTTTCTGATGATTTCTAGCTCTTTGCTCTTTTGCTTTTTGTGGGGGCTGGATTTTCTCCCGGGGGTCCTGGTACCAGAGATTGAATCCAGGTCCTCACACTTGAAAGACTTGTGCTCTGTCACTTGAAATGTCCCAGGTGGTCTATGTATGAGCTTGCTTTCTAGGGTAATTTGTTTCAGTTTAGACTTTTCAGTAAGCTATAGGATTGATTGGCAGATAATCTAAATTTTTCATTTTCGAGAATAAAGCTTCTTTTTTTAAAAACAGGATGAAACAAGTGAAGATGCTAACTGTGTTGATTTGAGTGGACATGCTAAAACAGAAGCCAAGGTATACTGCTTTAGCCTTGGGGGACTGTGTTTCTTTGAGTGGACGTGCTAAAGCAGGCCAAGGTACACTGCTGTAGCCGTGGGGGACTCTGTGGCCTTGAGTGGACATTGCTGAAACAGAGACCAAGGTATACTGCTGTGGCCTTGGGGACTCTTGCTTTGAGTGGACATGATAAACAGGCCAAGGTATACTGCTTTAGCCTGGGGTACACAGACAGCAGCTAGGCCCCTAGACACTGTACTTTGTCTTACAGGTTTCAGATTAATTTTTAGAGATGTACTTGTCCCTTTTAAATGTTAATATATTGTGTTGAAATTGAATTTCTAAAATGATGGAAACCCTAGACCTTTGGTAATGTGTTCCCTTGGGACCGAGGACAGTGAGAGGAATATTGCACCTTTTCAAGAGCTTAAGAGGGCGAGCGATTGACCCATTACCAAAGGAAATAAAGACTGAGGAAGGCTGGGGTGGTTTGTAGGGTACTATGGTCTCTGACTGCGGACATAATGCTTGCTCCAGGGGATTGAAGGAGACGGGGTCCGGCAAGCCTCTGAAGAGGTCACTGTCGGCATGGGAATGGGATGTGTTTGGACAAGCAGCTTGGCTAGGCTCCGGCGGGAAGTGGCACCTAGGGGGATTGCCTTCAGGCCAGCGTTGGGACAGGGGTTTACTTTTTTCTCAAGAAATTAAGATGAACCGAAGGCTTTAAGGTTTTTTCTCCTTGTAGAAAACTTGAAAGTGTTCCTCTTTGCCCCAGAATTATCCCACTTTTTTTTTTTTTGGGGGGGGGGTGGTTGAGCATGGTTTAGGCCACACCCAGCGGTGCCTGGGGACTCCTCCTGGCTCTGCTCAGAGTGTCCCCGGCAGTGCTGAGGGGACCCTAGGTAGTGCCAGGGTTACTGTCCTGGGTCTGCCTCGAGCGCAAGGCCAACGCCTTAGCCCCTGTACTGTTCAAATCTCTGTGGACACGCCCTTCTCACTGCCGTTGGTATTTTCACAGATACTCTTTGATGTCGGTAGACTTTATGTACTCGTTCACACTAGTACCTTTTGTTCTCAAATATCTGTTCACCCTACAAATCAGCAAACATCGTTCATGTCGTTGTATACTATATAAAATATTAATAGCTGCATAGAATGCTATTTTAAGACTGGTATCATATTTTACATAATCATTCCAGTTATGTCCATTCAAAAAAAGAAAATTGCACCCTTCCTCTGTAATATCGCCAGCTAAATATTGCCATCTATTTCATGTTCATTTCATTATAATAAGTAGAATTACCACAGCACATAGATTACTGTAATGTTCTGATCTCTGCATTGCCAGATTGTGCTCCTAAAATACTGTATTTCCTCTATTTCTACACATCCTCTGGTGCTCAGGGTTTTACACTTTGCTCTTCTCAGGGGTCAGTCCCGGGGAGTTTCTGCGGGAGGGGGGACGACAAAGGTTGGACCATATGAGATGCCAGGGATCAAACGTGGGTCGCCGTGTTCAAGGCAGGCGCCCAGTTCTGCTTACACCCTTTCACTCTTCTGTTTCAAAAAGAGTTCGTATTTCATCATTGTTGTATATATTGTTTAATAGAAATGGAATTTATTGTTGACTTACATTTGGGGGGCCACTCCTGGTGTGCTCTGGGATGGTTATGTGGTGTCAGGAATTAAAACTGGGGCCAGCCACATGGAAGGCCAGCACTTTACTTCCTGTACTATCTGATCCAGCCTATGTTCATTTATTTATTTTATTTTTCTTTTTTGGTCACACCCGGCCACGCACAGGGGTTACTCCTGGCTCTGCACTCAGGAATCACTCCTGGTGGTGCTCAGGGGACCATATGGGATGCTGGGATTTGAACCCAGGTGGGCTGCTTGCAAGACAAACGCCCTACCCACTCTGCTATCGCTCCAGCCCCTGTTTATTTGTACTTTAAAAAAATTTATAGCCGAGAAATGCTGTGATTCACTTACTAATGTATTTGTATTTAGGTAGAATTTGTGTGTTGATTTTTTTTTTCTTTTCTTTTTTCTTTTTGGATCACACCTGGCGATGTACAGGGGTTACTCCTGGCTCTGCACTCAGGAATTACTCCTGGTGGTGCTCAGGGGACCGTATGGGATGCTGGGAATCGAACCCGGGTTGGCTGCGTGCAAGGCAAATGCCCTGCCTGCTGTGCTATCGCTCCAGCCCTGTGCATTGATTTTTTTTAATTTTAATTTTTTGGTCAGGGAGCCACACCTGGCAGTGCTTAGGGCTTTCTCCTCGCTCTAGCTGAGAGCTCACTCCTGGTGGGCTTGCGGGACCAGATGGGTGCCGGAGATCAAAGGCAAATCCCCTGTATGCTGTACCTGGTGCATTATTTGGGAGGAGGACGGGAGTTTACTTCTGTATTTGTTCTTGGGTGACACCCTGCGGTGCTCAGGGCTTACTCCTGTCTCTGTGCCGTGGGGACCAGGCCTGTGTTGTCTGCACAAGCAGGCATACTCCCTGCTGTGCTGTCTCCGCTGCCCTGGCATTTTCTACTTTTAATAAAAGACACGGAAGAAGGTTTGGGCTTTACTTTTATTTAATAGTGACTACTTAATTGTATAATGAAGAAACCTGGGGTTTGTGTTCTGTTAATTTTTTTCTCCAGACAGCATTTCATAATGTACCTGTTTGTGTCTTTAATTACTTTTGCTTACGACGGTGAAGTTGGAGTTAGTTGGAAAGTCATGAAATTTTTGAACTAGGGCTTAAATAGGCAAATCTCAAGTGGTAAGATAACCTCTGTCTAGGGGTAATGATAATTTCAGTCACGTTTTTCTCGATTTTCATCTTCCCTCTTTATTAGCTGCCAACATGGTTTTGTTGTTCTTCTTAAAGTCTTTTCCTCCCTTGTCCTCTTTGTCTCGCAGGAACAACTTGATACAGAGACAAGTACAACTCACTCAGAAACTATTCAGACAGCGGCTTCTCTGTTGGCCTCGCAGGTATTGAGTGCAAAAAGCAAAGAGAGTTTGGTGGATGTTCTAAGGTTCGGGTGCTAGATGGAATGCGTGTGTGTAGGCCAGTAAGTTCTGTGAGAGAAATCACCTGCCTAGCCTCCTAATTTATTTTTTTATAGTTTAAAGGTAGAGTTTGATGGGACCATTATTTTGTACTGTGGATATGCTATAGCTTAATCCCTTTTATGTTATTGGAAGTTTATGTTATTTAAATCCTCACTGATTTGCAGTTTTCATACAAAGATATTTTTTTTTATAGGTAAGAGTCAATTATGAAAATTAAAAAAATTTTTTTCAGGGTTCTTTTGTAAGGTCAGTAGGATCTTTTTATTTTTTAATGTATTTTCAGGAGAGGGTTTGGGTCACTTCTGGCAGTATTTGGGATCCTATACGAAGTACGAGGCATGGAAGCCTAGCACCTTAACCCCGTTAACTTCTCTCTGGCTCTCTGATCTTTCTCCCTTTTGGTTTTTGTTTTTGGCCACACCCGGTGGTGCTCAGGGCTTTCTCCTGGATCTGTGCTCAGGGATAACTCCTGGCAAAACTCAAGGGACCATATGTGGTCCCAGGTATCAACCCTTACTCACTGCACTATCTTTCTTGCTCTGATTTTTAAATTTTTAATAATTTCTGTCCTTTGACCTAATTTTTCAATTTCTCATTTGTAACCTGTTGCTTTTTATTTATTTATTTATTTATTTATGCTTTTTGGGTCACACCCAGCAATGCTCAGGGGTTACTCCTGGCTTTGCACTCAGGATTGCTCCTGGCAGTGCTTGGGGGACCATATGGGATGCCGGGGATCGAACCCGGGTTGGCCGCGTGCAAGGCAAACGCCCTACCTGCTGTGCTGTCGCTCCGGCCCCACCTGTTGCTTTTTTAAATGATGTTTTGTTGTCCTAGAAAATTATATTCCCGTGCATGTATCAGGCATGGGAATATAATTTTTATATTGAATCTTTTTAAATTAGTTGTTAAAACTTGAATGTTTTTATATTTTAGTTGTATTCTTGAACCCTTTCAGATTTTATGAACACCAAGGTCTAGGTCAAATTCTGATAAGGTATCAAAGTAATGTCTCCTTAAAGAACACAGCAAGTTGATTAGCATCTCCAAAATAACAGAACAAGTATGCTACCGAGTGTTATTTCTCTGTTGATCATGATGACTTTTTTTTTTTTTTGCTTCCTGTCTGTTTTACTTTATATTTTAGGCCTCCCAAGCAGTGCTTTAGGGGTCCCCAGCTTGGCCACCTGCAGTGTAGTTGGACTGGCCCTGCAGGCCTTAAGCTTTCGTGCCGAGGCCCACTGTACAGGGGCACAGCGTCATTCCTGCACGGCTGGGTCCTCCTGTGCCTCAGGTATATGCAGGGCGTGCACTCCCGCCCTCTGCTTACTGCCGGGAGCATTTATTTGAAGCCTTCTAGGTATTGTGCATGAGTTAGCTTTTTTTCTTTTTTAAATTCTTTTTCTGGACAATACCTGGAGATAGGGTCCATCCTGACTCTCTGTTTAGGGTCCACTGCCAGTGTTGCTCAGGACCCTGTGTAGTGCCGGGGATTGAGTGGGATCAGCCAGACGTGAGGCTCTTACTTACTACTAGCTCTTACACTAGTAGTGTCTCCCGCCTCTGGCATCTTCCTTCCGGGGCCAGAGCTGTAGCACTGAGGCCGGGAGCTTGCCTTGCAGACGGCTGAGCCGGCTTCAGTCCCCGGCACTTCGTGTGCCTCGAGCCCTGCCAGGAGTAATCCCCGAGTACAGAGTCGGGATCAAGTTTTCCTTCCAATTAAAAGATTTGTAGGGTCATTTAGAGAAAGAAAATCACCCAACTTTAAAAAAATTATGTGGGTTGAAAGCATTAATTCTGTTTGGTGGTAATAAGGAACATGTTCATTTCTGAGGTGCTGATTATATATAACACTGGCCTGTTTTCAACGAGAGAGCCTTATTTATTTATTTATTTATTTATTTATTTATTTATTTATTTATTTATTTTTGCTTTTTGAGCCTTATTATTTTAAGATAAACTTGAAATATTTACATATGAAATGATAGGATCTTCAGAATGATTTGGAAGCACCAGTGGGAGGAACTGTGTGTAGTTTGACTATTTCACAGTTGAAGCTGGCTGCTGCTTACTCTGAAGTTCTGTGTAAAAACATTTGAAAAATACTTCATCTCTGTTTGATTGTTAACATTCTGAAACTTCCCCTAAGTTTAGAATAACTTACTGTTCAGGTGTATAGATTTTGTTTTATAATTTAAAGTGTCAGAATATAATAAATGTACGGACAGGGCTGCTCCTGTGTCTGAGGTGAACTTTAAGTGTTCTACCACTTGGGGGTGCTCCCGTCACAGTTAATACAGCAGCTGCTAGTGGAACCGTTAGGATACTCAGCTTTGCAGAAACTTCGTGACGGGTGTTTCTGAAAGGCGTAGGTGACAGTGCTACAGTGCTACATATTGCTAAAATATTCCTACTTAATTATTTGAAATATTTTGCATATATGGACTAATTTCCTATAGCAGTAGTCATGTTATTTGCCATTTTGATAGCATTTTAGACGTTATTTAAATATTTAATACTTCTTTTGAGGTGCCATCTATTTCCTAGGAAGCAAAGCAGTGGGAAGTGAATTTTGTACATTACTGTGAGCAATGTTGTGTTCTTTGCTTTTGTTCTCAGAAAACATCCAGTACAGACCTTTCTGATATCCCTGCTCTCCCTGCAAATCCTATTCCTGTTATCAAGAATTCAATAAAACTGAGATTGAATCGGTAAAAACCACCTCAGGGGTCCATAAACAATATCTGCCAACTCAACCTGTTGTCTTCAAATGCTTAAAAAAAAGGAGAATGGAGGGACAAGACTAGACATGAGTGGGAGTGGATTTTTTTTTTTTTTTTTTGGGTGACCTCCTTTACTGGGCTAATCAGCACTTGATCGGAAGTCCAGGTTAGTATGTGAAGCCAGGAGTACTATTATTATTGTGTTAGCAACAGTTGCATTAACTATTTCAAAAATTACTGCCTTTAAAAAAAATAAAGCATACACAAACACACAACTAAAAAAAAGCACCCCAAAAAAGCCTCAAGCGATATTTGTATCCACAATTTACATCTGGATTGGGTTAAGCTTGATGCATTGTTTAGAATCTTGCAATACAAACTGGCATAAGAATTCCTTATTCTGATGATGCACTTTTATGTAATTTTTTTATTAGAAAGTAGAACTAATTTTAGATTTTCAGCTTGATGGATTTTCCTTTTTCCTTGAGGGATTTTATTCACCATTAGTCTTCCAAGTTGGGCCCCACTGTGCAGCGGTGAGCGGTCGGGCTACGGAGAGCAGCCCGAGTCCGCCGGGGCCAGTCCTGGAACCCAGCAAATAAAGTGTCCGCTCAAGGGTCCATAGAATCGACACTGAAAGAGTCATTAGGAAATACTTGCTTTGGATGGGGTCATGATTAAGAAATGATATATTTGTTTTATTTATAGAATTGTTTTAGAATGCATACAAATCAGCGATCAGCCAGCAACTATTTTTCTTTGAGCTTATTAAGAAGCTCTTTATCCTTTTTGCCTTCAGTATGTCGTCCTTGAAACAAAGCTTCTTGCTTCTTTTCCCTTTTTTCCTTTTTGCTTGTTTGCATAAGGCCAGACTTCATAAAACACAAAATGCCAGTATTTCCTTAAGCCATGACATGAAACCAGTGGCCCTGTGGCCACATGACATGGGACACTAAGTTCTGTTCCTGCGGCGGACACGCTAATGCCTGTGTCAAACACCTGTCTCGGATGGTCACTTGGTCTCTAAGTGTGAGGAATTTTGTACACTCCACAAAACTCCTGTCCGTATCAGAGTTGTCAATTTTAAACGTAGGGAAAAAGGCATTTTTCTCCAAGAATTTTAAACCAATTTTCATTTTTAAAATGGTTTTTTACACGTTAGAAACATTTTAAAAATCATTTCTAGCAAGCACTTGGCATCTAGTCAGCTCTCTACTCCTTCTTAATTTTGTTTCATTCTGTCAATAGATTAGCAGTTCCTAATTCCTCAAAATTGAACAGTACAACATTCATCCTTGGGAAGTACGAGGGATGCCAGATGTTGATAAACTCACTCTTCTCTTAATCTGGACGCAGCAGCCCTAGCCAAGTTTTCCGATGAGCATGTTTCCGAGTCCTCCATTGTGCTCCATCCTTACCCTGTGTGCATATTTCATGTTAAACTGCAATTACTTAAACTCTTCCCCCCGCCCCTCTAAATTAATTTTCCAAAGTTGGAGTGTAGTCTTCCCCCTTAGGCTCTGCATTAATCGAGGTTTCTTTCCCCATGCTTCTTACTGTCCAGTCCACAATCTTGGTCCCACCTCTTTGCTCTCTGCACAGTCACCTTGCCTTTGCTCCCGCCACCCAGGAGACCTGCCCCGCCGGACAGGTGAAGAGGACGAGGTGTCTGTGTTTCGTGTAGCTTCAGAGTTAGATTGAAATTGCCAGGCACAGATTTCGTCTTGTCATTTTGTTTACACACGGGGGGGGAGGGGGGAATTCAGTTTATTAAACGTTTCATGTAACTGCACCCAAGTTTTGCCAAGCTGGAAACTTGGACCTTTTCTGTGTAGTGACTTTTTAATTCTAGTTTTCATAACCCGGGGATCAGACTGTTGCTTTCGCATGACGTCCGTAGTGTCTCATGACTGGAGTTTGCTTTGTTTTATAGTATCTGTACTCCTTGTATTTTTCAAGAGCTATTTTGTAAACAGATGATGTATTTCTCCATTGAAAACACAATAAAAAAAAAAACAGCACAGTTCTTTGACTTTCTCTTTTTTTGCGTGTGTGTTAATATTGATTTTCCTTACAAGTTCATCGCGTGGCTACGGGAGCAAAGATGGTTGTTTAGGGCTCATTTGTGCCATTAGCGGAAACTGAGCTACGATTCGTGCCTCACGTTACTGGCCATTGGGTTTTGCCTTCGTGCACCCTCACTTGGGAACACGCTGTACACTTCCCACCGGGGTCTTTCAGCGCCCAGGCTGTCACCCGGCCAGCCTGGGCCCGCCATCCCCTCTCACGGCAGCAGGTGGCGCTGTTGCTTTTCAGTGGATTCAGGAGCGTCGCCCCCAGCAGCCAGGATGCCTCGTTACGCCCAGATCAGATAGGACTTTTCTTTGAACCCGTCTTGCCCAGTGTTCTTGATTTCACTCCCCGGTACAGACGGAATGGCCAGCGACGAAGTGCGCAACCTTTAACTGTTCTGGTTTTTTTTCCTTCCCCCCTGCTTTTTGGGTTACACCTGGTGATGCACAGAGGTTACTTCTGGCTCTGCACTCAGGAATTACTCCTGGCGGTGCTCAGGGGACCATATGGGATGCTGGGAATCGAACCCGGGTTGGCTGCGTGCAAGGCAAACACCCTCCCTGCTGTGCTATTGCTCCAGCCCCTCCCTCACTGTTTTGAGGAGACGGGTGGGGACCCCTATGAAGACCATTATCTAATGGCCAGGCAGTTGTGCTCCTGAAATGCCCATCTTAATACCTGCTTATATGTAGATTTACACCTCTGATGTGGAATAGCTTTTTATTAAAAACTGCGGAGGCAGCTGGCCAAAGAGAAAAACGATCCTGTTATTAAGACTTCAAGACTCGACTCTGCCTCCTTAGACTCAAACCTGAGGGGGTTCTAGCCTCTCTGTGACCTTTCGGCATTTCATGCTTTTGCTGAGTTAGATGATTGAGAAAAAAAAAATTATATATTATATATACATATGAAATTGGAAGTAATGTTTTGTGGCTCTGGTGTGTTCAAAAATAAAGTTTATATTTTCTTAATTAACACCCCTTTTTTTTCCCTACATGGAAAAGTGTTTCAAAGCTCTGAGTAGCAGTATTTCTGGCTGCACTCAAGGTGGCAATAAATGATCAGCAGCTCCAAATAGTAATTGATCTATGAAAGGATAAATCATTAACATACACAAACTTGGAGAACAAGCCCCGGGAACATTAACTGTTAGTGTGCTCAGATTCATTAAAGAAAAAGATAAACCCACTGCTTGAAAAGGCATTGGATAATTCCTTGGATATACTGTTGCCTGTTTCACTTGTATTAAAATGATAGTTCAAAGGAAATTGGTTGCCTTTGAGCCTGAATTTTCTTTTTATAAGAAAAAAATTTCATTCTCATTCTATTAGGTTTTCTTCAAATGAAAATTACAAATGAATGCTATGCCGACTTAACTCAGACTTGAACGTGGTAAATAAAATTATGTTCTATAATAAACATGACCTTCAGTCAGATAAAGGAAAAACCTTTAATTTTGAGTAGTATTTTTTGTCTTATATTTGTAGGATAAGTTTATGCATCCTTTATACTTTATCAGTTTAAATATTCTTGTGACATTTTATATAGCTTTATTGGCACCAAGAAAGATGGCATAATTATTTCTGAGCCATGTATTTCAGAAGTGATTGTATGTACTTCAGACTAGAAGTGATATTATATACTTGGGAAGTCATTCAACTTATGCTTTTCTTCCTCAGAGACAGGCTTTTGTCTCCATATTCTGGGAAGTTAAAGCCATTGCAGCCGATCAGACCGTACACACATTTTATTGAGAGAGATGTAATTTTTTAGTACTTTTTCCCTCCACCCCTCTCTCAACTTACAGGCCTCCTTGAAAGGCTCCAATTAAGGCTGTCCTGAAGTTTACATTTCAGAAAGCTCATTTGTGTGAAAGGTTGTGACTGCAATTCTTGGCCTTTTTCCCCCCTCTTTAATTATTCTTTTAAATGCTTCACACTTGTAGATAAAAATCGTATCTGCAAAGGGCACAGTATTATTTAAGTTTGACCGTCTACTGTTTAAAATGTTAACTTTGGAAATACTCTCCCCTCAATACCCAGTAAATAATACAATGCTTTCCTCCTATTTGAGGTATCTTTAAACCCCCGGGTAGGGAGGGGAATGTCTCTTGCCACGCCAGCAGGCAGACCGCCCCTGTATGTGCAGACTTTCAAGCCTTGCTATGCTGTGTCTGAGGCACCAGGTAACGCCCTTACTCAAAATTAGAAACCTTCCCCACCCAATTTAGACTTGTTTTTGTTCACTTTTTTTCATGAGAGGATGAACTTGGGTTAACTCCTCTACTCACTGTGCCCAGGGAAACGCAGATGTCTTACCAGTTGGTTTTGTTTTGCATTGTCGGCTAAACAGGCTCTCACAGCACTCAAAGGCGGACCCCCTGACCTTGAGTTTGCCGGTGGTCATTGGCGTCTAGCTGCAGAATTGTTCTTTTCCCACCTGCATGCGTCTAAGACAGTAGAGACTCTAACATATCTGTGTTACCTAATAATATTAAAATATCGGGTATCTTAGGTTGCATGTTGATCTAAGGAGCACAGCAAAAATGCATTATTTGGAACACTTAAAATTCATTTACACAGTATCAGCTATTTAAAGACATTTTAAGATGCATTTTATTGCATATTTCCCCAGCGTAAAAATGGTGTTACTGAATATTTTCCCAACAATTGTTGTAATAGATTGAAATACAAAACAGGTTAAAAGGGAAATAGTTGATGATAAAAGCCTGACCCAGGCTAAGTAATAGTGTAATTAAGGTTAGGTGATAGAATAGTACTAAATACCACGTAGTTCAGTATTTGGAAAGAAATAGTTCTATATACTAAGTTTTTAATTTCGATGTTTTTAATTTTATATTAGTCGTGGTTATGGCCTGTTTTTTTTTTTATGTCTTAAGTCTCAATACTTCACAAGACTTTAAGAAGCCTTTCCTTTAATTTGTAACATGCTATTTTTTGATTCAACAGATTTCATGCTGAAAATATATAATTTGAATAATTCAAAAACTTTGATTTTATAGATTTCTTACAGCTCATTGCAGACATGTAGCTCAGTCTTTTTCTAATAATGTCACTTATTACAAAACTAAGTTTTTGTCATTAAATTTTTTGCTGTAGAAGAATCATCAAAATGCCAAACAATTCTCTGGGAGATAAAAGGATCTTATGCCAAAACTGCCCCTCTCCCTCCCCATACACACACACACACACGTGGATATTCCGGTTCTTTGCCCGTTTGGGCGTAAGGATGTCGGTATATGTGTTTTAAATGTAAAATGTCCCAACTTTGAGCCCGTTCCTGTGGCTGCTGTCTCCCTCTTGGCACAGCACCCTCCTTACAAACTTTCACACTGTGCGCTGCCTGGTGCTGTGATTTCCAGAAATCTGGCACAAGAATGGGTCCTTGTTTGCGTTTTCTGACTGCAGTGGAGCTGTTAATAAAGAGATTGATGATAAAGTTGTTGAAAAGAGACAGTTGGGCAGAGCTGCTCCCCGTGAGTGACAGAGGGCATGATCTGCCTCACAGCCAAGAAAGCCACCCCCGGCGGAGCGCCGGCCGTGCCTGGACTCGCTGCCAAGGCTGTCGGGAGGAGCCGGGCTGCCCCGTGCCGCCAGCATCCCTCAGCCCCGCGCTCGGACTGCGCTCGCCCGGCTTCCGCCTGGAAGTTCATGGATGCTCAGGACAGACCCATGAGACAGGCAGACATGCTCGCCGACTGGGGAAGAAAGGAATTTTTCACAATTCTTGAGCGCTCAGTTTGCTTTTGAAAATGAGCTAGGGTTTATTAGCAAGCCTGTCTTTTCTAGGGCGCAGTCTTTGCAGAGTGAAGCCTGCACGTCGGGAGGAAGCACTGGTTGCTGTGAATTTGTTGGTTTATGGAATATTTAGCATCTTAGTCTTAATGATTGTAATCATGTATTTCTCATCTGTCACTGCCAGGACGCTTCAGCTGTTGGCACTCAGTTGAGCTATTAATTGTTTCGTGTGGCTGTTTGGATAGCACGCTGGAATTCCTGGCACTGTCGGGATACAGATTTGGCTATCATTTTGAACTGTAATAAGTTTCATGGTTTTTTACCTTTTGAATGAGGATATTTTATTTTATTATTTTTTTATTTTTTATTTTTTTGCTTTTTGGGTCACACCTGGCGATGTACAGGGGTTACTCCTGGCTCTTCACTCAGGAATTACTCCTGGCAGTGCTCAGGGGACCATATGGGATGCCGGGATTAGAACCCGGGTCGGCCACGTGCAAGGCAAACGCCCTACCTGCTGTGCTATCGCTCCCCGGTATTCTTTACAAAGCAAACTCTCATCATGCACTTTCCACACGAGACCTTCCACAGGAGATTTCTGAGTTGTCCCTAACATCCTCTGAAATTCGGCTGGGACGTGGTTAGCGGCCAGAGCGCCTGCAGCCGGTGCACCCCCAGATAGCACTGGGGCACCTCAGCGCGTTACTGGAGGTTGGTTGATTTGCATCCTGGCCTTCTAGTCCTTGCCCTATCTTCCCCAGGAGCTGGGCAACCCCAGGAGCGCTGACCAGATTCCCCTCTCCCTCCCCAGCCGCGTCCTCAGGGAGAGGGCCTGCTAGACCCGTGGGTCTGCCACACAGGGAGAAGGAAGGGCAGTAAGGGGTAAAGACGGAGACCAGCTTCCCTCTGTGCCTGCCCTGCAGCGGCCTGCTGGGGCCCGCCGCGGTCCTCCGCCCAGCTGTGGTCAGGGGACCTTCACGGCGAGCCACCCGAGGGTCCTGCAATGGTCATCTGTGAGAGGCTGTTCTTGGAGGCCCCGTTTGTCCTTCGAGTCTCTGTCCTCCCCCCTTCCAGAGCAGCCTGCTGATGGGTACTGGAACTTGGTGCTGTGGCGGGACTCGCCGTTTCAGCACCTCATGCTTGGTGCTTCACGCACAGCTTTCGCTCCGGCCGCTCAGCACGGGGTGGGGAAGCCTGGCGTTTCCCCCTGCCCAGACGGGCTTGAAGTGGCGTAGGCTGTGAGATGCTTAGAATGTGATTTTTATGTATTTTTTGGTTTTTGCTTTTTTGGTCACACCCGGCGATGCACAGGGGTTACTCCTGGCTCTGCACTCAAGAATCACCCCTGGTGGTGCTCAGGGGGCCATATGGGATGCTGGGAGTTGAACCCGGGTCGGCCACGTGCAAGGCAAACCGCCCTACCCGCTGTGCTATCGCTCCAGCCCCTAGAATGTGATTTTTAAAACCAATAAAATTAGGATGAGAAGGAAATACAAGGTGACGTCAGAAACCGAGAACGTAATTCACTGAAACTCCATCCCCAGTCTCCTCCGTGGCCAGCGTTTTCAGATTTCATCAGCACTTCGCTAGTTGGTTGCAAAGTTGGGGTCCCTCGTAATCAGAGACGGGAGTGAGACTTGGTGGCATGAATTCCATTGGGTGCTGGATTATCTCGCAAGCTTGGCGCGTGTTGGAAAGACCAGCTGCCTTGTCCGTCACCCCATCCCTTGGAGGATCAGGCTTACAGAAGCAAGACTCGGCGGACACTGTGTCCCCTCGGAGGGGGTGTCCGCTGACTATAAAGCCAGAGCTGCCAGTCTGCTCTTAGCTTTGGCGCTTCCGAGTTCGCCCGGGACTCAAGTTTTGTCTAATAAGTTTCCGTCTTAGGTGGGTGGCTAGAACAGGCCGAGAGTCTGAGCCGCAGTGACTGTTGTCACGGGAAGGCTCATCCCAGAGATGCCGTTTCAGGCCGATGTGTGTCACACCAGCTGGGTGAATCGCTGGCAGATCATTCCAGCTGACCCCCCACCGCTGAGATCCTTGAAATGTTCTCGAGCGTTGGGGTGAGTGGTCTCCCCTGAGCCCACGCGAGGTTCCCGCGTGATAGTGGGGGAGAGAGGCAAAGTCAAGTTCGTTTTGATTTCGGCAGACCTCGGGATTGAGGCTGGCGGGCTGGATTGTTCGCCGTTGCGTCAAGCCTGTGGCTCCTGAAGCCACTGCTGGGTCCCGGCTGCGAGGACACGCCCCACCCCCATCCCCAGTGACTTTGGTCCTTCAAGAGGGGACCTGCCAGGGTGGTTTACACAGTGTCTGTCTTTGGGGGTGGGGCTGCTTCAACGTTCCTACTTGGGCCCCTTGTTGCCCGAGAAACGGTCACGTGAGCTGGGTGTCTGGGGAGGTAACTGGGTACTGAGGGCACGCGAACTGTCCCAGAGCGCTGCCTCACAGCGGGGCTCAGGGGTCCCCCCTGGTGGAGGTCGGGGTACAGCGCGGGCCTGGGCCTGGGCCCGGTGTCCAGCATCCGGAGCCTGTAGAGCCCTCCCCGGCCCTGGACAAGCCTCACCCGCTCCCTCCGGGTCAGCTGCCGGGCCTGGGGAGGGAGTGTGTGCCCTGGCGGGTCAGAAATAACCCCCTCGGGCTCTGCGTCGACCCAGCCAGAGACGAGCAGGCCGGGCCTTCCCGCTTGCCCGAGGCTTGGGGACTAAGCAGAGGCGCCTGCCTTGCCCCAGAGGGTCAGGGGTTGGAGGCGGGGCCACAGCCGCTCCACCGCCAGGATCGTCGCCCGAGCTACACGTGGTCACCCCTAGCTCCAGGAGCGCAGACGTCCCGAGGCACACACCAGGCCACATGCGTGTGGCCCCAACTAACGGGGGTGGGAAGGAAAGTCTAGACAGTGTCGGACTCAGAAATGCAGCAAGTTGGGGCTGGAGCAATAGCCCAGCGGGGAGGGCGTTTGCCTCGCACGCAGCCGACCCGGGTTTGATCCCCGGCATCCCGTAGGGTCCCCTGAGCACAGCAGTTCCTGAGTGCAGAGCCAGGAGTAACCCCTGAGCATCGCCAGGAATGATCCAAAAAGCAAAACAACAATAACAACAAAAAACCCACAAAAACTAGAAATACAGCAAATAGAATTCCAACAGGTGGCTCAGGAATTGTGGTGCCATGTTCTGTCTGGAGACATTTGCTAAGTCTTTACGAGGGGCCAGAGCAGTAAGACCCCGGGGAGGGCGTTTGCCTTGCACATGACCCACCCAGGTTCAGAGCCCCATATCCCATATGGCCCCCCAAGCATACCTGGAGTGACTCCGAGTGCAGTCGGGCATATTGCTGAGCACTGCGCCTGCGACCCAACCACCACCCCCCCCCTGCAAAAATGAGGAAGTTTTTACTAAAAACCATTGTAGCAGAAGTGCCCTGAGAGAAATCAGATCAAAATGATGCATGATATCTTTTAAAAGGTCACTGTCACTGTCATTGTCATCCCGTTGCTCATCGATTTGTTCGAGCGGGCACCAGTAACGTCTCATTGAGAGACATTGTTTTTGGCATATCCAATCCACACGGGTAGCTTGCCAGGCTCTGCCTCGAGGGCTCGATACTCGGTAGCTTGCCGGGCTCTCCGAGAGGGGCGGAGGAATCGAACTCAGGTCCGCCATGTGAAAGGCCAGAAATTAGCACCTATAAACGTATTGGGAGGAAAACTTGGTTCTTTGTGTTGCATATATAATTTTAGTACCATGACATTAATATGTGAATTGTGAATAAATGTATCAGCAGGCAAATTTGTAGCTATTTGGAATTTTTTTATGATAATGGTAATACAGAGTCATAATACTAGCTCCTCCCTCTCCCCAAAACTTTTATTAGAATCTGATTTTTCCCCTTATGTATTTATTTTATTTTTTAAATATAAGTGGTACCAGAGAGCTGGAGTGATAGCCTAGCGGCTAGGGTGTTTGCCTTGCACATGGCTGACCCGGGTTCGACCCCTCCGCCGCTCTCGGAGAGTCCGGCAAGCTACCGAGAGTATCCCGCCTGCACAGCAGAGCCTGGCAAGCTCCCTGTGGCGTATTCGATATGCCAAACACAGTAACAAGTCTCACAGTGGAGACATTACTGGTGCCTGCTCGAGCAAGTTGATGAGCAACGGGATGACAGTGACGGTGACAGTGACAGTGGTACCAGGGCTTGAGCCTGGTGCCCACTGTGTTTTCCCCGCCCTCCCCCCCCCCCCCCGCAGGCAGTAAAAGCCCAAGGTCCACCCACCGTCTGCCAGGCCGTAGGGCAGGGAGTGGTCCCAGCAGAAACCGAGGGTCCTGGTACCCAGTCTTGGGGATGCAGGGCAGGGGGCCAGGGCAGGCCCTGTGCTGGGGGAGGGAGGCTCCCTGAGACTCAGTTTCCCCAGAGACCAGCCAGGCTCCCTGGGGAGAAGCACAGACCAGCCCGGGGCCCTCTGGGCTTTGTGCTTGGCCTGTGGGCCGCTGCCCTCTGCTGCCCACCCGCCTCGTGCCGTCCATCCCTCCGCTTCCCTGCCAACTCTGACTGGGCCCACCAGCCGGGCTGGCAGCCAGACCCTGGGGCAGGGGCCTTGAGGGCGCCCTGCAGGGCTGGTGTGGGGCTTTGTCCTTTGTTGGGGGGTGGGGGGAGGGCGCACCTGGCAGTGCCTGGGGGGCTGTGGGGATGCTGGGGACTGACCCAGGTGGCCACATGCCAGGTGAGGGTGCTGTGCCCAGCGGGCAAGGTGGATGCCCCCGCTGCTGTGCTCTCCTGCCCTGTGGCCTTGTCTGGCTCTGCTGGGAGCCGCCCCGTCACCCGCATCCCTGTAGATGCCTTCCATGGTCTGTCTGTGTGTCTGTCTGTCTGCACACTTTGTCGGCACCTCGGGGCCAGGTGGGGTTGTGCTCACCGTGTGTGTGTGTGTGTGTGTGTGTGTGTGTGTGTGTGTGTGTGTGTGTGTGTCTGTGTGTGTGTGTGTGTGTGTGTGTGTGTGTGTGAGCATCTCGGGCCCGGGGCGGGTGGGTGGGGTTCTGCTCAGCGCCTCGGGCGGGATGTGTATGAATAAGACGGCACACACCAGCTCGTCACGTGTTCCCGGATAAACAAGGCCAGTCCTGAGTGCCCTTGGTGCCACCTCCGTGCCACACAGCCCGTTTGCTGCTGCGGGCACCGGGCAGCCCCCGGCTCCTGGAGGCCGTGAGCAGAGGTGGCCCCAGCGCCCGTCTTGCCTGGGCTGCTGGCGGCGTGGGGTCCCTCCATCCCTCCAGCAGCTGGCCCCCGGGGACAAGGCGGCGCCCACCCCCACCGGCCCCAGAGGCTCGCGGCCACCGCGCTTGCCCTGTCGTCTCAGAGGCTGGAATCTGGAGCTGGGACTCGCCACCCCTCGTGCCCTCATCAGCGTCACCCACGGGGCGAGGGTCAGCGGCCCCTCTCCAGGCCGGCCGCCCCGCCCGTCAGCGCCCAGACTTCCGGCCGGCCCCAGGGCACGGGCGCCCTCTGAGCCCCTCCCCCCGCCGTGGGCGGACGGGGTCCCCTGTCCCCTGGCGGCCAGCGCAGGTTTTCAAGAACTTGCCTGGCATGTACCGACCCCGATGCCATCCTTGCCCCTCGCCCCCCACCCGCTGGGTCCCCTGGTCCCAGCCAGGAGTGATCCTGAGCACAGAGCCAGGAGTCAGCCCTGAGCACTGCCGGGTGTGGCTGTCCCTGCGGAGCCGAGTGGCCGGGAGAGGTGGCGTCGGCCCCGCGGGTGGGCATGCACTAGACGGGCGCGAGGTCAGGGCTTCTGTGTCCCCGGCGGGCTCCCGTGGGCAGCCGGGGTCACTGCAGGCCACCCTGCGGGGCGACCCCCGCCTGCACGTCTCCAGGCTCCCGGCCCTCGTCCCCGCGGGGCGTCTGGGGGAGCAGGGGCGCGGGTTTATATAGCGTCCCCTGCATCTATTTAGAGGAGGTTCATTTAGGGATTAGGGGCTGGGCTCGCTCCGCGTCATTAAGCGGACCACATCTGCCGCCAGCCGCAATCAGCAGAACATTGAGGAAAGTTATAAAGGAATCTCGGCGCCGATTCATTCTGCCCGGCTCCCCGCCGATTGCACGCGCCGGGTGGGCGGCGGGGGGTGGCGTGGAAGCCAGCCCAGGGCTGCCGCTGCATTCCAGGGCGCCCGCCTGGTCCCGAGGGGTCACTCTGCTCCCGGCGTGCTTGCGGCCCCGTTGCATGTGGGACCTGGTGCGTGTTGGCCCCAGTGTGTGACCCAGGGCATGTGTACCCTGATGCGTGTGCACCCCAGTGATGTGTGACCCAGTGCTGTGTACCCCAGTGTATATACCCTAGTGTGTGTGTACTCTGGTGCGTGTGTGCCGTGGTTTGTGTGTGCCCCGGTGTGTGTGTACTCTGGTGCATGTGTACTTCGTGTGTGTGTACCCTGGTACATATGTAACCTCATGCGTGTGTACCCCGGTACGTGTGTAATCTCATGCGTGTGTACCCTGGTGCGTGTGTGCCCCTGTGCGTGTGTACCTTGGTGCAGGTGTACCCTGGTGCGTGTGTGCCCTGATGTTTGTGTGCCCTGGTGTGTGTGTACCCTGGAGCATGTGTGCCCCGATGTGTGTGTGCCCTGGTGCATGTGTACCCCGGTGCGTGTGTGCATTGGTGTGTGTACCGTGGTGTGTATGTGCCCTAGTAAGTGTGCCCTAGTGCGTGTGCACTCTGGTGTGTGTGTACCCTGGTGCGTGTGTGCCCCTGTGCGTATGTACCCTGGTGCAGGTGTACCCTGGTGAGTGTGTGCCCCGATGTGTGTGTGCCCTGGTGCGTGTGTGCACTGGTGTGTATACCCTGGTGTGTATGTGCCCCAGTGAGTGTGCCCTAGTGCGTGTGTACTCTGGTGTGTGTGTGCCCCTGTATGTGTGTGCCCTGGTGCGTGTGTACCCCAGTGTGTGTGTGCCCTGCTGCTCTCAGGCCAGGCGCCCCTGTCAGACAAGACACCTGGCTTGGGCGTCCTTGACCAGCGACTTCTCTGGCAGCCTCAGTTTCCCCGTCTGCCGAGGGGGTACCTGGCACAGGGTGCTCTCCCCTGGCAGGTGGGTGAGGGGGCCGGGGGACTCCCTAGGCAGTGGGTGGGCACATGCACTCTCGCACTCCACAAGCACCCCATGGGGGGCTCAGTGCTCGCCACGTCGGGGCCGCTGGGCTTCCAGGGGCTCGAGAGATGGGACCTGGGTTTACAAGGACAAACTTCGTGTCCGGGAACTGGACATGGAGTGACCGTGTCCCCTCTCTGGGAACCCCAGGCCAGCCTGGCCTATTTGGAGGGAGGGAGAAAGGCTGTGTGTATTGGGACAGGGGAGCACCCGTGGGGCGAGGGTTGAGCACAGAGCTAGGAGTAGCCACTGGTCACGGCTGAGGGTGGTTGGTCAGCCCCTTCCCCCAAATAGAGAGCATAGAACGGGTGTGTGTGTGTGAGGACTTCTGAGCAGGCACACTCCATGCACCGACCACTGGGCAGGTGTGTGTGTGTGTGTGTGTGTGTGTGTGTGTGTGTTCTATGCACCAACCACTGGCCAGGTGTGTGTGTGTGTGTATGTGTGTGTGTGTGTGTGCGCTCCATGCATCGACCACTGGGCAGGTGTGTGTGTGTGTGTGTGTGTGTGTGTGTGTGTGTTCTATGCACCAACCACTGGGCAGGTATGTGTGTGTGTGTGTGTGTGCTCTATGCACCAACCACTGGGCAGGTGTGTGTGTGCGCGCGCGCGCGTGTGTGTGTGTGTGTGTGGCGTGGGGATGCGCCTGCCCCCAGCAGACAGGAGAAGCGTGTCTGCAGACAGCCGTGAATTCCGGCCATCGCTCTGCCGGTTTATGTTCACCAGAGTCGGGGCGGCCTCCATGCACCCAGACCCCTTTCAGTCTGGGGACGAGGCGCAGCAGCAGGAGCGTGGGGTGGGGGCCCGGCCGGCCACTCTGGGCCCGAAAGCGTTAAGGGGGGAGGAGAGGCTGAGAAAGCCGCGGCTGCTTCTCCTCCGGATCTTTTTAGTGTCAACTTAAATGTACACAAATAGCGGATGATGATCTCTTTTATTGGACTAACATTTATCCAGTAATATCCACACACTTTAAAACCGTCGAGGCCTCCTCTTCAGGTGTTCATTTGAATAGAAATAGCTGAACGAGTGTTTTTATAATTGATCCCCGGAGAATGCGGTGTCTAGCGCTGCATAACCACCATTTTCCCCAATGCTGGGTTGGGTGTTTTTTTTTTTTCTTCTCCCCCCAAATTGCCACTCTGCAAAATTAGGATTTTGTACAATTTTGATAAGAGAATTAACCCCCCGCATGCCAGACTCTCTGAGCGAGAGGAGTCTCTGGGGCTCCCCCTGTGTGGACTGGGGGGTGCCCAGCTTCCCCCGGGGCCCTGCAGGGGGAGGGGCAGGGGCTGCTTCTCGGGGGTCCCTGGGGGCGTGGGGGGCACTGAGGGCTGACTCGACGCCGTCGGGGGGCATTAGGTGTACCACACACTTGGGGGTCCCTGCCCAGGGATCTCCGCTCTCGACATAGCCTCTGTGCCCTGTGGGGCGAGCCCCCCACCCTAGGGACCCCCGGTATCTGGGACCTGGGGGCCGGCCCCCGAGGACATCACGCAGAGGCGACTCACGAGCACTCACTCCAGTTCTGGGGCTGCGCTCAGCATCCCACCCCGGCGGACGTGGAAATGGAGAGTTTGGGTGGGTCACCCCCGCAGTGCTCCGAGGAGCCTGTCCCAGGACCATGAAGCCCGGGGCTCTGTGCTGCCCCTGGCCTCGGCCACTGCTCATGGCCGCCTGGACGCCTCCTGGCCACACGGCAGAGGGACGGCAGGTTCATGGCCCTCTGGGACCTCGTCACGCCAGGCAAGAGTGTTTCCAGGAACGCTGCCCCCCTGACATTCCAGGCCAGCCCCTCAAGGTGGCATGGCCCCTTCTCTGTGTTGGGAAAGAGTCGAGGACCCCCTCCCCGCCCCCCTACACACACATACACCCCCACCCGCCCCTGGGCCATGCAGACACCCAGAGTCCACGGGTGAAAGGGACCTTCATGCAAGATCCTCTACCTTTTTGGTGGGGGGACTCACACCCACAGTGCTCAGGGGCCACTCCTGGCTCTGTGCTCAGGGATCCCTCCTGGTGGTGCTCGGGGGACTGTCCTGGGTGCCAGGCAAGGACTCTGGGTCATCTGTGTGCGGGCCTTACCTGCTGGACTGTGGCCCCAGCTCCTGTTCTGTTTCTTTTTTTCTTTTGCTTTTTGGGTCACACCTGGCAATGCTCAGGGGTTACTCCTGGCTCTGCACTCAGGAATTACTCCTGGCGGTGCTCGGGGAACCATATGGGATGCCGGAGATCGAACCCGGGTCAGCTGCGTGCAAGGCAAACGCCCTCCCCGCTGTGCTGTCACTCCGGCCCCCCATTCTGTTTCTTTATGGGCAAAGGGAATTGTGAAATTCAAGGCTGGGGCCGGACTCCTGGGCTTCGTGCTCCTGGCTTGGCTCTGGGGAGGGGCTCCTGGGGCCCTGGGTGCCCCCTAGGAGTCTGCGGTGCAGCCTGGAAGTGAGCCACGTCCCCTCTGCCCCACCAGGCTCCCTGGTAACCCAGCAGGGCTGGTCTCTGCTTCTCCCCTGGCTCCCAGCTCGCCCTGAACACGGCCCACACCGGGTCCTCAGTGGGTCGAGAAGGCCGGCGCCCCAGCTGCCTTTCTGTACCGCAAGGCACACGCTTGTGGGGGCCTGGCTGGGGGTACACGCTTTGCTCGGTGAGGCCCTGAGCTGGATCCCCTACCACGTAACTCCCCACTCCTTGTGGGAGTGGCCTCGGGCCCCTGCGTCCACACAGTGTCTGTTACCATGCTGTGGACGCCCGCTTCAACCTCGTGTCCCCTGATGGTGCCTCGTGCCCGGCTCCCAGTCCGGGAGGACCGTGGTCTGGGGGCACGGTCCATCACTCTCCTGGGGTAGTCGGGGGCGATCTCGGAAGAACCAAGCCCTTATTTACTCTGAAGCCATATGAGCACCTTCTGGTGGGAACCGGGGACTCTCTGGGCGTGCGGGTGGCTGCGGGGCAGGTGGGACAGAGGCGGGCATGGGTGGTCTTACCTTGGACAGTGCCGGGGCAGAGGGGACCAGCTGGCGGCTGCCACCTCCCCCCGTCCCAGGCTTCACCCACCTCTGGGCACCACTCCTCTGCGTGGGGCTGCCCCAGCTCCCCAGAGCCCCACTACCCTGGATCTTTAGGGGGGGGCGGGGTCAGGGGTCACACCTTATAGTGCCCAGGGGCTACTCCTGAGTCTGTGCTCAAGAGTGACCCCTAGGGGCCAGAGTCATATGCAGCAGGTAGGACCCTTGCCTGGGTTCCATACGGCCCCCCACCCCCATATGGTCCGCTGAGCTAGGAGTGTGTCCTGAGCACTGCTGGGTGAGTCCTTCCCCAAAGAGCGGCCCATCGTGGTGCCCGCGGGACCGTGCGGTGCCAGGAATTGAACTGGGGCCGGCCGCGTGCCAGGCAGATGCTTCCCTCCCGTTCTGCCTCTGGGGCGGGTGGAGTCCGGCCTTCGCAGCCGAGGGCAGCGGTGCCAGGACGGCGGCTGTGCTCGTGCTCCCCCTTGGGGCTGGGGTTCTCCTCCCTGCGCAGGAAGCAGTGTCTGCCGGGAAAGAGTGCCCGGGGTGGGCGCAGCGCACGGACTAGAGCTGCCGTGTCCAGGGGCTTCAGAAACGCCGGGACTTGGGGCCGGCGCGAGAGCACAGCAGGTAGGACGCTCGCCTTGCACGCGGCTGACCTGGGTTCAATCCCCGGCATCCCATATCGTTCCCAGAGTGATCCCTGAGCTGAGAGGCAGGACTGAGCCCTGAGCACCGCTGGGTGTGGCACGAGAGAGACTCGCCAGAACTTGCAGGAGCTGGTGCAGAAAGATGGAAGTGGCTCGTTGTTGGGTTTTGTTTTGTTTTGTTTTAATTCTGTTTTGGGGCCAGCCCTGGCGGTGCCCAGGCTTCCTCCTAGCCCTGTGCCTGGGGGTCACTCCCGGTGGGGCTCGGGGAATCCTGAGGTGCCAGGGACAGTTGCTGGGTGGGCTGTGGGCGAGGCGAGCGCCCATCTGCTGGACCGAGGCTCCTCTGGGCGGGGCCGGGCTCCTCTGTCCCGCGGGGAGACGGGGAGGGTGGCGGGGACACGGTGTGTGCAAGGCCGGCTGGTATACGGGAAACGGCCTTGGGTTCGAGCAATGGCACAGCAGGGAGGGCGTTTGCCTTGCATCTGGCCGACCTGGGTTCGATCCTCGGCATCCCATAGGGTCCCCTGAGCACCGCCAGGAGTCATTCCTGAGTGCGGAGCCAGGAGTCACCGCTGAGCATCGCCGGGTGTGACCCAAAAAGAAAAAGAAGAAAGGGGGAAAAAATGGGAAACGGCCTTAGTGGGCGGAAACGCGCCCGTGTGCCTGCTCCGGGCGAAAAGCGGCCAGAGAGACTCGGCGGATGCTGAGTGAATGAGAGACGCTCGGGGGCTCGGGGGCCCACAGCGCCCGCACACCCCGCAGGCCCTGTCTGCCCCCACCCGCCCCTGGGCACGGAGACCCCAGCAGGCCCTGCAGAGAGCGGGAAGAGGACGCCTGGGGTTCAAGCCGGGTTCCCCACCACACTCTGGGCCTGGTCGGGAAATTAATCCCAGGGCCAGCTCCGGGCACTGGGACTCCTGGCCTTGGACAGTCACAAACTAGGAGTTCCGGTTTGGGCTCAGGGCCACTGGAGTCGGGGGGCAGGGGGACCCTGAAGCCACACACTGGATTCCCCACCAGGCCCTCTGTCCACTGGGTGGGACCGCCCTGTGTGGGTGTCTCAGCACCTGGACCAGAGCGTCTCCTCCAGGAAGGCCTCCTGGTGGATGTCCGTGTGCCCCAGTGATGGAGCCCAAGGAACGGGGTTTATAAGGGGTGGGGGTGGGGTGCGCTGATGTCCTCCCCCAACACCCGTCTCTCAGTGCTCCCCGGGGCTCCTCTGGACAGGCTGGAGGCGTGCAGGGACAGTGCCGCTGGCCTCTGCCCCGTTCCTAGCACTGAGGGGTGCACCTAAGGGCCCGGTAGCCCCTGGCACTGCGCCCTCGGGCCGTACTGGGAGGCCCCTGAGACAGAGAAATTCCATGGCATGGGGCTGGAGTGGTAGCACAGCGGGGAGGGCGTTTGCCTCGCGAATAGCCGACAGGGTTCGACCCCCCGCACCCCATAGGGTCCCCCGAGCACTGCCAGGAGAGTCATTCCTGAGTGCAGAGCCCGGAGTCACCCCTGAGCATCGCTGGGTGTGACCCAAAGCAAACAAGAAAGAAATTCCGTGACGTCCGTCCATGGCTGCTGTGACGGGCAGCGGGCAGCTGGCGGGTGTCTTGCCCCCCGACGCTTCTCCCCTTCCTTCTGGACAGGGGGTCCCCGCCAGCGCGGCCCGTCGCCTGGAAAGGGCTGACAGCAGCCGGGCGCGGGCCGGGCGGAGCAGCCCCCAGCCAGCTGGCGAGGGGCCGGGCTGCGCCAGGTAATTATTCCCGGGGCAGAGGTCGGGCCGTGGAGCGCGGCTGCGCTAATGAAACACAAATGGGACATCTGCGAGCCGGCGGCTGCAGAGCCGGGGGTTCCGGAGCGTTTCCTCCGCCCGGCTGCGGGGGCCGGCACGCGCCTCCCCGCACCTTCTCCGGGGGTCCCCAGGAAACAGCGGGAGCTCGGGGACCCCCATGCCAGGGCCTCTTGGCCAGGCTCCCGGGAGGGGCGGAGACCCCAGACCTTCTTCCAAGAGCGTCAGCCCCTGAAACCTCAGCGTAGGGGCTGGCATGGGGGGGGGAGGGGAGGGGCCTCACCCCAGGGTTTCGCCTCATTACTGGGGGTGCCGGGGAGGCTCCCCCGGGCCTGCCTCAGCGTGGCCGAGACCCCGGCAAGCAGGGGTGGGGAGCGGAGAGGGAAGAAGAGCGGGAACCGGGGGCCTCGAGGCGGCTGCCACTGATCCTCCTCACCCAGGGTCCCCCCAGCACCCCTCATTTTCCAAGTGGGGGGGCACCCTTCGGTCCAGCCAGTGGGACTCTCCCAGTGGGGGGGGCGCTTCCGGATGGAGACTGCCGGGACCCCTCCCTCCTCACTGGCCTCCTGCTGCCCACAGGCTCTGCGTCACCCTAACCACTGCACACACCAGCCCCGGGGGAGCCCGCTCGGTGCCGGGGGCTCCTGCGGGGGCGGGGGCCCAGGGACCGTCCTGTCCCGCCCGCTGGGCTCTGCGAGGCTGGGCCTGTGGGGTCCGGCTGCAGGGGGGAGGCTCAGAGGGGCGGGAGAGGCCTCCGGCCGGCGCGGGCACCCATCCGAGTGGAAGCTACGAACAGGCTCAGGGCCCCCCTCCCCACCCAGCCCCGTCCCTCCCCTCCCCACCAGCTGAAGCCCCCGCGCAGAGAGGGGAGACCCCCCAGGCTCCTGGCAGCACTTCCCCCGCCACCCACCCTTCTGCTTGTTTTGCCTTGGGCTCGCGCCCGGCAGTGCTCGGGACCGGCTCCTGGCTGCACTCAGGGCTCAGGGCCCCGTGTGGGTGCGGGGACGGAGCCTGGGCCCGCGGCGAGCAGGCGAGCCCCCCCCCGCCCCCCACCCCGCTGTAGTCTCGCCCGGCCACTCGCCAGACCAAACGCCAGCCCGGGAGCGGGGCTGAGCACTGGGGAGCAGGACACGGCCCGAGCCCACCGTGCCCCCGGGCGGAGGCGCCAGGACGGGCCGTGCCCACTCCCCATTAGCTGTGGACTCTCCGCTCTGCCTCTGAAGAGCAAGGCGAGCACTGGGAGCCCGCGAGGAAGTAGGTGCTGGGTGCGAGTCTGGGCGGGGACAGCCCGGCTCTGCAGAGTTTGGGTCTGTTGGCGCCGAAACCCGAGTTCCAGTGCTTGTGGCTCGCAGGCCAGTAGAGAAGGGGCCAGAGCTGGTGCGAGGTTCCAGAACGACAGGACATGGCGGCGGGGTGGGGTGGGGGGGGTGACAGGCTTAGCTCAGGGGCCCCCGCGCTTGGGGGGCTGCACCCCTCCCCCGCTCAGTCCCTCCCCGCCCCCGCTCGCTGTAACCCCCAGGCAGGAAGAGGGGGATCCCCGGGGTAGGACAGCGGGCGCCAACCCGGGTTCCGTCCCGACACCCCACAGGGCCCTGCCGTGAGTGAGCCTGAGCGTGCGGGAAGTCCCGAGCTTGGCCCCGGGGCCTGTTCTGGGCCCTTCGTGCATGCGCTGGACTGGCTCTGCTTCCGGCTACCCGGGCCCCTTGGGGACACGACCACGGCCCCCGAGGTCTACGGCTCCCCAGCCCCCTCCGGGGGAGGAGCCTGCTGGGGTTCACTCTGTCCGGCATGGAGCAGGGTCCTGTGGCCTCTTGACTTTGGGGGTCGAAGCAGGTGGTCTTGGGGCTACTGGCTCTGTGCCGGAGTGTCCCCTGGTGGTGTTGGGGGGACCCTACGTGGTGCGGGGTCCACAGTGCTGGGTCCTTTCCCATGTTCTAGCGCCCCTCCCTATACCCCCCTTGCAAAGCCGGCATGAGGCAAGATTCAAAGCACTGATCCTCAGTCCAGGGCCCACTCTGACTGAGCCCGCACTGTCCCGCTGGCCCCGCCAGTGCCAAGGTGGGAACACTGTGGCCTGGGTCACATCTGGAGTCTGTGGCAGCGGCTGCATCTCTCTGCCCTGATTCCAAACCGTAGTGCTCCTCCGGCAGTGCTCGGGGCCCGCCAGTGGCTTTGCTTTCCACACCAAGTCCCCTAGGTTGGTCTGGGGGAGGCAAAAGCCAGCTCGGGTCACAGTCCCAAGCGTGGGTCAGGCACAGACTGGGGTGAGCCCCCACCCCGAGTCCTCCACCTCCCCTGCCTTCCCCCCCCCACACACCCAGAAACTGGCCCTCCCTCCTCCTGGAGATTACGGACGATATCCCGCATGTGCAAGAAATATGCAAAGACTGTTTATCTTTGGAAACGAAAATATATGAAACTGAGTCATCAGGCAAATTCTCTGCATGAGTAAGTGGGGGGGGGGGGCGGGGGGCCTGCAATCCTGGAGGCGCCCACAAAGCCTGCTCGCTCTTCTTTCTGCCTACAGAGCACTTTCGAGAGAGTTCACGGCTGCCGGCCGAAGCCAGCCCCCACGGAGACACTCCCACGTGGGCCCTGCCAGCTCAGACGGGTGCTGGCCCGGGTTCGGGGAGGCCCTCTGGGCGCCCAGCCCAGCCCAGAGCAGGGCCGCAGGCCCAGGGCCGCCCCTGGCCCTCGTGGTTTGCAGCGTGGGCTGGAAGGCCCGACAGGGACGGGGCTCTGGGGTCAGCGTGGTCTCCTAGCGTGGGCCAAGGGGCTGCCTGTGATGGCCAGGGGCGGCCCGACAGGGACGGGGACACCAGCCCCCAGCCCGCGCACCCCCACCTCACGAGGCCTCTGGGTGGGGAGCACCCACCCCGTGCTCTGTGCATTCTGGCCAGCCGGGAAAGCCCCGGCCGGAGTCCCCGCTGGCCCCTGGCCCCTGCGCTGGCCCTGGGTCCTGAGCCAGCGACGCCCAGAGCCAGGGGAGAGGGCGGGGAGTCGGGGAGAGGGCGCCCCCGCCCGGCCTCGCTCCTTCCTGCCCTGAGCTGCTCTGACCCCAGGATGGTGGCAGTTTGTCTTATCAGAGCCGGGAGGGCCACCTCTCCAGCAGGGCGAGGGCCCGTCAGCTCGCGGGGCGCGTCACCCAGCACCCCGGGGGGGGGGGCGTCAGGGTCGGCCCTGCCCACGGGGCTACATGGGTCCAGGCGGCCGTTCCCGGGCAGGACTCTCCCGCCCTTGCCCTCCGCGGCCTCCCGTGCTCCCTCCGGCTTTGTCGCCGCCACCAGGGAACCGAGCCCGGGGCCTCGGTGGGCCGAGGTCACATCCCAGGCCAATTCCGGGCCACCACAGGGACGGACACGGAGCCCCGCGGAGCACTAAGGGGTCCGTGCTTGGTGGCTCCGGGGTCAGCCCCGAATAGCAGAAGGTCCCTCCTGCCTGGGGTGCCGCGGGCACTTGGGGCCACGAGTGACAGAATCGCCGACCAAAACGCCGACCGGAAGTGGTTTGGGCTTTGTTTCGTCGGGGGCTGCCCCCGGCTGTGCTCAGGGGCCCGTATGGGAGGCCGGGGATCGAACCCGGGTCGGCTGCGTGCCTTTCCCGCTGGGTCGTCGCTCCGGCCCCTGACAAGGTGTTTCTCACGCCGCCCCTCCCCGCTCTCTGCCTGCTCCCCGCAGCCTCAGACGGGGCGGGTGAGGGGTGGTGGCTGCAGCTCCCCGGGCTCATTCCCGGGACCCTCGACCCCCGTTTCCCCCCCATCCCGCCCCGCCAGGCTCGGAGCTCCGGGCCCTGCTGCTCGCAAGGCTGCCCCCACCTTCTCCCCGCTGGCCGGCGCTCTGCTCCCGCGTCTCAGCCGCGGGGTCTCCGGCCGCCTTCCCCCGGCCCTGCCCTTCCCTCCAGCAGCTGCCCGGAGGGCTTTGGGCAGTGCCCAGCAGTGCGACCCCCCAGCCCCCTGCCCGCATAGAAGCCCACACAAGACTGGCACAGAAGCACCAAGGGCGGCTGAAGATGGGGGTGGGGGTGCAGGTAGGTGGAAAGTTCGTGAGCAGCAGCCTGACCTCTGACCCGCAGTCTGGTGGCTTGGGTGGAGGGGATCAGTAGGAGCAGCACCTTGGTGCTGGGACTGCGATGGCCAGACGTGCCCACCTCGGGCAACGTGGCGGCCGGGCGGTACTGAGGGAGCCGAGGCTGTGCGCCCCCCAGCTCCAGCCCGGCCCCCTCGGCCCGCCTCTCTCCTCTCTCGCCCCTCGGAGCGGGGTTCGCTGCCCGAGTCCAGCTGGGCCGGTCCGAGGCAGGCGTGTCTGTGCGTCTCGGGGCTGTCCGCACCCTCAAAGGTCAGGCACCGGGTGGGGCCGGGCGTGGGGGTGAGACCTGGGGGGGCTCGGGGCTGGTTCTCCGACAGGATGGTGGGATGGGTCCGTCTCTCTGGGCGCTCCAGAGGTCAGACCGTAGCCGTGTCCTCTCGGGACCCCGGTCTGTCTCTGTCCTAATGACCCGGCCGTGCTCAGGGCTGCCTCCTGGCTCTGCACTCAGGGATCACTCCTGCCGGTGCTCGGGGGACCCTAAGGGATGATGGGGATCGAACCCCGGTCGGCAGTGTGCAAGGCAAACACTCTCCCCGCTGTGCTCTGGGGTCAGGGCTCCGAGCCCCCCGGGCCCGTGGTTCATCGCTCCTGCTTCAGGGGCTTCCTTGGCGGCTCTGGGCCGCCCTCGGGGTTGGCCTCAGCTCTGAGGCGGACTCAGTGCTCCTGTTGCCCCAGGGCAAGTCTGTTCACCCATAAGGCGCCGTTTATCCTGGAGTCTCCCTCCCAGCCGCGGGCGGTGCTTCCGTGGTACCTGAGCCCAGAACCTGCCCCGGGGCATTGTGTATTCTTCCTCTCATGGCTCATTCTTGTTGGTTTTTTGACCCATATCCAGCAATACTCAGGGGTTACTCCTGACTCTGTGCTCAGGGATCACTCCTGGTGGTGTAAGGGGACCATCTGGGATGCCGGGGATCGAACCCGGGTCAGTTGTTTGCAAGGCAAACGCCCTCCCCGCTGTGCTATCACACGGGCCCCAAGCTCTTGATCCGAGCCGCTGACCTCACGGGCGAGTGTTCGTTCCAGAGCTGACTCTTGCGTTCCTGCAGTTCCATGGGGTTGAGATGATCCCCCGTCACCGTTTTATCCAAGGAGCATCTCTCTCTGCTTATAATTTTCTCCGTGACTCTAAAATCTTGGAGCTCTTGGCCTGCTGTTCCCGGCTGCTGAACAACCCTTTGGCCAACTTTTGTTGTTTGTTTCTCTTTGTGAAGGATTTGCTATTTGCGTGTTGGCTTTCCAGGAGCTCGTGGTGTGTGTGTGTGTGTGTGTGTGTGTGTGTGTGTGTGTGGAGTTTGCTGAGACAGTGCTTCTGGCTCTGAACACACTGTGTAGAATTCACACACAAGTAATGGACTGAGAAGAAGCGCGGGGAGAAGAAACGTGGCTGGATTCCTTCTCCAGCTGATTTCTTGAAACACTTTTTATTCTTTGCTTCGTTGTTTCGGGGTCATACCTGGCACTGCTCGGGTCTTACTCCGGACTCAGTGCTCAGAGACCCTGAGGGGGTCTGAGGTCATGGTGTCTGTCACATGCCAGGCAAGCGCCTGACACCCGGGCCACCTCTCTGGCCCCTTGAGAATGTCTTGTCTGCTGTTCCTTTTGATTGGACTCTTTATTTTTGTTTTTATCAATAAAAAAATCACCATAGATGCAGTCACAAAGCCTCCATGCTCAGGCTCTGGTCATACGATGGTCAATCACCCAGGCCCTCAGCAGTGCACATTTTCCACCACCCAAATCCCCAATGTCCCCCCACTCCAACCCTCTCCCTGCCTGTGTGGCAGACACCTTCCACAATTCTCTCTCTCTACTGTGATTACATTCAGTATCTCGGCACCAGTCCCACCACCTCTCAAACCTGCCGAAGAGGCAAAGCTAGATGATTTGTTTTGTATTGCTTGTTATGGGTAGTGTATAACGTTCTTTTTTTTTTTTTTTTTTTTGCTTTTTGGGTCATACCCAGTGATGCACAGGGGTCACTCCTGGCTCATGCACTCAGGAATCACCCCTGATGGTGCTCAGGGGACCATATGGGATGCTGGGAATCGAACCTGGGTTGGCCGAATGCAAGGCAAACGCCCTCCCCGCTGTGCTATTGCTCCAGCCCCGCGTATAACGTTCTTGCGGCCGTGCACGCGTGTGCTAGAAATTCTATAATTTTTATAATTAGGACTGGAGAGATCTCTGCAGCGAGCTGCTCAGTTTCAAGATTCGAGTGTGTGTCTCTGGGTCATGGCTGTTTAGGAGCTGAATCAGGGGCATTTCGTGGGCGTCATCTCAGAGTCCCAGGGGGCGGGGGAAGGAGAGGGACCGGCTCTTCCCCTGTCCCCTGAGGCCTGGCGTTTGCCGCCTCTGCTCCCGCATTCCTGGGCTTTTTGTTGGGTTCTGGAAGACGGCGGCCACCAGGATTCCCAGGGGACAGACGGAGGGACAGTGCTGCTCCCGTCTGGAGGGGCCCGGCGAGAGTGGCCTGTGACAGAGTCCGGAGCCAGCTCTGCCCGAGCCGCTGGGTTCCGAGATCCGTGTGTGTGTCTTTGTTTGGACTCTTGGCTTGAGCCGCAGGTGCTCCTTCCTTTGCTGTGCCTTTGGCGCAGGACTGGCAGTGCTCGGAGGCCGCTGCTGGCGGTGTCCCCGGGATGCTGGGGTCCAGGGAGCCTAGCCGGGGGCCAGCCTGCAGGCGTGTGCTCAGTCTCTCTGTTTCGTTTGGCCCACACCCGGCGGAGCTCAGGGCTGACTCCTGTGCTGCTCTTAGGGGTCACTCCTGGTCGGGCTCGGGGGACCATATGTAGCGCCGGGGATCGAACCCAGGTCAGGAGCGTTCGAGGCAAGCGCCCTGCTTGCTGCACTCTCTGGCCGCCTGCTCTAGTCTTTTGAGCCACCTCCCTGCCCCATTTTGTGTTTTAATTGAATCGCCGTGAGATGCAGTTACAAAGCTTTCATGTTGAGTTTCAGTCATAGGATAATTGAACCCCCATCCCGCCACCAGTGCATATTCCCCACCACCAATGTCCCCAGTATCCCTCCTATCCAGTAACCCCCACCTCCATGACAGACAATTTCCCCCATACTCTCTCTCTTGCCCCCAAGCCTGGCTGTCTTCCGAGGGTCTCCTCAGAGGGGGTGGGCTCCAGCTTTCCTCCCCACCCCGAGCAGAGCTTCCGCAGCCGAAGACCTCCGGAGCCTTAGCCACAGCCATGCTCAAGGCCCCTCTCCACACGTTTGGATTTGCCTCACACATGAAGGAACTGGCAGAGGATCCCAGGTGTGTAGGACCTGGGGCTGAGACCTCCAAGCCTGCTCAGATCGGGACTGGGCCTCTTCCGCCCAGATTCCCCATTTTCCAGTAGCTAGGCGGTCACACCCAGGAACTGCCCCCGGTGCCGTGTAATCCCACCAATGGCCAACATCCAGAGACTATAAAACCAAGCTTCTGGAAGCATGTAGCCGCTATGTGGCCGCACAACATCTTATAGCCTAGTTCTCCCTCTGGGAGAACCTGGTAAGCTACCGAGAGTTTCCTGCCCGCATGGGAGAGCCTCGCAAACTCCCCATGGCATATTTATATGCCAAAACCAGTAACAATGATGGGCCTCATTCCCCTGAACCTGAAAGAACCTCCAATGCTGCACCATTGGAAAGGATGAGTAAAGAGAGGCTTCTAAAATCTCAGGGCTAGGACGAATTACATTACTGAGACGGCTCGAGAAAATTGATATCAATGGGATGATGATGATGATGATGATGATGATGATGATGATGATGATTCTCTCTCTACTTTTGGGCATTATGGTTTGCAATACAGACACTGAAAGGTCATCATGTTTGGTCCTTTATCTACTTTCAGCACACATCTCCCACCCCAAGCAATCCTTCCAACGATCACTTAGTGATCCCCTCTCTATCCCAGCTGCCTTCTCCCCCAGCTCATGAGGCAGGCTGCCAACCATGGAGCGATCTTCCTGGCCCTGTGTCTACTGTCCTTGGGTGTCTGTCTCCTGTTATGTTATTTCATATCCCACAAATGCCTGCTCTAGTCTGTGGGCCACCTCCCTGCCCGTGTTCCTTAAGCTAGTAACCACTGATCCAAACGACAAGGCAAGGGCGCATCCTGTGCCCACGGGCCAACGGAGACAAGGGCCCGAGCAGCTTGCCTGGCAGGGAGCTGACCCAGGTTCACTCTCCGGCACCCCACGGGGTCCCTCGAGTCCTGGCAGGAGAGAGCCCTGAGCACTGAGCCAGGAGGAAGCCCTGAGCACAGCCGGCTGTGGCGCAGGACAAATAGAAGGTGACATGAGACAAAGCACCAGGCCTGAAAGACGGCCCAGAGGGAGGGGTCGGGCTCTGCATGGGGGAGGCCCGGGCTCACGCCTCGCACCGCACGGTCTGCTGGGCACGAGGAAGTATTCAGGGGACAGACAGACAGACAGACAGAGAGACAGACAGACAGACAGACAGAGAGACAGACAGACAGACATGCTGGACACGGATGGGGCAGGGGCAATGCCAGCATGCCTGGTTCCTGCTTCACGTCTTGTTTCACTTAAACCTTTTTGTTTTCCTTAAACCCCCGCTTCTCCCCCCGCCATCTGTGCGGGAAGGACACGGGGCTGGAGACGCGGCCTTGGGAAATCGTCTCCTCACCGCTGGCCGCTGTCTGTAGAGGGGACGCAGGCGGGGCGGGCAGCCCCAGAGTGTTCTGGAAACATGTCTCGATGACCTCTCTGTAACTGTTTGTTTCTACTCTGAGATTGTGTTTTCTTCTGAATTATGAAACTTGCGATCTTCACTTGCGCTGTTGTTTGAACTTGTAAGCGCGGGCTCTGACGTAAGCTCTGACTGTGAAACTCGCAGCTTTCCCCTGGCTCGGGGTCCGGCTTGGGCCTGCGTGCCTAGGAGCTTGACCCCGGCTCGCTGGCCTAATACACCCCGCTGGTGTGTTGCACTACTGGCTGGACGCTTTGTGCGGGTTCGGAGAGGGGGAAGTTATCGACACTGGACCCTAACACAGACAGACAGACAGATGGACAGAGAGAACCCTGGAAACAGGCTGTGCTGGGGAAAGGGGCCCTGTTCTCTGTGGGTAGGGGCGTTGGGGGTGGGGGAGGGGCCCTTCATCTGTGGGCGTGAGTGTGGGGAAGGGGCCCTGTTATTCGATTTGTCTTTTGGTTTTTTTTGTTTTGTTTTGTTTTTTGCTTTTTGGGTCACACCTGGCAATGCACAGGGGTCACTCCTGGCTCTGCACTCAGGAATTACTCCTGGCGGTGCTCAGGGGACCCTCTGGTATGCTGGGATTCGAACCTGGGTCAGCCGCGTGCAAGGCAAATGCCCTACCTGCTATACTATTGCTCCAGCCCCCTTTTGGGGTCTTTTCTTGGGCTGATTTGGGGGGCCACACTTGGTGGTCCTGGCGGGCCGTTCCCAGCCTGTGCCCTGCAGTCTCCTCTGCTGGTGCTCGGGGGACCCTGTGTGGTGCTGGGGACCGAGCAGGGAGGTGCCACGTGCAAGGGGAGCAGCTTAGCCTTGTCCTGCGTTCTCCAGCCCCACGTTAAAAAAAAAACCAAAGATGAGAAATAGAACCATGATGTGACAACCCAGCAATTCCTCTCCTAGATATCCACCCCAAGGACACAGAAGCGTGAGCCCTAACGTTTACCCGCCGACCCCTAACGACCCTCCATCCACAGCAGACGACGGGCAGTGACGCAGATCTGGAAACGCTCCAGCTGTCCAACAGAGCCCGAGCAGGTTGAGGTGACAGCACAGCGGGGAGGGCGCTGGCCGTGCCCACGGCTGACCCGGGCTCGGTCCCCAGCTCCCCACACGGCCCTGTGAGCCTGTCAGGAGGACTCCTGAGTGCAGAGCCGGAGGGAAGTCTGAGCACTGCCAGGCGTGCCCACAACTTCTTTTTTTTCCTTTTGGGTCACACCCGGCGATGCTCAGGGGTGACTCCTGGCTCTGCACTCAGGAATGACTCCTGGTGGTCCCGGGGGGGGGGGCCCATGGGATGCCAGGGATTGAACCCGGGTTGGCCGCGTGCAGGGCAGACGCCCTCCCTGTTGTACAGTGACCCCGTCCCTGCCCACAGCTTCTTCATAAAGCAGCAACGTCTGCGTCTAGGGGGGAGAAGACTGCTCGCCCCCAGAGAAGCAGAAATTGTGTCTTTTGCTGAGACTAGAGGGTGACGGGTGATGCAAGATAAGCCAGAGGGAGAAAGACAAGTACCAGGTGACCTCTCCTGGGTGGGCCATCGTCAGAGCAGAGGTGAGGACAGACGGTGCCCAGATGGACAGACAGAACCCAACAAGCCTTGTGTGTGGCCAGACCGCAGGTCCAGGCAGGGCGTGGGCGCTGGCAGAAGGTGCTTCTGGGGTGCAGGGGTGCGGCAGCAGCGTCTGCCTGAAGCGCACATCTGCACCCCTGCACGCCAGGGCTGGCCAGCAAAACGGGGGCAGCCCCCATCGTGGTCTGTTCCCTGGCTCAGGCTCCCTGCGTCCGTTGGGGCCTGCTCTCAGGTCCCGCCCCTGCTGCCAGCCCGGAAACTCTTCAGGGCCCGGGTCTCCAGCCCCCCTCCCCCCTCCTCCCATCCTCGGGCGAGGCGGACCCTGTGGGCCACCCATGGCAGCTTGCTCCCGAGCGGGCACTGCCCAGCGGGGTGGGGGTCCCTGCGGGGTGGGGGTGTCTGCCGCCTCTTTCCTCCTGTCTGTGTCTCTTTGTCCCTCACAGGTCCGGGGGCCAGTGGGATTCTGTCCACTTTGCAAGAAGCCCAGGCTGGTGTAGGATGGGGGTCCTAGGTTCTGTGCAGCCCCCCAGCCGAGACGCTGCCTGAGCCTGCTTCCTTGGCTGGTGTAGACCCCGACCCTCAGTGATGTCCTTCTGATGCCCCCAGTGTGGATGGTGCTTTTTTGACGGGTGGGGGGGAGGAGAAGGGGGGTGGAAGGACAGAGGGAGGCGGGGGCAGGGGCGGGGAGAGAGGGGACTCCCTGGGTGGACCTTGGGGTGTCTGCTCTGACTTCAGGACTCGCACCCCCTTTTCCCGGGGCCCCGCCATGGAGGACGGTCCTGAGGTGGCCAGTGGCTGCTCGGCTGGGCGTGGAGAAGCATCACTTGTAGCCTCGGGGGCGGGGGGGGGCGGGGGCGGGGCGGGCCGAGGGGCGGGGGGGCGGGCCGAGGGGCGGTCTGTGCTCTAACACCCCACTCGGGCGCTCTGCAACCCCGAGACCCTCCTGGCTCCGCGGAGCCCTCGGAATTCTGACCGCACTGGTTGGGGGGGGAGGGAGTACCCAGAACCGGCCCACTGGGCCAGTCCCCGGGCGGAGGGGAGCGAACCCGAGGTACCCCGGGCTCCCGGCCCCGGCACCCCACAGCCCCCAGACCCTGCGCCCGGCCGTGAAGGGCAGCCTGTGAGGCATGCCAGGGCCGCCCAGGAAGCCAACACAAACTCTGCCCCAAACGGACGACAAACAAGAAACCAGACCCTGCGCGCAGACGGTGCTCCCTGCCCGCCCGCAGCCCTCGTGCCCGTCCCGGGTGCCACAGGTGCCCGCTGAGCACTGCGTGAGCCTGAGGTTCCCTTGGTCCCGATCTCTGCACACCCAGGGCCGCCCCCGCGCTCCCGCCCTCGCTCCTACTGACACAGCGAAGTGCTTTATGGTGGGTGGAATTCACGGGCACCAGCCGGGGGGACGGGCGCGGCGTTTCCCAGGGCCGCTCCCGGCTCGAGGGACTCTGCCAGACCCTCGGGGCGACGGGGGAGAGCTCTCGGAGTGGCGGACGCCCGTTGACTGGCGCGCAGCTGACGGATGGGGGGCCGCGGCTTTGTTTGGAAGGGAACCTTGAACAGCTTGCCCGCACCTCTCCGCTCGGACACTAAATCAACACGGCTCTATTAGTGGCCTTGGGACAGCAGCTGAGCTGTCTCGGAGCCTGTCACCGTGATGTCTTCATCTGTAACCAGAGCAGACGTGAGCTCCTGGCAGCTTCGGGAGGTGACAACAAATCCAATTAGCTCCTCTCCACGGCGCCGCAGGACCGCTGTGAAACGGCCTGCCAGGGAGGGCGGCTGCGTCCCCCACGCGGTGGGACGTGGCACTCGCCGGAAGGAGCACGGGAGAGGGAGAGGGGGAGAGGGAGGGAGAGACGGCAGAGACGGGGAGAGACGAGAGAGGGCGCGGGGAGGGAAGACAAAGAGCCAGGCTCGTTGCTCGGGAACTTTCTGCCCGTGACGGGCACGTGTGCCCAGCGCCTGAGCCCGGCCAGCTTGGACGGCTGGCGAGAGGGCCCGCGGCAGGGCGGACGAGCCAACTGCTGCCGGGAATCCTGGCTTGACTTTGGGGCGGGGTCTCCGGGGGACATTCCGCCCCCGTCCATCCATCCCTTCTCCGCCTCCTCCCCTGCCTGCCACAACCAACCCCCAAACCAGGCCAGCCGGAGCCATAGCACAGCAGGGAGGGCGTTATAGCCTTGCAGGCATCCGACCTGGGCTCGATCCCCGGCACCCATATATGTTCCTCCCCCCGGGCCAGGAGGGAGCCCTGAGCACAGAGCCGGGAGTCACCACCCCGAAACAAAAGGAACCAAGTGGTGCTACTTCAGGTAGCTGGTACTTGTCAGCCTCACGCTGGCGCCAGAGGGGGACGGCTTCTCCGGGGCTGGCCCAGCCCAGCTCAGGGGGAAGGTGCTGGAAGGGCCCCGAGAGACGCACCCCGGGGCCTTCAGGCTGCCAAGGGAAGTGGCGAAGGACCCAGACTCCAGGGGCGCGAGCGGGAGAGCTGGGCGGAGAGGAACAGACTCTTCCTTCTGGCGAGGACGTGCCGACGTCACCAGCCAGCGCGCCCGAGTCGCCCCGCGGGAGCCACACGCCGACGGTTTCGTGGGTCATTTCTTTCCTAAGAACCGACCCCCCGCTGGCCCTGGGTGCAGCCAGCCAGCTGCCGGCCTTCCAGAGTCAGCCGTTTCGGAGGTGGGGGTGGAGCTGGAGGCGGGTTTGGAGGAGCAGGACCGAGGAGGGTGGGGGGTGGGGAGGACGGAGGAAGTGGGTCTGGGCAGAGGGACGCAGACGTGGACATGGGGGGGGTTTGGCGTGGCGAGCCCCCCACCACCAGGGCAAAGGGGCTGGGGGACAGGCAGGGCAGAGAGCGGGTGTGTGTCCCGCGGGGGCCTCCCGTTCTGCCCGTCACTGAGAACGCGCAGCCGTGCCCGCCAGGGCCCCTGGGAAGCCTTGCAGAAAGCGCCCCCGCCCCCCCCCCACCCTCCGCCGGAATGTCCAGGAGCCCTGGGAGTGGGGACAGGCCCCGCCTGCGGGAGCTGGACTCGGCCGTGCCTGCAGCCTGGCCGGGTGTGACGGGCCCGCGTGGCTCTCCTGGCCGCCTTCCCGGAAGAGGCAGCGGGCAGAACCTGCCAGTGGGGCCGGAGCCAGCGGGTGGCTGGGCAGCCTGGGGTCACTGTGCCAGCTCGGGGGCCGCCGCCTGGTGCCACTGCCCAGGACGGTCTTACCTGTGGGGGCCTCTCCGGAGCGGGCAGTCGCGAGGGTCTGCGAGCCCGTCCAGCTCGTTCCAGATTCCCGGGCAGCCGGGGAGGCAGCTGGCCGCCACGTTCCGCACGACCAGGGGCTCTGCGCTCCCGGCGGCTCTTGGACGCGGCCCCGGCGCTGCCAGGCGCAATTACTCTCCACCGCGTCTTTCTGCCACCGGGACTCGGGCTGTGGACGTTGGCAGCAAAGTGCCCGTCTGTGAGCTCACAAACCGACAGGGTCCTTGATGCAAGATGCTGTACTGGGCCCAAGGCAGGAGCCCCCGTCACCCCATGGCCGCCCCTAGGGACAGGTGTGTGTGTGTGTGTGTGTGTGTGTATGTGTGTGCATGTGTGTATGTATGTGTATGCATGTGTGTATGTATGTGTGTGTGCATGTGTGTATGTATGTGTGTGCATGTGTATGTGCATGCATGTGTGTATGTGTGTATGTATGTGTGTGCATGTGTGTATGTATGTGTGTATGTGTGTGCATGTGTGTATGTGCATGCATGTGTGTATGTGTGTATGTGTATGTGTGTGTAAATATGTGTGTATGTGTATATGTGTATGTGTATATGTGTGTATGTGTACGTGTATGTGTATATGTGTATGTGTGCATGTGTGTGCATGTGTGTATGTGTGTGTAAATGTGTGCATGTGCGTATGTGTGTATGTGTATATGTGTGCATGTGCGTGCATGTGTGCATGTATGTATATGTGTGTATGTGTATGTGTGCATGTGTATATGTGTGTGTGCATGTGTGTGTGTGTGTGTGTGTATGTGTGCACGTGCGCACCTATGCCGTGGGGTGTGGACGAGGCTGGGGGTTCCTGGGCCGTCTCACCAGTGTCTGCCGGGCCCGGTGCAGAGCGGAGGCAGGGCACCTCGTCCGTCTCAGCGGTCAGCAGCCCCTGAAAGCCGGACATGGCTAGACCCGGACAGAGCGGAGACCCCGCATGCTGCCACCAGCCATACTCCATCGACCAGGGGTCGTCCCCTGGCCCTCGGGGAGTGGACGCTGGGCCTTTGGAGAGAGGGGCCGCGCTGGAGCAGCCCCCTGGTGGGGACAGAGGGCCCAGCCCTGGCCCCCGGGCCTTCGCTGTCCGGGCAGAGAGGAGGCGGCGGCGGCCAGGGCCCGGGGCACTGAGGCAGGAGTCTGCTCAGGGGCTCCCACCCGGGCACGCCCAGCCGGGCTCAACTCCCACAAGCCCCTCAGCCCCTCTGAGGTGGCCCAGTGACCCTGGCACTGCGGGGTCCTCACACTGAGGTGTGCCGGGGACCCAGGCCTGCTGAGAACCCCCGGGAGCGTCTCAGCCCCCAGCCTGACTCTCGCTGCGGAAGGGGAAGCCAGTCCCGGGGTGTCCGGGGTGGGGGGGCCGGGCACAGGCTCTCCGAGGAGCAGACGTGGGCGCAGGGTGGGGCTCTGGGGCTGCCTGGAGGGGGGCGTCCCTTTGGCCTTCTTTCCCGGGCCCCCTCAGTGCCCCGAGCACTAGGCAGCAGAGCAGCCTCATATCTGGGATGGGAACCTTGGTGGTGCCTTGGGAGCTTCCCAGCCTCAGTTTCCCTCCAGCTGGGACTTGGGTGGCCATCCAAGGAGACCCAGACGCTCACCTGTGGGACAGCCGGGGGTGGGGGGCGGGCGCGGCCCCCCTCTCACAGCAGGTGAGGTTCAGAGAGGGGAAGGGACAGAGCTGCCGTCACACAGCCAGGAAGTGGCCGGGCTTGTCTGGGGGTCCTGACTGCGAGGCCAGGCCAGGACACGAAGCCCCCGACCCTCCCCTGGCTCAGCCGCCAGTGCTCAAGGCTTCCTCTGTCCTGCGTCTGTGCCCAGGGACACTCTGGTGGTGGTGGCGGGCTGTGGGGGGGTGTCACGGGATGTCACTTGCAAGCCCACTCCCCGCTGTTTATGTCCAGCTGCGACCTTTTCTCTGGGGCCACCTGGGGGTAACCCACAGCCTTCCCAGAGCTCAGGCGCGGTGCCGCCGGCCCACTACTCTTCCCTCAAGTGCTCTCTCCGACTTGCTCCCTTCTCTGTGCTCACGGGGCAGGGAGGGCCCCGTGCGGGATTCCACGGGAGGGGTGTAAGGTGGGGCTCCCGGGTCTCCAGCAGGTGACACTCAGGCCCTCCTGCCCCCAAGGTGGGGCGACCTCCAGGTGGCAGCTGCTCCCGAAGGCCCCCCCCCCACGTGAATCGCAGGATTGGGAAGCGCTGGTTGGTCCCGACAGGGGGGTGTCCTGGGCCGGGCCCCGCTACACTCTCGTCCTGCTCCCAGCCCAGACTCTCGCCCGCTCCCGCACAGCCTGGGGCCCTGTCCTGCACCCCGGCAAGAACACCGGGGCACCCACTCAGCAGTCACAGATATACAAGGCACTGGGAGAGAACTGTTCAAGAGAAGAACAAATCCAACCCTGTCAAAAAACTGGGAGAAGAAATGAACAGAAACTTCTCCGAAGGGGAAATATAAGTGGCCAAAATGCACAGGGAAAATAAATGCCCTACATCATTAATCATCAGGGAGATGCAAATCAGAGCAACAGTGAGATACCATCTCACACCACGGAGACTGGCACACATCACAAAGGACACGAACCGCCAGTGCCGGCGCGGGTGCGGGGAGAGAGGGGCTCTCTTTCGCTGCTGGTGGGGATGCCGGCTGGGCCTGCCTTCCTGGGGAACGGTATGAGCATCCCTCAAAAAACTAGAAGCTGAGCTCCCCTTTGACCCAGCGACACCGCTCCCGGGAATCTGCCCCGGGCGCCCCGAGACACACGGCAGAAAAGCACCTGCACGTGTATGTTCACTGCAGCACGACCCACAGTAGCCAGAATCTGGGAGCAACCCGGGTGCCCAAGAAAGACGACGGGAGAGACACTGCACACACAGCCGTGCGCCACACTCCGCGAGGGCCGGGTGCAGTGAGTCAGACGGAGACGGACACGGGACGGCTGCACTCGTGTGCGGGGTGTAAGGAAGGATCGAGTAGGAGACGAACACCCAAGGGCAGCAGAAACGGGAGCCGGGAGGACTGGCCAGTGGTGGGAAGCTGGTTACTGGCGGGGCGGAGGGCAGGCAGGACAGAGAACAGAGCAGTGCGACAGCGAGAGCCGGAACGACCGTGCTGGTCAGCGGAGCGCTGGAAGGAGGGAGGGGGATGGCACGATGGCCTTTCAGTACCTGTACTGCAAACCGTGATGCCCGAAAGCAGAGAGGCAGGCAGGCAGACAGAGAGACAGAGAGACAGAGACAGAGAGAGAGACAGAGAGAGATACAGAGACAGAGAGAGATACAGAGATAGAGAGACACAGAGACAGAGAGATGGAGAGAGATAGAGAGAGACAGAGAGAGATAGAGAGACAGAGAGACAGAGAATAGAGACAGAGACAGAGAGACAGAGAGAGATAGACAGAGACAGAGAGAGATAGAGAGACAGAGAGATAGAGAGACAGAGAAATAGAGACAGAGACAGAGAGACAGAGAGAGATAGACAGAGACAGAGAGAGATAGAGAGACAGAAATAGAGACAGAGAGACATAGAGAGATAGAGAGATACAGAGACAGACAGAGAGACGGAGAGAGATAGAGAGAGAGACAGAGAGAGATAGACAGATATATAGAGAGACAGAAATAGAGACCGAGACAGAGAGACAGAGAGAGATAGACAGAGAGACAGAGAGAGATAGAGAGACAGAGACAGAGAGACAGAGACAGAAAGAGATAGACAGAGAGAGATAGAGACGGAGAGACAGAGCAGAGAAGCGTCTGCCATAGACGCCGACTGGGAGCGGGGAGGGAAGCCGGGCACCGTGGTGGTGGGAAACTGCCCTGGACACTGGAACATTGCAAGGCCGAAACGCGACCAGGAGCAACTGTGTAACTGCGTATCTCACTGGGACTCAATTTAAAAAGCAAATAAATAGAACTAGGACACGTCACTTCTTAGCTAAAATAAATACGTCAACAAGCAAAGCAAAACGGAAGCCCAGCAGTCTGCTGGTGCCTGGCAGATGGGGCCCCCGAGGGCCGCGGGAAGGACGCCCAGGGCTCTTGGGCCCCAGAGGGTCAGCTGGAGGGCAGGAGCAGCTGAGGGGCCTGGGGGCAGAGAGTGGGAGGGAGGCCGAGGGTGGGCCTGGCCCGAGGCAGGACACGGTGTTTTCTTTCTGTGGCTCTTTGGGGGCCCACACTCGGCCCTGCTCAGGGGCCGCCCCTGGCTCTGCACTCGGGGGTCACTCCTGGTGGTGCTTGGGGGCCACATGGGATGCGGGGGATCGAACCCAGGTCGGCTAGTGCCCTCCCTGCTGTACTATGGCTCCAGTTCCCCTTCTCCTCCCTCCCTCCCTCCCTCCCTCCCTCCCTCCCTCCCTCCCTCCCTTCCTTCTTTCCTTCCTTCCTCCCTCCCTTCCTTCTTTCCTTCCTTCCTTCCTTCCTTCCTTCCTTCCTTCCTTCCTTCCTTCCTTCCTTCCTTCCTTCCTTCCTTCCTTCCCTTCCTTCCCTTCCTTCCCTTCCTCTCTCTCCCTTCCCCTCTCCTCCTTCCTTCCTTCTTTTCTTCCTTCCTTCCTTCCTTCCTTCCTTCCTTCCTTCCTTCCTTCCTTCCTTCCTTCCTTCCTTCCTTCCTTCCTTCCTTCCTTCCTTCCTTCCTTCCTTCCCTTCCTCTCTCTCCCTTCCCCTCTCCTCCTTCCTTCCTTCTTTTCTTCCTTCCTTCCTTCCTTCCTTCCTTCCTTCCTTCCTTCCTTCCTTCCTTCCTTCCTTCCTTCCTTCCTTCCTTCCTTCCTTCCTTCCTTCCTCCCTCCCTCCCTCCCTCCCTTCCTTCCTTCCCCCCTCCAGTTGTGTTTGCTGTACTGGTGGTGGTGCTCGGGGTGACACTTGGCCGTGCTGGGAGCTCCATGTCCTCAGTGCTGGGACGGGCCCGGCGTGGGCCACATGCAAGGCACACGCCTTCCCTGCCCTCCTCCCGCTCTGGGCCCACAGTTGCCCATCTGGTCAGTGGCGTTGCTGGTAACATCTCAACTATGGCCGGTAATGAACGTACCTGGGGAATGGAACCCCCTGGCTGTTCTGAGGGACAGAAAGAGATGAAACGAGCAGCAATAAAGCCACCAAACAGGGGCTGAAGCGACAGCACAGCAGGGAGGGCACTGGCCTTGCCCAGCGGACCCCCAGGAGAAGGGGGACTGGAGCCCAGCCGGGTTCCATCCCGGCATCCCATACGGTCCTCTGAGCCAGCCGGGAGTGATCCCTGAGCACAGAGCCAGGAGTCAGCCCTGAGCACCACTGGGGGTGTCCTAGAAACCAAACCAAGTAACAACAAACCCAACCTGAAACCAAAACTCGAACCAGACCAAGCCACGCACTCCCGCGGCCTTCCCTTTCCCAGAAGGAAAGGCTTCCCTTCCCTTCCCTTCCCTTCCCTTCCCTTCCCTTCCCTTCCCTTCCCTTCCCTTCCCTTCCCTCCCCTCCCCTCCCCTCCCCTCCCCTCCCCTCCCCTCCCCTCCCCTCCCCTCCCCTCCCCTCCCCTCCCCTCCCCTCCCCTCCCCTCCCCTCCCCTCCCCTCCCCTCCCCTCCCCTCCCCGCCACTCCAGCACGTCCCCGGCCAGTCTCCATCCTAGTCCTCCTGCCTCGCGGTTCCCCCTGGTCAAGCAGATCCTTCTGCCTTGGGATGGAATCTGTCTGTCCACACGGTGCCTCTCCTCAGTCTGAGCGTGGCCCAGCGCCGCCCCCGTCCGCGCCTGTTCCACGGCCTCGCCCATCTCCCGTGGCCAGTGTGGGTCCCTGATTTCCCGCCAGGCGTTCCCAGAGGCCCCGGCGGGCAAACGACGTGTGGATTAAAAATGAAAATCCCGGGGCTGGAGCGATAGCACAGCGGGTAGGGCGTTTGCCTTGCACGCGGCCGACCCGGGTTCAAATCCCAGCATCCCATATGGTCCCCTGAGCACGGCCAGGGGTAATTCCTGAGTGCAAAGCCAGGAGTAACCCCCTGTGCATCGCCGGGTGTGACCCAAAAAGCAAAAAAAAAAAAAAAAAAAAAAAAAAAAGAAAATCCCTTTCCGGGCCGGAGCGATAACACAGTGGGGAGGGTGTTTGCCTTGCTCATGACCAACCCGCTTCGATTCCCAGCATCCCATAGGGCCCCCTGAGCACTGCCAGGAGTAATTCCTGAGTGCAGAGCCAGGAGTAACCCCTGTGCATCACCAGGTGTGACCCAGAAAGAAAAGAGAGAGAGAGAGAGAGAGAGAGAGAGAGAGAGAGAGAGAGAGAGAGAGAGAGAGAGAGAGAGAGAGAGAGAGAGAGAGAGAGAAAGAGAGAGAGAGAGAGAGAGAGAGAGAGAGAGAGAAAATCCCCCCCAACGGGTCCAGTGCAGGTTCCGTAGCTCGGACGGGCCCCTGACTCCGGAAGTGTCCTGTGAGCCACTCCGGGCCTTTCCCTCGTGACAGGCTCCCAACGACGGGCGATTTTATTTTCGATTTCGCCATAACGAGCGACGCTGTAATGAACATCCTTGTACCTGTCTGTTTGGATAAGTCTCCGTGGGGCTGCGGGGGGGGGGGCGCGGGAGCTGGCGGGATGGGAACACGCGTGTTTGCAGCTGCTCCTGGGCGGGGGGGGGGGGCGGCCTGCCCCCCCTGTACCCCAGCGTCACCTTGGGGTACAGATCCTCCCGGGAGTCCTCCCTGAGTTCCATGGGGGCCAAGGTCACGCCCCTCGGTGAGTGAGTCCCCGTGGCGGGTTCCTGATCCAAGAGGAGGGAAGGAGAGACTGAGGCACTGGGAGGAGGGGTGGTGGGCGGGGCGGGGGTGGTGCGGGGCGTTCTGGTTCCTCCTTCTAGATGTTTCTACGTAGTGTTCTTAGCTATTCGTGCGCAGAGCCCTCGGTGCCTGATGGCCCAGGCCGAGGGTGCAGGGTGGGGGCTGGGCCGGGCCCTAGCCCGCGGGACCCCAGCTCAGCGGGCAGGGACCTAGGCGGCATTTTAATTCTCGGCACCCCGGAAAGTCTCCGCCTAATCTTTCTTCAGGCCCGAGCCCCTCCAGGGGTCTCTGGGTGCCTCTCCCGCCCATCCGTAGCCAAGCAGGCTGGACAGTTCAATGCACAGCGCCGCAGGGTGGTGGTGTTGGGGCCGTGCCCGGGACGGGACTTGGGTTCCTGCATGGGGAAGGCACAGCCTTGCCCCCGCCGGTGCGGCCCCCAGGGTGCTGGGACGCCAGGCTCAGACCTCGCCGACGGCTGCCTCCTGCATCGTGAGACCGTCACCAGCGGGGAGATGGCGCCAACACCCTGCCTGGTATTGCCCCCTGCCCGGGTGCCACCGCCCGGCCGCCTCGCGGGGCTGGAGCTCGGCCGTCCCACGCCGGGGCAGGTTCCGCGCAGGCTCAGGCGCCGTCTTCCTGCGGCGGCTGAAGCCCCCACGACCCTCGCTGGGTTGGATCCGCCCCCCCAGACCCAACCAGGGAAGTCGGCTTCTCTTCCACGTGGCTTCACCCCTGTGAGGCCGCGCCTAGTGGCCCCTCCCCCCACGCCCCACCCCAGGTCCCGTCTCCTGGCCTCTCTGACCTTCTGAACAACTGGATCCGGGTTCGAGCTGAGCAGCTGCCAAGGTCCTGGTCGCCGTGCTCCCCGGGCACCCGACTCCCAAGGGGACCCATCTCTGGGTGGCGTCTAGACCCATTTCTGGGTCAAGGAAGCAGCGTTTCCCGCCTGTGTCCGTGAGGAAGGGAAGGCGGCCAGGGCCTCTGCCACCGGCTCCGTGTCTGTCCTTGAGGTGTCCCCCACCACGGGGACGGTCGGCCACACGCCGGCGTGAAGCCCTCGTCTCCCTCCTGTGTGGAGCCCCTATTCCCCTGGGGGACCCCACCCCGCTCCGGGAAGGAGCCTCCAGCTCTCGCCGTCGGGGACGCAGGATGCCCGACCTCGGCCTTCTCCTTCCTCCCGTCTCTTGCATCACCTTTTTCTTTCTCGCTTCTTTCATTTTGGGTCACACCCAGCGGTGCCCTGGATGGGCTCCTGGCTCAGTGCTCAGGGATCCCTCCTGGTAGGGCTCGGGGGACCCTCTGAGGTGCCGGGGATCGAACCTGGGTGGGCTGTGTGCGACGCCAGCGCCCCCCCACCCCGTGGGACTGTGGCTCCGGGCCTGCGTGAGGTCACACTCCGGAGCCGTATTCCAGGTTGGTTCTGGGGAGTCCCCGGGGCCCGTCTGCCCCCACCCCCACTCCTGGACGCCTGGTCGCTCAGGCCAGTCGCACACAGTGGACACCGTGGACAGGGCTCCCAGCCCGCTGCCCCCGCCACGGGGCAGATCTGGAACAAGTTTGGGAGGGGCCAGGGCGGGCAGCGGGCGGCGCCCAGAGGGGTCGGGGCAGGGCAGCCGCGTGGCCCAGCCCAGCCGTGCCCAGGGAATGAATACAGGGGCTTTTTCCACGCCTTCGTCCTCCGCCTTCGTCCTCCGCGGGGGTCTGGCCCTGCCCCCCGGGGCTCACACAGCCTCCATCTGCTCTCTCTGCTGCCGCCGCAGCCCCCGCAGCCCCCGCAGGCCGGGGGGCCGGAGGGTCTGGGGGAACAGCGTGTGGCCTGCAGGCTGGGATTTCAGACATTCTGGGCCGGGCCCCACCCCAGTTCCCCGTGCTGGCCTCAGCTCCTGCCTGCGGTGCAGGGGCGCCTGTGAGTGCGTCCTCTGGGCGCGCGCCCCTCCGTGGGCTGACAGCTCTCAGGACGGCCCCCCTCGGCCACGCTCGCACACATCCCCCCTTTTATTTTTAAGGAACGAGTAACAACAGCAATTAGCTGTTCCTTTGTACGTTTCCAGGAAAGGCGGCATTTAAAGGGGCCGGCGCTGCAGTGGCCCCTCGGTATCCGGCTGGAGGTGGGGACGCGGGGGGGGGGGCAGGAGGAAGTAGGGTTTCGTGGACAGGAACTTGGGGTTCAGCCCGGCGGCCCTGCTCCCTGGGTGCCAGGGCCAGGGTTCCTCACCTGCTGTGTCTGGGAGGGCCTGTCTGACCCCAGGGCCCCCCCATGCCTTGGTGGTACGGTGGCGAGCACAGCTGCCTCCTGGCCCCCCCAGACAGACAGACAGACAGACAGACAGACAGACAAACAGGACACTCCGGAGAGAAGACACCGAAGGCGGGAGGTGGGGGTGCAGAGGGCTGTCCCCAGCGCGGGACACAAGCCTCCCCCTCCCGGGCGTGGCGCCATCCCTCGGCCCCCAGTGGCCACTGGCCCTTGGGGAGGACGTGACCAGTCCCTCCACCCCGCGTGCTTGAACACTCAGAGGGGCTAATTAGTGCTTTTAATATGCAAATCAGAGCCTGGGCAGATTAAATCTAGGGAAAAAAACAGCTGGTGAATATGTTATTTTAATTATTCCTCCGAAGGAAATGCAGGCCTGGCTGAGGAGGCCGGCGGGCGGTGGGCAGGGAGTCCTGCGCGGGACCCTCGGCTAAGGGGGGGTGCGGGGGTGGAGGGGCCCTCAGCAGATCCCTCTTCTCCATGGGCCCCCCTTTCCTCTTGGGGACCCTCAGGACCCTCCTTCCTGGCTTCGTGCCGCCCCAGGCCAGGCTGTGTGCTGCAGGGGTTCGAGGACGGGTGTGGGCCGCGGATGAGGGAACGGAAACTGGGGTGGAGAAGGTTCTGGAAGACAGTATCCTGGGCGGGTGAGAAGCACATGGGACCTGCCTTCCGTGTGCATGTATATGTGCACACACATGTATAGGCTCACACGTGTACACAGGCACTTGTACATATGCAAGATGTGTGTGTGCTGTATGCACACGTGTGCCAGATATACATTACAGTGTGCACCTGTACGTGTGCATATGCGGTGCACGCCTGTGCATTGTTTGTTTGCACCTGCATACGTGCACATGTGCACATGTATCCATGCATGTGTGTGCATGTATATAAACATATGCATGTGTGCGTGCGTGTGTGTATGTGCTTGAGTGCGCATGCCCACAGCTGGCTGAAACCTTAGGGATTTCTAATGGAGTCTCACCTTCCTGGTGGGGACCACAGCCCCTGGCAACCACCTGCCCTCGTGCCCCCAGCTCTGGGAGCCGGGAGCCGGGCTACCAGAGTGGGGAAAGACCCCCACGATCAAGGTGAGTTGTGGCTGTGACCACACGCAGGGGCCCGAGTCCATGGTGTCAGAGCAGGCCACAATCATGGAAACACCAACCAGGACCTCAACGTTGCCCCCCCCAGCGTTGGGAAGCAGCAGGGAAGAAGCCTTGCCACAGGACAGCGCGGAGGGTGGTAGGGTGGGCCCAACAGCCAGGCTGGAGTGAGAGCCCAGCGGGGAGGGCGTTTGCCTTGCACACGGCTGACCCGGGTTCGATTCCCAGTATCCCAGATGGTCCCCTGAGCACCGCCAGGAGTAATTCCTGGGTGCAGAACCAGGAGTCACCCTGAGCATCGCCGGGGGTGACCACCCCCCCCAACGGTGGACGGGAGTGGAGGGAGAAGAAGGGGGAGAGGAAGAGAAAGAACGTGAGGGAGAGAGAACAGAAGCAGAGGATGAGGGCGAGGGGCTGGAGGAAGAGAGCAGGGAGGGAACGAGGGGCGGGAACGTGAGAGTGAGATGGACAGGGGAGAGAGAGAGAGAGAGAGAGAGAGAGAGAGAGAGAGAGAGAGAGAGAGAGAGAGAGAGAGAGAGAGAGAGAGAGAGAGAGAGAGAGAGAGAGAGAGCTCAGACAGGGGACAGGGGTGGCAGGAAGGGCCCAGGCTGCCCGCCCAGGGGGCTGGTGAGCGGCCGCCCCCGTGCCAGCTCCTGCCGCACCCCTCCGTGGCCTGCCAGGCTGCCCGCAAGCGCCACGGCAAGTGCAGGACCAAGGGACTCGTCGGTGGAGCATCTGTGTGCCCCGGGGCTGAGCGCTGCCCCCGGCAGGGACAGTGTGTGGCCCAGGCCCTCGTGCTCGCCGGGGCGTGCCCGATGGTCACCCTCTTCTCAGAGGGCAGACCTGCCCGTCCCCGGGCCCAGAGGGACGCGAGTGACCTGCCCTTTCTCTCCCGCCTCCTTTCCTGCAGCCGCGCTGCCCCGGCTTGGGGGTGGTCACGCCCCTCACCCTTCCCCTGAGCTGGGGGCCGGGCAGGGGTCAGTGGGGGTGCCAGGACAGACCCCGGGGTTCCTCTCCCCCTCCCCCCGGGGTCCCTGCTGACTCTAGGCAGGCGCTGTGTGGAGAACACCATAGTCCCTCAGCCAATCCCGACTGTCACCTGCAGGGACGTGGGTGTCCCCACCCATTCGACCCAGGAGGACACAGCCCCAGGCACTGAGACCTCCCGGAGGGCTTTCTGGAGGAAGAGGCAGTGGAACGCAGGAAGAGGGCAGGTGAGGGCCAGAGGGCGAGTAAGGGATTCAGGCTTGGGCCTGGCATAGCCACTCCTGGGTTTGGTCTCGGAGCACTGCTGGGCGTGACCCAGAGCACTGCTGGGAGTGACCTGGAGCACTGCTGGGCGTGACCCGGAGCACTGCTGGGCGTGGCCAGGGAGCACCGCAGCCCAGGTGTCCGTGGCACCGCCTCCTCTGGCCCCCACACCGGACCACTGGCCTGGTGGGCGAGAGTCACTGAGCGCCACTATGGGATCCCCGAATGAGAGTCGGGTGGTCTGGAGGGGCCAGCCAGGAGACGCAGAGGCGGCGGTTGCCGGGGGGACAGGGGACAGGGGTCACTCTGAGTCTAGGGTGACAGGCAGGGCCTGGGGCCCAGCAGGGTCGGGGGTGGGGGGGAACAGCGAGTGCGCTGGGAAGCTCGGGTGGGGAGGACGCGGTAGGACCCCCGGGACTGAGAAGTCGGGGAGGAAGTTGTGAAACTCCCGCGCCCAGGGGACCAGGCGGGGCGGGAGAGGGCGGGCAGGCTGCCGCCTTTCCTGCACGGGGGGACTTTGAGGAATTTGGGGGATCCCCGCAGCTGTGGGGAGAGCGGCTGGGGGCCGACCAGGACTAACGCCACACCCCGCCGTGCTTGGGGTCGCAGGGCCAGGGACGGGCGTGGAGACTCCTGCTCATCGCCAGCCCTTCGAGCTGCTCCTCTGGGGCCCACGGGCCAGACTTCATTAGGGCCACACATGCTGTGCTTCAGGCTGACTCCTGCCTCTGTGCTCAGGGATCACTCCTGGCGAGCTCGGGGGACCATATGGGTACCAGGGATGGAACCTGGGCCAGCCACGAGCAACGAGGTGCCCTCCCTGCTGTGCTCTCTCCAGCCCCCTCCGAAACTTCCATTTTTTGGGGGAAATCATCTCAGCAATGTTTTATTGTCTCAGTGTGCAAACTTTACATTTCTTTTGTTATATTTTGTTTAGACATTGCAAACAAGAGTGGGTGTGTATGTGCGTGTTTGCGCGCAGGTGTGTGCAGGTGTGTGCATATGTGTGCATGTATGTGCGTGTGTGCATGTGTGCATGTCTTTGTGTATGTGTATGTGTGTACATGTGTGTATATGTATATGTGTGCGTGTGTGCATACATGTGTGTGCATGTGTGTGTACACACGTGTGTGTGTGTGTGTGTGTGTGTGTGTGTGTGTGTGTGTGGTGTGCTGGGCCTGGAACCCAGGCTTCGCACATGCAGGGCGAAGGCTCTACTACTCCGCCAGCTCTCCAGGCCTTGAGGGAGAACTTTCCTTAATTCAATCCTCCGATGTTTGTGGCTAGGAGACAGACAGAAACGGTTCCGGCACTCTCGAGCCTTGTATCCGTGACCCTGGTGCCCTGAGTTGTCTTCGTGAGAAAAGGCAGTGGGACTTGTCTCCTGTCGCAGGCTGGAGGCCCTTGTTTCTGCCTCTGTCTGCTTCACTGGATGGAGCCCCAGGAAAGCAGAGCAGGGGGCTGAGAGCAGCCCCGCCCTGTCTGGACCCCCGAACTGGGGCCGTGTTTCCCTTCTGCCCCGAGAACGGTCACAAGGATTTGGCATTATCAAACATTTCTTTCCTGCATCTTTGGGTGATCACGTGGCCTCTGTCTCTTATTCTGTCCATCCCCCGTACTACCTTCACTGATTTTCCAGGGTTAAACTCAGCTGCCGCTCTGGGGAATTCCTCCTGCGTCTTGTTGAAGGATCCTTTTTCTACACTGCTGGGCTAAGCTTACTTCTGTTTTGTTTTGGCGTTTTACATGCGTCTATGAGGTGTATTGATCTGGAGTTTGTTTGTTGGTTTTTGCAATGTTTTTAAAGGTATCTGGGTAATTCTGTCTCACAGAAAAATTTTCTCAAAGAGTTTGTTAGGAATTGCTATATTTCTGCTATACATCACTGTCACTGTCACTGTCATCCCGTTGCTCATCGATTTGCTTGAGTGGGCACCAGTAATGTCTCCATTGTGAGACTTGTTGTTACTGTTTTTGGCATCTTGAATATGCCATGGGTAGCTTGCCAGGCTCTGCCATGCGGGTGAGATACTCTCAGTAGCTTGCTGGGCTCTCCGAGAGGGACGGAGGAATCGAACCCGAGTTGGCTGCGTGCAAGGCAAACCCCCTACCGCTGTGCTATTGCTCCAGCCCCTGCTTCACATATTTGATAAAAATGTATTATCAGGGCCTAGATTTTGCTTTGGGGGATTAAAAACTCAACTGATTAAAAAACCTACTCCTGGGTGGTCAATTTGTACTGTACAGGAATCTGCCCATTTCACCTAACTCATCTAACCTATTGGCATGACCGTTGCTCACAGTACCATCCTTTCAGACTTTGGGTTGGGAGCGACGCTCCCTTTCTCACGTGTGGGTGTCTCCCCAGTGGGACTCCTGCGGCCTGAGGGCCTCTCCTGACAATTCTTTAAAACATAACCGGGGATGCTCAGGGCTTACTCCTGGTTCTGTGCTCACTCCTGTTGGCACTAGAGTCAGGAGTGGTACCAGGGCTTGAACCAGACTTGGCAACGTGCCGGGCCAGAGCTTAAGCCCCACTCTGCCTCTCTGGCCCCTCTGGAAATTCTTTTCCATTTGATTTTGGACCATACATGGCAGTACCTGAGGATGACTCCTGGCTCTGTGCTCAGGGAATCACTCCTGGTGGAGCCGGGATTGAGCCCAGGTCAGCTGTGCAAGGTGAGTGTCCTGCCTGCTGCACCAGGCAATTCTTGACCAGCGAAACTGGCAATTCAATGCAAGGGCCCAAGGATGGGGTACTGCTCGGGTCTGTGGTGCCAGAGGTGGCCTGGGCACCTCTCCAGAGGTGCTGGGAGCCCCCAGGGACACACCCAGAGATTCCCAGAGGATTGTGTGGACTGAGGACTGAATTAGGGTCGGCTGCATGGCAGGTCAGTGCCTGATCCCTTTACCGTGGCTCCAGCCCTTCCCTTCTCATTAAAAACAAAAAATAGGGCTGGAGCGATAGCACAGCAGGTAAGGCAATTTTGCCTTGCACGCAGCCGACCCGGGTTCGATTCCTCTGTCTCTCTTGGAGAGCCCGGTAAGCTACCTGTGGTGTATTCAATATGCCAAAAACAGTAACAGGTCTCACAATGGAGATGTTACTGGTGCCCGCTCAAGCAAATCGATGAGCAACGGGATGACGGTGACAGTGACAGTGACAGTGACAGATACATCCCGCCGGCACCAGATCTCCGCATCTGCCACCTCCAGGCCTCACGGCTGCTCCTCCCGGAAGGAAGCATAAAATGAGGCCCCCATAGCCATGCCACCGGACTCCACACCAGGGGCGCCCCAGAGGGGGGCAGGTGAGAGCCCTCCCCACACCCAGGGACCCAGCCCCGGCAGCCGACCTCCACTACTCTACTGCCGCCACGCTCCAGGCCACTTCCCACATGCTTGGGCCCAGCCTCACGCATGAGTGAACATGTTCCTGGACCGCGTGGAGGCAAGGAACAAAGAAGCCGTGCGACACATTATCATATATATATAAAGGGAAATATATGTGTGTGTGTATATGTATATATACACACATATATGTATATATATACATGTCGTCATACTTTTGTTGCTTGTACTTTTGGTGTCATAGTCAAACTGAAACTGCCTGAAATTGGCAAGTTGAAGCCAGGCCTCATGCATGCGGGTCCTGTACTTCACGCCTGGATGACATTCATGACCTCTGTGTTTTTCTTTCTTTGACCCTTGGGTTATAAAGACACGGGCTGATTAATGTCTAGGTATTGACTTGTTTTCCTTCTATTTTTGATTTCAGTTTAATTTCATGGTTATCAGAGTGCACCCTTGTCATGATTCCAATATCTGGAACTCAATGAAGACTTGTTTAATGGCCTAGAATATAACCTACTCTTAACAATGTTCCACAGATACATGAAAAACTGTGTGTTTTGTTCTTGTTGAGTGAGCAGTCTGCAAAAGATGATTAAGTTACATTTGGCTGATGGTTGAAAGAAATTGGAGAAGACATAGATGATGTAAAGATACCTCACACTGGGCGGGGTGGAGCTATACTGGGATTCTTGGTGGTGGAATATGAGCACTGGTGAAGGGATGGGTATTCGAGCATTGTATAACTGAGATTTAAACCTGAAAACTTTGTAACTTTCCACATGGTGACTCAATAAAAAATTTTTTTAAAAAAAAGATACCTCACACTCATGGTCCAGAAGAATATTGTTAAAATGTTCATATCTTCCAAAGGCATCTATAGGCTCGATGCAATGGATTCCTAACAAAAATCACATGTCATTTTTTAATAGTTAAAAAATAAAAAATGCTCTGGTGGAACTACAACAGACCTGGCACTATCACAACAAAGAACAATACTGGGGGAATCACAGTTCCTGACTTCAAAGTTGGCTATAATCTAGAGTGAGCAAAACAGTCCATACAAAGATACACAACAGAGGCAGAATCAAGATCCCAGAAATTAACCTAAATCTACAGCATCAACTTGTATTTGATGAGACAAGAAGATTTAGTGGGGACAAGGATAATTCTAGAATGGTGCTGGGAACACTGGACAAACTCACACAGAAGGATGAAATTGGATTCCTGCTTTGCTCCACTCACCAAGGTGAATTTGACGTGACTTATGTATATAAGACATGAAACTATAGCTCTACTAGGAAAAAAACACAATGGAAGACTCCTTGGCCTGAAATTTGACGGTGTTTTTGACTATGACACCAAAAGTACAAGCAACAAAAGTATGACGACATGAAGCTAAACAGGTTCTACAAAGGCAGCCAGTGAATGGGGAAAGCTGTGAGCAAAAGCTCTATCTGATAAGGGGGTAAAATCCAACATGTATAGGACCTCACTCAATCCCATAGCAAAATGAAAAAAAAAAACAAAACAACCCCCAAACAATCTGACTTTAAAAATAGACAAAGAACTTGAACAGATTTTATTAAAGGTGGAGTCAGGGGAAGGAGAGAAAGGAAGAGAGAGAGAGAAGGAGAAAGGGAGAGAGGAAGGGGAAGGAAGGGAGAGAAAGGGAGGGAGAGTGTTGGCCACTGAGCATATGAAAAGATGCTGACATCCCTAGCCATCAGGGACAGGCAGGTCAGAACCACAGGGACCCCCCATGGCACACCGTGAGAATGGCTGTTGGCAAAAGGATGGGAGAAAGTGCTGGCAAGGCTGTGGAGAGGTGGAACTTTCTTGCCCTGTCTCTGGGAATGGAAACGGGAAAACAGTATGGAGGCTCCTCCCACAATGAAAACCTGTCCAGTCATTCATCTACCCACCAACCCATCCATCCATCCAACCACCCTCAATCTATTATCCATTTAATCATCCACCCATCCACTCATCCATATATTCACCTATTCACCAATCATCTGTTCACCTGCCTATCCATTATCCATCTAATCATTAACCCATCCATCATCCATCTAAACCATCTGTCCATCAATCCACCCATCCATTACCCACCTAATCTTCCACCCACACATCCATTCACCTACTCACCCATCCATCCACCCACCCACCCAACTACTCATCCATCTCATATCTATCCATCCAACCATCCAATCATCCATCTATCCATCCATCTATCTCCCATCGAATACATCCACCCACCCATCCATCAATTATTCATTTAATCATCCACCCACCCATCCATCGTTCATCCATCCATCTACATCTAATCCATTCATCATCTACTCATCCACTCACCCAACCATCTATCTATCCATCCATCCCCACAAATCTATTATATATCTAATTATTCATTCACCCACCCATCCATCCACTAACCATCCATCCACCCACCCATCCATCAACCCATTCATCTATCCATTCACCTACCCACCCATTTACCCAACTACCCACCCACCCATCTATCATCCACTCATCCAACCATCCACTCATTCAACCATCCATACATCCATCCATCCATCCATCCACTCACCAACCTATCCACCTGTCCATCCATCTGTCCACCCATTCATCCACCCACCCATCCATCCATCCATCCATCCATCCATCCATCCATCCATCCATCCATCCATCCATCCATCCATCCATCCACACATACATCCACACATCCATCCATCCACCCATCTATCCACTCACCCACCCATCGATCCATCCATCGATCCATCGATCCATCGATCCATCCATCCACCCATCCATCCATCCATCCATCCATCCACCCATCCACCCAATAATCTACCTATCCAGTCCTTTCAATTACCAATCCTTTAACCAGTGCTCACCTCGTCTTCTACCTCCTCAGCGGGAAAAGAAGCTGACCAAGATGAACCCATTGCTCTCAAAAGCTCTTTGGAAGGGAAACAGTCTCAGTGACATTAGGAGCCCGACCAGGTACCTGAATGCGGTGCCAGGACGAGGGCACGAGGGTGGGCTAGGGGCGGGGCACAAATGGAGGCGTTCTTTTGACCTTCCCCATGGCCTCTGCTTTGGAACCCCCCCTCCACCCGTCCCTGCTTGACACACCTGAGGTTTCCGTGGCGCTCTCCCTCTGGTCCACCATGGAGCCCCTTAACTTTGGGGGGATTGTCTTCCGTGCTTCGTATCGCAAACCTAGACAGCAGTTCTTTATCTCCCACGGAAAACTGCTTTATGCTCTGGCACAGTGAAGTGTCTGCAGCCTGAGATAAGCTGTGTTTTCGCATTTTTTTGTCTACAAAATTAATGATCTACAACTACAATAAAACCATCATCTCCTGTCACCAGTGGGGGCCACAAGACATTCTGAGGCTTTAAAAAAAAAAAAAGCCACCAACAACACAAACCTCCATGGCAAAAAAGAAAAAAAGTGCAGATGCTTAGACGTTCTTATTTTCCTGGCCCTCCCGCAGTGTCTGCTTCTGCCCTGGACCTGGAGTCTCGGGACGCCGTTGTCGAATGTGCCTCAGAGGCGGCAAACGCAAAGCCTTCATTTCGCCAGCAGGGAGGTGGGAGAAATGCCGCCGGGGCGGGGGGCGGGCTCTGCTGGGGCCGGGACCTCCCTCTCTGCTGTCAGCCCAGGTCTCTGCTTCGAGAAGGCCCCCGTGCTCTCCAGTGCTCCTGCTGGAAACGAGGGTCCCAGCTCGGCTCTGGAAAAGCTGCCCCACCCCCCAGGCTCCGGCTACACTCGCTGAGCTGAGCTTGGCTCCGCTCGGGGACCCCCCGGGGCAGGAAACTCAAAGCAGAGTCAGTCGTTGCTGTGGACGTTGGCCGGTTCGTTCCCACCTGATGGCACCAGCTGATGCAACCTTGAAAGTTTGTGGTGGTCCAGCGGTCAGCAGCTGCTGCAGGGCCCATGGAGGTGCCCTCTGCGGGCCGGGTCACCCCACCAGGCCACAGAGGTTGGGTAGTTGCACCCTCTTGCTCCCCAGGGCCCCGTTCTATTCTGATGCCCTACTGGCTGCTACCCCTCGGAGAGCCCGGCAAGCTACCGAGAGGTTCCCGCCCGCACGGCAGAGCCTGGCAAGCTCCCCTGGCGTATTCGATATGCCAGAAACAGTAACAGCAAGGCTCACAATGGGGACGTTACTGGTGCCCGCTCGAGCAAATCAATGAACAACGGGATGACAGTGCTACAGTGCTACTGACTGCTTATGTCTGATTCTATCAGCACTGTTTGAACTGCAGCCTGGGGTCAGAGCATCCTGTTCAGGGTGACATCTTGGATCTTCTTTTTTTAAATTTTTTTTGGGGGGTCACACCTGGCGATGCTCAGGGTTTCCTCCTGGCTTTGCACTCAGGAGTTATTCCTGGCGGTGCTTGGGGGACTATATGGGATGCTGGGGATCGAACCTGGGTCAGCTGCATGCAAGGCAAACGCCTTCCTTGCTGTACTATTGCTCTGTCGTTTCTTCTTCTTTATTCTTCTTTCTTCTTTCTCCTTCTCCTCCTCCTCATCCTCCTCGTCCTCCTCCTCCTTCTTCTTTTCCTCTTTCTCTTCTTCCTCTTCTTCCTATTCCTCCTCCTCCTCCTCCTCTTCTTCTTCTTCTTCTTCTTCTTCTTCTTCTTCTTCTTCTTCTTCTTCTTCTTCTTCTTCCTTTCTTCTTCTTTTCCTCTTTCTCTTCTTCCTCTTCTTCCTATTCCTCTTCTTCTTCTTCTTCTTCTTCTTTTTCTTCTTCCTTTCTTCTTCTTTTCCTCTTTCTCTTCTTCCTCTTCTTCCTATTCCTCTTCTTCTTCTTCTTCTTCTTCTTCTTCTTCTTCTTCTTCTTCTTCTTCTTCTTCTTCTTCTTCTTCTTCTTCTTCTTCTTCTTCTTCTTCCTTTCTTTAAACACTGATTTACAAAGTTGTTTATGACACTGTCTTTTGAGGTACTCGATGTTGCAGCACCGATCCCAGCACCTGTGTGAACTTCTTCCAGTGTTTCCCCACCTCCCAATTTGGCCTCCTTATCAGGCACAAAAGCCATTCACTTTATATTGCTTGTCACGGCATTTATCTCATGACGGTGTCACTAGCGTCGCTGTCTGAGGGTGCACTGGGCTGTCGGGTGCTAGCAGGGCCTTTTGTGTTACTGTTTTCATTCACCGAGCTTAGCGGGCTTCTAGGCAACGTCCCCGTCTAATCCGCTGTCCCCCTACTGGGCTGTCGGTCCTGTGAAATTAGGGAGTGTCACCCCGGAGCTGTGGGGCTGGGAGATTCAGAGCGTGGCGTCTCTCTGAGATGGTCGTGGAGCCGCGGGACTGGGCGGTTTATAGGCCGAGGACGGGGTGAGGGTGGGGACTGGCCTCTTGGCAGGGTGGGGACTTGGTCCTCCCTCATCCCGAGACGGCCCCGGAGGTCTCAGCCCAGAGCCTGGGCCCTTCGAGGTCCAGGTGAGATTAGTCCGACCCGGATCTTCTGGACATTTAAACTCTGGGGGTTTCAGGCTCCGTGTTTGTCCTCCGACACTCCGGTGCCATCATCTGCGCGTGCGGATTCGAGGATTCGCCCACAGCTCGAGGCTGCTTCGGGGGCTGCACTGGCCCACCTGCTCGGGTTTCTGTCCTGCTAGCTGCCACTGCTCTGGGTCCTCGAGTCACCATGGGTGTAACCCGGGCGCCGCTTGGGTGCTCCAGCGAGACAGGGCCACGCCACAGGCCCGCTGCCTTTTAAAGATTTATTTACCATTTATTTATTTATTATTTATTTAATTTTAATGACTCACCACGAGATACAGCTGCAGGCTTACAAACTTGCATGATTACGTTTCAGCCACACAGTGATCGGGTGCCCATCCCTGCACCCGTGCCCATTCTCCACCACCCATGAGCCCAGCGTCCCTCCCACCACCCGCCTCTGTGGCAGGCGCCTTCCCTCTTGCTCTCTCTCTCTCCTTCTGGGTGCTACGGTTTGCAATATGAAGTAACGCAATAGGACAATCACACCTAAGGATAGTCGAGACAAGGGCCTGGGGGTGGCTCCGAGGCTCGGACGCCGGCCTCACGTGCTGGGGGAAGGGCAGCTGGGATGCAGAAGGGAGCACTGAGTGAATGATGCTCGGAGGGCCCGCGTGGGGTGCAGATGCGCGCTGAAAGGGGACCGTGGACGGCTGCCCGGTGCTGCCTCTGGCCTTCCAGGCCCCGCCCCCCACCGGCAGGATGCACGGTGGCCTCTCCCGTCTCAGGACCCCCGGCCGCCCCGGCAGGCTGCTCTGTCCGGCCACAGACACTCTCCCACAGCCCACGCTGCCGTCCAGGCGGCCTCTGTGCAAATGGGGAGACGGGAGCGCGGCCGCCTGGCAGGCCTTGGCGATTGTGTCGCAGGCTGGGTGTCGGGCCCCACTCGCCGACCCCGGCCATGTGCCCCCGGCACAGTGCACGTCCCACACAGCTGTCTCTGGCATCCCCGCCGGCGCCTCTGAGGGCCGGAGGCATTGCCAAATCCAGGAGGACGCAGAGAAATGGCTCACAGTGACCCCCGAAGCCAAGCCTTGCCTCACGACCTAAAGGCATGGCTGAGAGAGCGTCTTACACCTGACCATGCGTCCAGTCCTGGTGGGGAGTCCCGGGGTGCAGACACGCCCGGCGCCTGGATTCAGGCCTGGGGGGACGCGGCCTCTCGCTGCCAGGCAGCTTACAAAGACCCCGAGCGCCAGCCCAGGGCAGCCAGGGGCGAGCCTGGGGGTCCAGGCCAGGCCGGCTCACAGTGGGGCTCATGTCAGGGGGGTCGAGCAAGGCGAGGGGACCCCAAGGGCTCTGCCCTGGGCGGAGCCCCCCGTCTGCAGCGGAGAAACTCAGCGCTCTCCTTGCACCCACCCGGGCTTTCTCCTCCTCTGCGAGGCCGAGACGGAAGACGCAGGAGCCTCAGGCCAGCAGAGCCCCCGGGAGGGGCCCGGACCCTGTGGGTCCCTCTGGGCCCTGGTTGCCCCCCTCCGCCCCCATCCCCGGCCACTCTGCTCAGGCCGCAGCGCCAAGCACGCATGCTCGCAGATGAGCACATTTCGCCGCCGCGTGCTCCGGGAACCGCATCACCCTTTGCACGGTATTAATGTAAAAGTTTCATTTAAAGACACCAGCTGCGGTCCTGCCCAGGTTTATTCATATGGGACCTTCACTGGGTCAACTTAATACTTAACTACTCTTATTATCCCATCAGTCTTCAGGGACAACCCATGATCTAATTGCCCGGCATTTATGTTGCCTGGTAACCACAAATAGAGACTAATGGTTCTTAAAGGGACAGCGTGGAATTTCGGGCCCCCGTAGCGAGGCACACTCCATTTCCCACAGCACCCTGTGTTTTTAATTCAGTGAGTAAAAATGTGTAATGAATAATTAATTATGTGCTTGGAGGCACAATAGCTGCCTACTTTTGAATATTCATCAGCGGCATTATTAATTCACCAGGAATCCCAGGGAGGGCCGGGCCGGGCGTGGGGCTTAGCCGGGGAACTGAAAGACAAGGCTGTGTGACACGCACAACTTTCCGGGAGACGCTCGCGGGGTAATTTTCCTTCTTTAAGAACGTGGGTTCCGTGGAGCAGTTCCACCACCGACAGCGGGAAGGTCCCCTCTGCGCCTCCAGCCGGGAAAGGGCAGGAGAGGCAGCCCCCGGCTCCCCCGTGGCCCTTCCTGTGTGAGAGACCCGGCGGGGCCCGGGGACACAGCCCCAGAGCTAAGTGCGTGCTGGAGGTTCACCCGGCGGGAGCACTCTGCCTGGAGTCTATGGCCCCCCAGGAGCGAGAGTGTCACTGTCAGTGGCTGAGCCTGGCTGCCGGCCCTCCCCTCCTAAACACCCCCACGGCGGTCTGAGGCCTCCCGTGGGTGTGTGACTCTGCACCCCACCTTCTGCGGGGTGACATCTCCCCGCAACCAGCTTTGCCAATTGCCAGCCACAGCTCTTCCTGCTCTTGCAACTCGTGCCTGGCTGACACCCAACCGGACGCCTGCCACTATGGCCCGAGGCTGTCTGGGATGGACTCTCACCCACTCCACGATGCTGATGCTCGCAGGGATTGTGAGGCGAGGCTTCTGGGGAGTGTCTTAGGAGGAGGTGAGGGGAGAGGCTTGTTTACCTCTTTCTTTATTGCTCTCCTCCTGTGCTGCTGATGAGATGGTAGGCGCTCCAGCAGCCTTTTTGGTCCATGAAGCGACCTTGAAGATGGGCTTGGTGGTAGAGCAAGAAAATGGCAGGAATAGGACTGGAGAGCGAGCACAGTGGGGAGGGTGCTGGCCTTCCATGCACCAGACTTGGGTTCAATCCCTGGCATCCCATATGGCCCGCTGAGCACCGCCAGGAGTAATTCCTAAGTACAGAGCAGGAGTTACCCCTGAGCCTCACTGGGTGTGGCTCAAAAACAAACAAACAAAAAAACATTAAAAAAGAAAATGGCAGGAGTCTGGATCCCTGGTGGCCATGGAACTAGTCAACTAGTTCTATTTTACTTGTTTGTTTGTCTGGGACCCTACCTAGCAGTGCTCAGGCCTTACTCTTGGCTCTGCACTTAGGGGTCACTCTTCAGGGAGCCCTGGTCACTCCGGGTGGACTATCAGGAGACCACATGCGATGCCGGGGATCGAACCCTGATCTGCTGCATGCGAGGCAAGAGCCCTCCCTGCAGTACCCCTCTGGCCCCTAGTTCACAACTTTAGAATGATGTTCCCGGGGACGGACTTTGGACTCTTTACTCTCACTTACTCTGGGCTTTCTGAGCACTGTTACATGATCCTAATGCTTCATTTCCTCCCCTCCCCTCCCCTTCCTCCACTCTCCTCCCCCCTTCTCTCTTCTCTGTTTTTTGGGGCCACACCTGGGAGATCTCTGGGCTACTCCTGGCTCTGCCCAGTAACTGTTCTTGGCATTGCCCGTGCGGTGCCCAGGGATGGAATCTGGGCTTCCCACAAGCAACCGAGCATCTCCCCAAACCCACCTTCTTTTTCCAAAAAATTAAATTCCTTTTATTGAATCACTGTGAGATACACCGTAACAAGGCTGCTCATGGTTGGGTTTCAGTCATGCAATGTTCCGACATCCATTCCGCCACCAGTGCACATCTCCCACCGCCAATGTCCTCAGTTTCCCTCCCAGCACCTCCCTGCCAGTCCCCTAGTCTGCCTCTATGGTAGGCACTTTTCTTCCCTCCCTCCCTCCCTCCCTCCGTCCCTCCCTCCCTCCCTCCCTCCCTCCTCCCCTCCCTCCCTCCCTCCCTCCGTCCTTCCCTCCCTCTCTTTATCTCTCTCCCTCCCTCCCTCCCTCCCTCCCTCCCTCCCTCCCTCCCTCCCTCCCTCTCTCTCTATCTCTCTCCCTCTCTCTCTCTCTCTCTCCCCCCCACCTCCTCTCTCCTTTTGGGCATTGTGGTCTGCAATACAGGTACTGAGAGATTGCCATGTTTATTCCTTCCCCTACTTTCAGCGCACAGATCTTACCCCAGAGTGATCATTTCCGACTGTCGCTGCCCAAGTGGCCCCTTCTCCGTCCCTACTGCCCTCTCCCCAGCTCTTGAGGCAGCTTCCAACCATGGACCAATAAACTATCTCATCATGGAGGCATTAAGTCCTCGAGTGAGAGATTACTAAGGCCTTGTTGCGGGTGAAGCCTTTTGTGTTTGTGTTGTGTTCGTGGAGCCTGTTGCCTGCCCAGCTTGGTGTGCTACTGCTGGTTTATCAGTGTCGCAGCACGAGATATCAGGAGGCTCAGTGTTTTTATCAGGCAGGTACATCTAGGGTCGATCTCTTCTGAAAAAGAAGCCAAACATGAACGTTTTTCAAAAGTTAAGTCTTTGGGCCCAGGATAGCTCAGCAGTAGAGGGCAAGCTTTGACCATGCGTGACGTCCTGGTTTCGGTTCCTGGCCCCATAAAGCACGCATGTACGTGTGCACATACATACACACCATATACACACACCACACACACACTCCACATACACACACACCACACACATACCACACACCACATACACACTCCTATACACCACATACACACTCCTACACACCACATATATACACGCACACACTACACATCACACACACCACAGACACATATCATGTACATACACACACCAAACACATACCAACACACACCACACACATCACACACACCACACACATACCACACACACACCACATGCACACCACACACACCACATACATACAGGCATACCAAACACACACATACCACATACACACATGCTATATGTGCATGCCACATATGTACACACACCACACATACATATACACACACCACAAACATGCACCACACACACCACACACACCACATACACATACTCCACATACACACACACCACATACACACCACACACACCACATACACACCACACACACCACATACATACAGACATACTACACACACATACCACATACACATATGCTATATGTGCATGCCACATATGTACACACACCACACACACATATACACACACCACAAACATGCACCACACACATACCACACACACACACACACACACACACACAACTTACCTCCTGCTTCTCCATCCCCCGCCCCTCACAGCCAGGGGTCTTGGCCCTAAAATGTGGGTGCCAACTCAGCGGGCGTGTCTGGGGCACTCGCACCCAAGCTGTGTTCTGCGGATCATCTTTCCTGGGGGCCGGGGTCTGTCTGGGGAAAGGCGAGAGACGGCGGCTTCTCTCGGGACCTTGGCCGGGACTGAGACTCGGGGCTTTAGCCAGCTCCTCCCGGCCCCCGCGGGCTGTCTCTGCCGCAGACGGCACCACACACCGGTGCGGGGGAGTGTCGGAGAATGACCGCAGCGCCTGCGGTTCACACACACTGAGGAGAAGCATCCGCCCGCTAACGGGCAAGAGGCACCCAAGCTGCCAGCTCGGACGGGAGAAGCGCACTATAAAGCCAGCGCAGTCGGGGCACGGGGCGCTTTCAGTCAGCAAAGTGGGCGCAGGCCCCCGAGGCCCCACCGGCCCACGGCACCGCTGCTTCGGGCCCCCTGACCCGGCAGGACTTCTGGTCCGTGGCAGTGCAAAGGGCGGGAGGACCTCCCGTTCCCGTTTCTGCAGTGCGACACGGCCTTGCCGCCCGGCCCGTGGGCCCCTCTGTGGTGCCGGGGCCCCTGGTTTCCGCGAGGGGGCGGAGGGTCACTCTGTCCCCCGCTGGCCCAGCCTCCCTGCATCTCGGGGACGGAGCACTTTGCTCGTCCTGCCACAGGCGACCATAGCCTCCGTCCCAGCCCACCCGGGGCCCTGCAGAGGGAGGGACGTTTCCGCCCCCACGGGCCCCTCCTCCAGCCCCTGCCCTGCACAGGCCCTTGTGCTGTCTGTCCCGGAGCTGGGGGACAGCTGCCTGACCTCCAAGGCAGACGCACAGGCCCTGCCGGCAGGATCTCAAGGGCCTCAGGTCCTCACCCGACCCCTTTGTTAGGTCGGCTCTGGGCCTCTTTCCCGGAGCCTCCCGCAGACTCCCAGGGTGCGTCCCGAGTCGGCCGTCAGCACCAAAGACCTTTTGGGGGGTCCTGTGATTAGAGTCACTTCCTGTTTGGGGTGTAGGCGGCTGTGGCTTCTTCCAGTGGGCGGGAACGTAGACTTGAGCCCCACTCCAGTGGACAGGAACATGGACCTCACTCCAGTGGTCAGGAACGTGGACCCCACTCCAGTGGACGGGAACATGGACCCCTCTCCAGTGGACGGGAACATGGACCCCACTCCAGTGGTCGGGAACGTGGACCCCTCTTCAGTGGACGGGTGTAGGATAAGGTTGGTTTGTCCCTTCTGCCTTGCCACAGGGAGCTGAGGTTTATTGGCTGTGCACTCATTCACAGTGCTGCCAGGCCCTCCCACTCCTCTGTGTTTATCTGTAACCTCTTTCTTTGCGCCCTGCTTCCCCCACCTTTATCTCCTGATCAGACTCTGCTAACCTGTAAATATTGCTTTTCTCTTCTCCTTAAGTCCTTTGCATAGTTACTTCAGAGCAATGTCCTTTCTGTATAGACACAGGAAGACAGTCACTGCTATGCTTTTGTAACTTGGGAGTTAATGGACTCTGAATAATATTCACTCCTGGGCATCTGTTTTCTCAACTTAAGCCTCAGTTGCCCTTACCTCCTAGCACCCCAAAAAGCAGGGTCCTGATGAGGAACTGGATGGACCCAGGGCAAGCTGTGAGCTACCCTGGCATCGAAATGGGCCAGGCCAAGCGCCATAAAACTTAACTATAAGTTAAGAGCACAGTCATGGACACATTCAGTCATGATCCAAAAAGGAGGGGCTGGAGAGATAGCACAGCGGGTAGGGCGTTTGCCTTGCACGCGGCCGACCTGGGTTCGAATCCCAGCATTCCATATGGTCCCCTGAGCACCGCCAGGTGAGTGCATGAGCCAGGAATGACCCCTGTGCATTGCCGGGTGTGACCCCAAAAGCAAAACAAAACAAAACAAAACAAAGCAACAACTAGATTAGGACCCTGCTTGGATTAGGAAAGATTAACCTGGACTGAGCACTGTAGTCTGGGATCTATAGCAAGATGTCCCCAGGAGAGCCACCCTATAAGCTTAATGTATCTCTCACGGAGACACGGCCTTGATGACCTTCAGCAAAGTCGCCCTGGCACCTAAGTGTGCCCGGAAGTTGGCTGCACGGTTGCGACTCAGTGGGACCTTGTTATGTCTGCTCTCTGCCTGCGTGGCTCTGGGCAGTCCTGCGAGCAGGGGAGTTCCGTCCCAGGGAGCACAGAGCCGCGATCGTCACGACGAGAGTGACAAAGCAAGCAAACTCATGTCCTGGACGCCCTCACCCCGTATGTTTTGAGTAAGGAGGGGAAGAATCATGAATAATAAATACGGAGATAAGAGAATGAAACTGGGAAATCAATTTACTGCAAACTATTTGCATATTTTATTAAACGGGATGTGTGAGGCGGGGACAGGGAGGGATGATTTCGAGTAGGATACGATTTGTCTAGGATCACTCTGGGGAGGCGCGTCTCTCCGTGGGGTGGAAGATTCTGGTGCATCGGGGTTCGGAGGCACTCGGGGGTCCCCCCGCGAGCCCTGGCCTTACAGGCGTGCAGCAGGCCTGGGGAGTGACCTGCGTCGCCGGCAGAAAGTCATTCCCTGGGAGAATGGGCACTCGCTGCCCCACGTCACCAGCAGCACAGTAGGAGCTCGGCGGAGTCACACACGTGGACCTGCAAAGGGTCTCTGGCCCCAGCACCGAGAGGAGGGACAAGAGGACCCTCCTTGTTCTCCTGCGGAGGCGCCTGTGGACGCAGGCCAGGGAGGCCTGGACACCGCTGACACCTATTTTGAGAGCCGCTGGCAGTGTGCCGGGCTCCTGCCCACCCAAACCATACCACAGAGCTGTTCCCTCGCGGAGCGTGGGCGGCCGGGGTACCGCTCTCTGCTCCAGACGCGTGTTTCAGACGCCGTGTCCCCGAAGGCCAGGGGAGCCCGAGTGCCAGCGTCCAGACCGCAGGACACGCGTCTTCATCTCTGTGGTCACGGTGTCCCTGAGCCCAAGGCTCCCTCTGGAGGCTTCCACTCTGGGCGGGTCTCCCCAGGACCCCCTCCTCCCGTCTTGGAGCAGCCCCGCGGGGTCACTGTGTCTCTGGGGGGGAGGGGAGTGGGATCATTCACCCCAGGATACTGTTTTATTGGGTGACAGGGATCTAGAGCAGGTTCTGTTGTCAATTACCCAGATGGCTTTCAGAAAGTATTCTTTCACTCCATCGACCTGTTCACCCATCCCTCCCTTCCATTCATCTCTCCACCACCCTCTCATCCATCCATTCACTGATCTATCCATCCATTTATCTGTTCATTCATATACCCTCCTGTCCATTCACCCACCCATCCTTTCATCCATCTACATTCTCTCCATCCATCCACCCACCCATCCATACTCACTCTCCCATCCATTCTTCCTTCCTTCCTTCCTTCCTTCCTTCCTTCCTTCCTTCCTTCCTTCCTTCCTTCCTTCCTTCCTTCCTTCCTTCCTTCCTTCCTTCCTTCCTTCCTTCCTTCCTTCCTCCCTCCCTCCCTCCCTCCCTCCCTCCCTCCCTCCCTCACTCCCTCCCTCCCTCCCTCCCTCCCTCCCTTCCTCCTTCCCTCCCTCCCTTCCTCCCTTTCTCCCTCCCTTCCTACCTCCCTCCCTCCCTCCCTTCCTCCCTCCCTCCCTTCCTCCCTCCCTCCCTTCCTCCCTCCCTTCCTTCCTCCCTTCCTTCCTTCCTTCCTTCTTTCCTTCCTTCCTCCCTTCCTCCCTCCCTCCCTCCCTCCCTTCCTTCCTTCCTTCCTTCCTTCCTTCCTCCCTCCCTCCCTCCCTCCCTTCCTCCCTTCCTTCCTTCCTTCCTTCCTTCCTTCCTTCCTTCCTTCCTTCCTTCCTTCCTTCCTTCCTTCCTTCCTTCCTTCCTTCCTTCCTTCCTTCCTCCCTCCCTCCCTTCCTTACTTTACTTACTCTTTTTGAACAGGATGAAAAGAAAAAGAAATAATAGCATGTGAGGAAAGGGATCTAATTCCTAGACGGTTACGTCCCTAGCGTTTCTTTGGCCCACAGAGAAACGGCTGTTCCTGAGGACCAACGTGCAGGCTGCCGCTGGCTCCTCCATTGAGATTCGGGACTGCGAGCCCCTGTCTTTGAGCCCACACAGCCCTGTTCCAGGATCCGGGATTCAGCACAGCCAAGTGCAGAGCGGATTTCCTCCTCAGCGTCTTGCCTTGTGCAGTGAACTCCCTGCAGAACCAGACGGGGCAGACGTGCTTCATCCAGGACCTGAGACTGTTTCCAGCTGCGGGAGCTGTGGGACTGTAGGATAACATAGCCTCTGGTAGTTTAGGTTTATTGGGTTATCATCTATAGACAGTGCTCCCATCCCTCTGTGTTTATTTGTAGCTTCTTTCTTAATGTTCTGTTGACTTGTATATATTGTTTTTCTCTTCTCCTTGAGTCCTTTGCATAGTTTATTCAAAGCTATGTCCTTTTTGTATAGACACAAGAAGACAATATTATGCCTTTGTAACTTGGGATTTAATTGGCCTCAAATATTATTCATTCCCAGGCATCTGCTTTCTCCATTTAAGCCTCAGTTGCCTTCAGTTCCTAGCACCCCAAAAGCAGGGTCCTGACGAGGGACGGGACGGATCCAGGGCAAGCGGTGAGTTATGTGCTACCCTGGCATCGAGATGGGCCTGGCCAAAGTGCCTAATGCTTAACTATAAGTTAAGAGCTTGGTCATCGACAAATGCTGTCATGATCCAAAAGTAATGACGAGACTAGGACCCTGCTAGGGATAGGAAAGACTTATCTGGCCTGAGCACTGTAGTCTGAGATCTAGGTGGCCCCAGGAGAGCAATTCTATAAGCGTTAATGCATTTCTTATTGTGTCCATACAAAATGATTAATATTATGAATTCTTATGTTTGCTGGCTGAGGAGAAGAGAAACACACCCATGGGACTCCGCCCTTGGGTGGATCCTCCTGCTGAAAGAGAATCAGTCCTAGGAGAAGCATCCCCTGAGGGAAAGGAACCTTACCCTATTGCTGACCACACCTATGTGTATGCCCCAACCCCCTCATGCTGGGGGGATTGAACTAGGCTGTAAGAGTGGGTTGGGGGCCAGATCCACAGATCCAGAGAGAGATCCAGAGCCGGGAGAGAAGCAGGGAGAGAGAATGAAATAAACTGATGGAGCAACCAGTTTGGCCTTCTTCCTTCCGTCGCCTGCCCTTGACCAATCGCCACACACAGCGACTCCAGAGCACCAAACACAGGTGGTGAGACAGAGCCGCCCGGGGAGCCCTCGAGTGCACACACCCCTTGGTGTGCTTTAGTTTTTCACATGGGACCACCCTCCCCTTCCCAGCCGCGTCGCCATGGCGGCCCTGCGGGCTCCGCACTCTGCCATCTTGGTCCCTCAGTGAGTCCTTGGGATTTTGCAATGAGGAGTTTTCCCGGCACAGCCAGGTGCCGAGGTGCTGTGTTGCTCAGAGACACCCCTTCTAGAATGTTCCCCCTGCTCATCACCGTCAGAGCCATCCTCTGCAAGACGTCGGCTTGAGGCAGGGAGCAGGGGCTGGAGGTGGCGCTCTGGCCTCTGCTGAGAGGGGCACGGACAGGCCTCCAGCCCCAGCTGTTTTATCACTATTGTTATTTCTGGCTTACAAGCTGACGGGGCTGGTTCCTCAGACATAACCCCGACACCACACCCATCACCAGCGTCCCTGTGCCCTCCGCTCCCCCTTGCCCACCCCCCAACTCAATTCTGTGGGTCACCTCCCCCGTTACACTGCCCAGGGAGCGTGGCTGCTGCCTCTCTGTGTGTCCCACGTGAGTCGCACACTCGAGAGACCATTCTGTCTCTGTCCCTTTCCTTCCGTCTGCTTCATGCAGTGTGACATCCTCTAGTTCCGTTGTGTTGTAAATCGCATAATTTTGTTCTTCTTCAGTGCTGCATGGTATTCCACCATGTCTATAGATGATAACTTTTTTTTTTTCCTTTTGGGTCACACCTGGAATTACACAGGGGTTACTCCTGGCTCTGCACTCAGGAATTACTCCTGGGGCGGTGCTCAGGGAACCAAATGGGATGCTGGGAATTGAATCCGGGTCGGCCACATGCAAGCAAATGCCCTACCCGCTGTGTCCAGTCCCTGGATGATAACTTAAAATTTTTTTTTTATTTTATAAGGTAGTTCACAATATTTGATGACATTTAATATTCCAACACCAATCCCACCACCATGACACCTTCCCACCACCATATTTTGGATGTTTCCATCCTGAACCTCAACCCCTGCTCCAAAGCAGAACCAAAATGATTTATTTTGTATTGCTTGTTATGAAAAACCGCTGAAAATGCTACAAAAAATTATCCTGAGAGGAAAGAGTGTGAAGATTGTTGTATTTCACCCAGGGGCCATTAAGCCCTTCTGTAAGAGATCACTGACATGTTGTTAGAGGTTGTGTCTTGTGTCCTTATGTATTTATGTAAAAATATATTTCCCTCTAAGATTGGTTGCCTCCTACTTTAAACCCCACCAAATGTGGTGCAGTGATCTTGGAATTTGGGCGGTGTGAGGTGTGAGTTGTCGTGCGGTCTAGGAATAGGCTCCCTCGTGCCTGAGGTTCGGCCGAGCATGCAGGGAGTGGCGTGAGCGTGGCAGTGGTTGAGTTCTGGAGGTTTCCGGCTGCCAGGGCCGGGTCTTGTGGGGTGTGGCGGGGTCTCACCCGCCCCACTCTGGGCTGCCCTGAGTGAAACAGCCTGGCACGGGGTCGGGCGGCGTGGCCATGGCGTGTGTCGTGTCACGGTCCCTTCCGGGAGAATAGATGACAACCATTTGATCCACGCATCTGTACTCGGACGTGTGGGTTGCTTCCATACTGTACTGAGTGTGGCGATGAACACAGGTGTGCATAGAGCTTTGTCACTGTCACTGTCATCCTGTTGTTCATCGATTTGCTCGAGCGGGCACCAGTAACGTCTCCATGGTGAGACTTGTTGTTACTGTTTTTGGCATATCGAATATGCCACGGGGAGCTTGCCAGGCTCTGCCGTGGGGGCGGGATACTCTCGATAGCTTGCCGGGCTCTCCGAGAGGGGCGGAGGAATCGAACCCGGGTCAGCCAGCGTGCAAGGCAAACGCCCTACCGGCTGTGCTATCGCTCCAGCCAGCGATAGAGCTTTTAAATGAATGTTTTTGTGTTTTAGAGGCCAGGAGGTGGCATTGCTGGCTCACATGGGAGTCCCCGTCCTAGCGTTAGAAGCCCCCAGCTTGCTTCTGTAGAGGCCGACCTAGACGGCGTCCCCACCACCAGTGGACGAGGGCTTCGTTCTCAGCCCGCCCCGTCAGCGCTCGCTGGCCGTCTCCGGCTTCACTGAGGTGTGAGGTGGGGTCTTATTGTGGCTTCGACTTGCATTTCTCTCGTCAGGAGTGACGAGGAGCCTTCTCCGTCTCAGGCTGGCCCACTCACGCTCCTTCTGTCGAGAGAAGCCGGCCAGCAGGTGCCCGGTGGGCCCAGTTAACCCCCCACACATACACCTAGCACTCGGGAACGCAGAGCCCAGCAGCCCTCTCCGTGCTGGCTGGGTCGCTGCTGTCCCCGAGCTCCCCTGCCCTCTCCCCTGCAGACCCTCTAGAGCAGCTGGCCGGGCCCTCGACGGCTGCACGACGCAGACTCTCTCCAGCCCAGGCCAGTGCTCTGTGGGTCTGTCCACTCTGGGCAGAATCCAGCGCCGCCGCCCCCTTCTGTCCCCCTCACCCCCCAGAAAAGCACGAGACAGGAAGGACCAACACCGAGACACGTCGGCCTCCCCGGTCTGGCCTCGGACCGTCGGGGTCCCGCGGCTTCACCTGAGGGAGGGGGCAGGGCGCTTCCCAGCACGAGTCTCAGGGTGCTGTGAGAGAGGGCACGAGGGGCGGGTGGGCCTTCGAGGGGACACTGCCAGTGGGCCCCGGAGTGGCAGGGCCCCACGGGCACTGCCTCCAAGCGCCCCAGGCTTCCTTCCTGCTTGAGCCCCGGGGACCTTAGACTCAGGGCGGGCGAGGAGGCTTGGACAGGAGCTGAGAAGGAGGGAGGCAGACTCTGTTTCCTCTCTGGCCCCGGGGGTGTGATTCATAACCAAGACACGGTCTCCTTAAAAGTCGAAATCCATGAGGCTGGAGAGATAGCGCAGCAGGTAGGACACTTGCCTGGGTTCGATCGCAGGCATCCCATGAGGTCCCCTGAGTCCACCAGGAGTGGGCCCTGAGCACAGAGGTAGGAGTAACCCCTGAGCATCACCAGATGTGGCCGGAAACAGCAACCAAGAGGAAACTTATGATTAAGTCTCTTAACCATCAGATTCACTCTTCCTTTGGGGCTCTGCCCCGGCTGTTCCAGCCCCGTCTGCCTGTGCCGGCGTTTCAGTGGAGTTGGTGTCTCCTTTCCTCAGTCCCTGCGGTCAGGGGGACACGGACGCATCTGGGGCCACCCCCCAGGCTCCCAGATCCCAGAGCACAGACGGGCGGGCACGGGTCCGAGGCCTGCACTGCGCCTCTGGCAAGTTCCACACTCCAAGCCTTGAGCTCCCGCAGCCGAGCCCGCAGGGGACCCTGGCCGTGCCAGAAGAGGGGACTGTTCGCTGCCTGGGTGAGGGCAGGGGAGCTGGTGGCAACCCGCTGGGCGCGGCAGACTCAGGCCCTCACCTGTCACCAAGGACGTTCAGCCCCAAAGGTCTCTCGTCGGTGAGGAGCCCAGACACAGACCCTGGTTCTGTAAACTCAGGGTCATGAGCCCGTAGGGGGTGACGGGTGACCGAACACATAGTAGGGCTGCAAAAAATCTGGTTATGGGGAAAGATTTCTGAACACCCAGTGACCCAGACTCAATAAAAAATCAGCATGGCACAAATCTGTGGTGATTTTGGCAGCGGTCACCTGGGTGGCATTTCTTGGGCAAAAGGGGTCCCCACGGGGAAAGTTCTAAGAAACCTGGTCTAACGGACACACACAAACACACACACACACACACATACACACACATATGCCCACATACACACATGTATACACAACACATGCACACAAACACACATGCACACATACATACACACACAACACATACACACTTACATATACACACATACATATATACACACACATGCACATATACATACACATATAACATACATACATATACATACACATATATACACACATGCATACAGACACATATAACACAGACACACATACAGATACACATATACACATGCACACGTACACACATACACATGCACATATACATATAACACATATACATACATCCATACACATGCATATATACACATGCAACACATACACAGTACACATACACACATATATATACACATGTACACATACATACACACATATACACACATACACACATGCACACACATACATACATACACACACATACACACATGCACACACACATACGTGGTGTTTGGACCACACCAGACAGTGCTCAGGGCGTACTCCTGGCTCTGGGTTCAGGGCTCATTCCTGGCAGGGCTCAGGGGACCCTACGGGATGCTGAGATCAAATTCCCGTCAGCCTGAGCACAGTTGAGTGAGCACCTTCTGAAAATTAAGATAAAAGTCCGGTCAGCCACGTGCAGGGTGAGTGCCCGGCCTGCTGTGCCCTTGCTCTGGCCACCCACACGCGTGTATTCACCTGTGATAGACCCTCAACCCCCGGTCGATAAACTGAGCCTGCAAACAGTGACGGGTAAGGAGCATAAGTTTGCCTTTGGTTTGGGGCTCCACCAGCCGTGCTCGGGGGTTACTCCTGTTTCTGTGCTCAGGAATGACTCCTGGTGGTGCTCGAGGGGCATATGGGATGCCGGGGCTTGATTTGGGCTGGCCGCGTGCAAGGCGCGCTCCCTGCCTGTGGAGCTGCAGCTCTGGCCGCTGGACCACACGTCTGCTTTAGAGCAAAGTGCCCGTGACCCCCCCCCCGCCATTTGGTCATGCAGTCCTGTCTGGGGTCACGCACTGTGGCTGTGGGCTCTGTGGGCCTCAGTTTCCTCATCTGTGAAATGGGGGTTGGGGAAGCCCTCTAGGCTTCTGAGATCTCTCGCCCCTTCCCCAGGGACCCCCCCTGCCACTGCCCACCTCCTGCCTGGTGGCTGCTTCTGGAAGCCCTGAAGAGCACTGTGAGCGAGTCCAGACCCCGAATCTTTGTTTGGGCCGCAGTTGCCGGAGCCCACGAGGTCCTGGGGACAGTGGAACGGCCTCCTAGGCACTGTTGTGTGCCCGCGCTTCCTGCGGGGACCCTGCAGCCCCTCAGACCATCACGGGGGGGGGCTGCTGCTCCCACCCGGGCGGGGCTCGAACCTGTGTACTTTGGCCCCTGGTGGCCCCGTCACTGCAGCACAGGGTCCGGGACACGCGGGGGCTTCTGGGAGGAACCACCTCCCCGCACCCTCCCCCTGCACTGGGGAGCAGGCCGGCAGGAGCAGGGGACGGGGGCGGGGCACGGGCTCTAGAGCCCCTCTCCCCTGGACGGGGCAGCCCTGGGGGTGCGCTGTGATGAACCTCACAGATGGCGGCGCCCCGGGGGTCTCTCGGGCCGTGCTGGGCCTGCATCCACAGAGGCGCAGGCCAGCTCACATGCCCCTGAGACTGACTGACCGCGCAGCTCTCAGCTGGGGGGTGGGGGGCCCAGCTCTCCCGGGTCTCCTCCGAGACTGTCACGCGGCTTGGCTCCCTCCCTGTCCTTACAGCCTGGGAGAGGGGTGCTGGGGACCCGCCCCCTCCCCACTCACGCGTGCCCCCTCCCCCGCAGCCGCTCCCCCCGCCCGGCCTGTCTTGGGAACCTCTGAGCTTGGCCGCCTGCTTCAAGGACACCGTCTCTCACGCTGCTGAGTGTGGAGGCATGAACAAGGCCACCTTCCGTCCCGCTGCAGTCCCGCTGGGCTGGAGCCGCCCACTGCCCGGCCAGCGGCCAGCGGCCAGCGCGGGCCCTGAGGAGCAGCCCCGCTCTGCCGCCCCCTAAAGTGTCCAGCTGTCCCTTCTCTGGGCACCCGCTGCCTTTGCCTTTGACCCACGGCACCACCTGGTCGCCACGCACGCACCCTGGGCAAATCACTCAGCCCCGGGTTCTGACCAGGAGAGTGGGCAGCGGGGACCCTCCTGCCCGCCGGGGCTGAGCGCTGGGCCTGGGGAGAGAGCGCGTCTGCAAAAACGACCCCCAGAGCTGACCTCGGGGTCTGTGTTTGCACCCCCGCACGGGAGTGGAGCCCGATTATTAATGTGTTTGGTGTGGGGGCCACACTCGGTGATGCTCAGGGGTGACTCCGGGCTGTGCTTGCAGGGACCCTCCTGGCAGTGCCAGCTCCTCCCTGCTGTACCGTGGCTCCGGCCCCCTTGCTTGTATTTTATATTTTTTTGCTTTTTGGGTCACACCCAGCAATGCTCAGGGGTCACTCCTGGCTCTGCACTCAGGAATCACTCCTGGCCGTGCTCAGGGGACCATATGGGATGCCAGGAATCGAACCTGGGTCGGCTGCATGCAAGGCAAACGCCCTCCCCGCTGTGCTATCGCTCCAGCCCCCACCCCTTGCACGTATTTTATTTCCTGTTTGGGGGCCACCCTGGCAGTGCTCAGGGCTGACTCCTCCTTGGGGCTCACCGGACACTCCCGGCGAGGCTCTGGGGACCGTGAGGGGTGCCGGGGACTGAGCCCTAGCCTCATGCTCGCCGTGCGCACGGCTGAGGCCTGCTCTACTGTCCCAGCCCTCTGGCCCCGCAGCCACTTCGGTTCTCTCTTTCTCCCCGTCACACTTTATTCAGCCGCCGCGATTGGCGAAACTACTCAGGGTTGGTCCCGGGCACTCAACATCCCAACACCAGCCCCAGCGCCGCCGTCACCTTCCCTCCACCCCTCACGCCTGCCCCCGCCTCCCCGAAGGAGGCCCACAACCATTTATTTGATGCTGCTCGTTCTCATTAAACGATGCAGCTAGCTCTTGGCCCGAGACTCTGCATTTGTGCCTCGCTGGTGTCGGAGAGCAGCTGCCCGGGGCTGCTAGGGTGTCTCGGCACACCTTGCCCTACCATTTGCATCCTGGGTAGGTATTTTTTTTTTGGGGGGGTGCGGTTTGGGGCATACCTGGAGGTGCTCAGGGCTCAGTCTTGGCTCTGTGCTCAAAGGTCACTCCCGATGGGGCCCAGGGGGCTCTAGGGGCTGTTGGGATCAACGCCGGTGGCACGTGTGCAAGGGAAAGGCGCTGCCCACTATGCTATCCATCGGGCCCCTCTTTGCCTCCTGGAATCCCACCCCGGGCACTCTCGGACCCGGCACTGCCCTTTGCCTGCCGGAAGCTGCTTGATAGGCCTGTGTGAGCCCAGCTGAGTCGGGAAGCTCCAAGTCGTCCGTCGCCGGGACCCCGAGCGGGAGGATGGGTCTCTGAAGCCACTCGCTTTGGGGACGGCTTGGGAGGGTTGGGGGTCTTTATTCCCGGGGGGGGCGGGCACACGAGCTCCCTGCGCAGGTACCAGCCTCTGTGCCCCCGGGGCAGGACAGGAAGTGCTGAGAAGTTGTGTAGCCTACATATGTCAGGGACCAAAAATTGCATGCAAGCAAAAAAAAAAAAAAAATCCCGGGTCTAAGGTTGTTATTTATAGCAAAAATTTAAACAGGGAAGCTCTGTCAGTTTTCTGAATTACTGACAGTTGCAAAAATGTTAATACAAATCTTTATAAGACTGGCCAGATGTTCGATATTAAACAAGCATCTGTTTGGTAGAAAAGACATTCCAGTGCCCCCACACACTTTCCCTCTCGCTCACTCGCTCGCTCGCCCTCTCCCCTCCTCACCCCCGTCCTGAACCCCCCGAGAGATCAGGGCGGGAGCCCAGGGTAATTGGCTCGGCGATCGTTTTATTTAGTTTCTGAATGCCGGTGTCCACGGTGTCAAAAATACACCCCCCCCAAAAAATAACCTTGGAAAAGGTTAATAATGGCCTTTCTGGTGTCATATTCTGCACTTTATGTGCTCTGGTAATTATTATCATTAGGGTTTTAAGAATGTCTAGTTATCTTTCTTAATCACATACTATAAAGAAGTGCTTCTGAACACATATCTATTATTTAATCAAAATTTCACAGTTATTGGCATTTCTGCTCCCTCAGGGCTGTGTTTATTTTCTGTTTGCAGGGGGAGCGTTGCCTCCAGAAGCGAGGGCCGCGGCGTCCACACCCGCTTTCATCACTGTCACCGCCGTGACACTCCGTGCTATTAATATCGGAGATGCCGGCACGTGCTCTCCCCTCCCCCCCATCGGGGTGTATTCTGGGGAAAGCTCTTTTCTGAACACGAGCAGGGGGAGACGCCTGCCCCCCCAGACGGGCCCCGCAGCCCGGGAGACGTTAGGTGGGGTCCAGACGCGGCCCCTGGCCTGGCCGCACGGGCGCGTGCTCTGCAGAGAACTGGCCCTCGAGACCGGGGACAGAGCCCGCTAGCGGCGTCCTTGGTCTGTTTCAGAGAGGGCAGCTGGGGGCCCCGAGAAGTCCCCTGCCCGGTGCTCCCCCGCCCCGCCCCCGCCGCTCTCCTGGGCAGGCTACGCAGGCTCCAGGGGCCTGGCAGGGGGGTCCCAGCCTTCGCTGACTCCCCAGCACGTGGAAGTAGCTGAGCTGGGACATTCCACAGTTTTTCATCATTTTATAAAAGAACCTGAGCCATCCCCCAGGTCATGCGTAAAACCGATTTCGTGCACTAACGATCCTCGTTGGGTCATATTCGGTTGAATAAAGTAGAGGGCAGAGAGCCTGGCAAGCTCCCCGTGCGTATTGGGTATGCCAAACGCAGCAACAACAAGTCTCTCAGTGAGAGACGATACTGGTGCCCGCTCGAACAAGTCGATGAGCAACGGGATGACAGTGACAGTGACAAAAATCGAGGTCAGACTGAATTCCACCCGTTCCCTTTCACTTTTATTTTATTTTTACTCATTTATTTATTTATTTATTTATTTAGCTTTTTTGGGTCACACCCGGCGATGCTCAGGGGTCACTCCTGGCTGTGCACTCAGGAATCACTCCTGGCGGTGCTCGGAGGACCATCTGGGATGCCGGGGATCGAACCCACGTCGGCTGCGTGCAAGGCAAACACCCTCCTTGCTGTGCTATCGCTCCGGCCCCTCACTTTTATTTTAATTAATTATTTTGTCTCTTGGGGAGGGGAGGCCTCCCAGGCCTGAGGAATGAGGTGGTGCCCCCACCCACCCCCCAGCCTCCCGTTCCTGCTACAGTCGCTCCAGGCTTCACCCAACCTCGCTCCCGGCGTTCGTCCCCCACGGACTGTGCAGAGACGCAGAGGCTGCTCTGGGCGTGGAATTTCACTTCCCAGCGGAGGGAGGAAGAAGCGGAATGCCAAGGGGTCTTCGTGTCCCTTCTTCCCACGCACGCATGCACGTCTTCTGTGCCGGTTCCCTGGGGGGTTGGTTCCCATTTCCGGGCCTCGTGCTTCAGCGAGGGAAATCCTCGCCCCATCTCTGTCTGTTCCTGCTTCTTCTCACGCCGGGGGCTGATCCTCCCTCCTGGCTCTTCTGGGGGTGGGGGTGGGGCTTGTATTACAGCAAACGTTTGGTTGGGGGGGCCAAGGCCCGGGGAGGGGCATGCCCACGCCCCCTGGGTGGGGTGGAAGCCGTCCGGGCTGCGTCCCGCCTGGCCGTGGTGGTGTGACACGTGTCGTGCCGCATGTCACGGACTGCCTAATCACATCACGCCCCGTCTGACGTGGGCTTCAATTACCGTCTGGGGAAGTCAAAATACAGCCCCGGACGGGGGGATTGTTAAAGTGATTGAAGCGGGGAAATGAATCTGAGCCGAAGGGCGTAAATCTCACCTGGGTTAGCGTTATTGTTATAATAAATAATCATAATCATCCCATCCATTCTCCACCTTCCCAAATCCTTCTTCCGCACGCTTTCGCGGGACGCGGCGAGGGAGAATAAATCTGGGGGCTCCGGTGCTCAGGGGGACATCATTCTCCGCCCCGCAGCTGGCCCCAAGTGTGGCCCTGCCTAGACCCTTGAAACACTTTCCCGGTGGGAAAGCCTCAGCTCCACACCCCTGCCCTGGCGCACCCGGCCCCTCTCCCCCACCCCTGAGTGCGTGTCCCTCCCTCTGCATCACAGCCCATCCTGTTTCCTGGGTGCTGACTGTGCTCCCCACATAGGAGCCCCCCATGGCCCCACCCCCTCTAGGTGCCAGGGCCCACCCACACCCTCCTGTAACACGCACTGCTTCCTCCCTAGCCCCCCCAGGACAGACCCCCCCAGCAGGGACAGACAGACAGGCGAGATTAGCAACTGGCCCCAAGGACAGAATTACTGGAATGTCACCAAGCCGGGCCTAGGTGGTGCGGGGTGACGGGGATGACTGGGTGGCCCATCTAGGTGACCAGACCCAGAGGAGTCATCGCAGCACCCGCCCTGTGTCCAGGGTCTTGAGCACAGGAAGGAGACGCTCATCCTCACAACCCACTATTTTTTTTTAACTTTTTTTTTTTTTGCTTTTTGGGTCACACCCGGAGATGCTCAGGGGTGACTCCTGGCTCTGCACTCAGGAATGACTCCTGGCAGTGCTCGGGGGACCACATGAGATGCCGAGGATGAACCCAGGCCAGCCGTGTGCAAGCAAACGCCCTACCCACTGTGCTATCGCTCCAGCCCCCCAGCCCACTTTGTTAAAAAAGTCTCAAAGGGGAAAGGTTTGGGCCTCTCTGGAATCTTCCTTGGGACGAGCCTGGCCCAGCCAGCACCCGGAAGCTTCCCTGCCTTCTTTACCTTCCCTTAAAATCTTCAATCTTAGAGGGAAATATACATTTTTTACAGACATATATGTATATGTATATATATATATATCACTGTCACCCCGTGTTCATAGATTTGCTCAAGCGGGCGCCAGTAATATCTTCATTCGTCCCAGCCCTGAGCTTTTAGCAGCCTCTCCTTACTCGTCTTTCCAAACGGTGCCGTATTGGAGGCTCTTTCAGGGTCAGGGGAATGAGACCCATTATTGTCACTGTATTTGGCATATCAAATATGCCACGGGGAGCTTGCCGGGCTCTCTGAGAGGGACAGAGAATGTATATAAGAGAATACAAGCAAATATGTTAGAACCAACACATGTGTGCTGCTTTAGGCACATCAGTGGGCTAGACTATAAGGGGTCTTGTGGCCGCACGCTTCCGGGAGCTTTGTTTTATATAGTCTCTGGATCTTGGCCGTTGGTGGGATTACATGGCGTCGGGGGCAGTTTCTGGGTATGACTTACAGGAGAATAAACATTACTATTACCCTTTCTCCCTCTAAACACAACTCAAGGTCTTAAAACTGTTCAAACATGATGGCTGCTTATACCTGTATTGCAAACCATAACACCCAAAGGGAGGGAGAAAGAGATACGCAGCAAGGCTCAACCTTTAACAACATGTCAGTGGTCTCTTACAGAAGGGCTTATGGCCCCTGGGTGGGAGACAACAATCTCCACACCCTTTCCTCTCAGGACACTTTTGTTGTAGCATTCTCAGTGATTTTTCATAATAAACAATAAAAAATATATTATTTCGGTTCTGCTTTGGGGCAGGGATTACGGTTCGGGATGGAAACACTGCAATATGGTGGTGGAAGGTGTTGTGGTGGTGGGGTTGGTGTCTGAATGTTTACTGTAATCAAATATTGGGAACTGTTTTATAAAATAAAAATTATATATATTGAAAAAAGTTTGTTCGGAATGTGGACTCCACCTGCCTCTCTCAGTCCCAACTGCGGGCTGCCCTGACAATAGCTCAGGGGTGACCCCCCCAGGCTTTCTCCCCTGAGACCCCCTGGGACCCTGAGCTGGGCCTTGCTCATGCCAGGAGTTGGACCGGGGTTCGGCGCCTGAAGGGTTAGGCCTGGGCACTAACCACTGCACTATCTCCCAGCTCTGATTTTTTTTAAAGTGCTCGGGCTTGAAGTCAGGGTCTCACGCCTCCCAGGCAGCTGCTCTCCCTGAACTACACCCCCAGCATCCTGGGGGCAGGAGGAGAGGAACTTGCAGGCTGTGCTCAGGATGCCCTGGGGCCACTTCCGGGGAGACTCAGCAACCAGGCCAGATGGTTCAGTGGTCAGTTCAGTGGCGGTGCTGGGGGACCATGTGCGCTGATAAGTCTAAGACCCTGACTGGACTTGGCCCAGGGCCGGGCGCTGCAGAGACAGACGGGGGTCCCAGAGGAAGGACGAGGGGCCACGAGGGGTCACTCCTGGCCTGTGAGGTGGGGAGAAGCCGCCTGGGAGAGAGGGCACTCACCTGGCCGCTGTCCTCCCTCCCTTGGGGGAGGGTGGGCATGGCCTTGGGCTAGGCTGAGCCGACTGACCACAAAGACCCCAGAAGCCTGCAGCGTGGAGCCGGGGCCTGGGAAGCAGGGGACCCCCGTCTCTGCGGGGCTCAGGGTGCGTGTCCCCAGTCTCAGCCAAACCCTGAGGCGCGGAAGCACCCCTGGGGACGGGGCGGAGCCCTACCCCGCGTGGAGCACCCAAGCGGGCAGCACCTGTCTGGTGGGTGCTGGCCCCGTGGGACTCGAGGGCTATGCGGAGCCTCTCGCACGGGGCCAGCCCTGGACATGCCAGAGAGGAAAGGGGGCGGCTAGGGCTGGAGCAGAGGGGGGCGGGCAGCCGGAAGGGGGTCCCACACTGAGCCAAGCGGCCCGTGCTGGACACGGGGACGGGGTGACCCGCCCCGCGCTCGGTTCCTTCCAGCAAGTGGCTCATCGGGACTCCGGCCGTGTCCGGGGGAGACCCTGATGTGATCCCTGAATTAAACAGAATACTTGGTGGGAGGGAAACAAAGGCCGCCATAGTTCTGCCATGGGGGTGGCCTGCAATCTGCCTGGGACGCCCCCCACCCTGGACACCAGTGTTATTCTCTCCGGGAACAACTCCCAGTGCCAGGGAGGGACGGGAGGAGAGGGGGAAGGATCAGGCCCCAGAGCTGCGTGTCGGGTTTTTATTCTGCAACATGGGCCAGTTGAGGGCCCAGCCAGGCAGAGCACGGGGTAGGGGGGTAGGGGGAAGGGCCTGGAGGGTAACGGAGCGCGGGACACGCCAACTCCGCACGGCCCGGCGAGCAGCCTGCTCCCATCCTCCTCTGCGTCCTCTCCCGTCTCTCCTCCTGCCACAGACGAGCAGAAACACGGACGATAGATTAGAAAAAGCCAAACAAAGGAGACGCCGAGTGGGGGGGGGGGGGCTGCGAGAGGCTGCTTCCGGCCCTCGAGGTGGGGAGGTTCCTTCCGCCCAAGTGTCCCCCTCGGACCCAGACTTCCGCTCATCCCCGGGTGGGGGGGTGGGGGCGACTTCCCTGCTTCCCAAACCTCCCTTCTCTCCCCGCCTGCACCCCACCCCTTCCTCCGCTGTGTAAATCCTTCCTCCCAACTCTCAACATTTTAAAAATTCTTAATGATGCCACCTGAAGTTGCCATGGCAACGGATTTCTAGGCTGAGGCGGTGCCTGTGATCGGCTGCCATTGAAATCGCAAATAATTTCCCTTTTCTTCCCAAATGAAGGAGGCTGTCTAAAGTGTTCCACGGTGGCTTCCCTGAGACCGCCGGCCCCCCCACCCCGTAAGACCCCCGTGCGCTGAAATACCCAAGTTATTGCCTCTCCCGCCCATCCTTTACGACTTCCTTCTCCACGGGCGTATAGACCGTCCCTCTGGAAAAATAACCTGCGCTCACTCTTTGTGATTTCTCTTTTGTCAGAGTGAGAAATGCTTCTGATGGAGTCTAATGACATTTGATGCGTTCCCCCCCCCCTCCGTTTTAATTGCTTTGGTTTCTCAAACACCAGCAGGCTTCTTTCTCCTTGAATCGGGATGACAGCTTTGTCAAGGGTGCCTCAGAGAAGAGGTTTGGCTGGGAGCACTGCCTAGGGATCACCCCCGGATGCTGTCCCTGCCTCCCCGAGGGCCCTCTGGGGCTCGTCCCAGCACTGCCTCTCTTCCTGGGATTACGTTGAACCAACTTAACCTCACGACCTTCAGTCAGTGCCATCTGGTCTTGGCCTGGGTACTGCCTCTGGGTTCTGGAAGGTTCTGTAGTGCCCCAAGAGGGTGGCCTTGCTCCTGCCTCAGTTTCCACAGAGGTGGGGCGGTAGAGGGGCCCTCAAACCCAAGTCCAGGTCCTTGGCTGTGAGGGTCCTCAGTCGGGTCAGGGGTACGAAGGGGCGAGGAATTGCAGTGAGGAACATGTCAGATGGAGACTGTGCCCCGTAGCCAGCTCGGCTGTGCCCGGCGGGGAGGGGACGGGTTGTCCTTCAGATCCCTGGGCTGTGACCGCTGAACCATCTCGACCTCCAAGGGGCCTGAGCCAGGGTGCAGCCGAGGAAGGAGCAGAAGTGCCTGGGGAGGGGTCAGAGTTCAGGCGCCTGCAGGGTGGGGGGACGCAGGAGGGTTGGACCCATCATAAGGCTGCAGGGACACAGGAAGTCATGTCAGGCTCATCAGTTACACCCGTGACCCTTGACCTGAAGCTCCCCAACGCATCGGCTAATCCTGAGCTTTGGGGATTCGAGTCTTTCCTTCCCGTGGTGATTCGCCATCGTCTATTCAGTCAGGACCGGCACCTTCTGTCCCGCTCCTCTCAGCAGGTGCTGGCGGGGCCCAGACTCAGCCCTCCTGGCCCCCCACCCGTGGACTAGATCCCCCCGTGCTGCCTCTGCGCCGGCAGCTCCCTTTAGAGCCCCTCCTCGGAGGAACAATCTCACGGGGTCCCCCCAGCTCCTCCCCTGTCCTGCGCCTCTCATCACCCACTCAGGGAAGAAGCCCAGAGGCAGCCTTAGATGCCACCTGACAGCCTGACGCCTGGCCTTCCCGTCGGCCTGGGACTCTTCCTGCCTCCCATCCCGCCCTTCCTGGCTACAGAGAAGTCTCTCTCTCCTCTCTCTCTCTCTCTCTCTCTCTCTCTCTCTCTCTCTCTCTCTCTCTCTCTCTCTCTCTCACACACACACACACACACACACACACACACACACATACACTGCCTCCCAGGCACACACTATCTCTCTCAGTCTCCCTCCCACACACTGCCTCTCTTTTACAACTCTGTCTCTCTCACTCTATTTCTCTCTCACACACAAAACCTCTCTTCTTTCTCTCTCTCACACACACTCTGCCTCTCTCTCATACTCTATTTCTCTCTTACTCTCTCACACACACTATCTTCTCTCTCACTCTCTCTCACACACACACACTGCCTCTCTCACTCTCTCTCTCTCACACACACACGGCCTCTCTGTCTCTATTTCTCGCTCACACACACACACTCTGCCTCTCCACACACACTCTGCCTCTTTCATTCTACTTCACACACTCTGCCTCTCTTCTTTTTCTCTCACACACTGTCTCTCTCACACACACTCTCTCTGCCTCTCTCATACACTATCTCTCTCTCTCTCTCACACACACACTCTGTCTCTCTCTTTCTCTCACACACACTCTCTCAGCCTGTCTCCCCTCTCAAACACACAGCCACAGCTGGGACAAGCCATCCTTGTCTCGTGGGTGCCAGCCTGGCTTCCGTCTGTGTCCTCCTGGGCTGGCAGAGCCTCGGGGTCATCATGGGAGGGTCGCATCTGGCCCTGCAGGACTGAGGAGCTGAGCGGGGGGGGGGGGGGTGTCTCTGCGATCCTGAGTCTGTTCCCTGCCATCACCAGAGAGGGCCAGCCGCCATCTCTCTCTTCCGCAGCCCTGACTCGGGGCCCCGAGCATCCCGCCCTGCCGGCTCAGGCGCTGGGCCCTGTGGGCCGAGGGGCAGCGAGAACCCGCCCTGCCCACAGTTGTGTTCTGTGAGGAGTGACTGCTGGGAGCACTGGAGAAAGGGGAGCCCGCAGGCTCCAGGGCTGCTCCTGGCGCGTGGCCCCCCCCACATCCCCACTTCTCCAGCCGTGCTTGTGCCCCTGTGAAGAGGGGTGAGCGCACCCCTAAGCCTGTGTGGCTCCTGCACCCCCTGGGAACCATTCTCGCTCCTGAGGCTCGACTCCACAGTGTCCCCCCTTCCCTCAGAGCCCTCCTCACACAGTCCTCGTGAGGGTGTGTGAGCGACTCGGGGAGTGACCCCACATGGAGAGGGCACATGGGGTGCACAGAGGAAGGGCTGGGGAGGGTCTGTCCGGGAGAGGTGTCTTGGAGAGGGGAACAAAGAACTTACAGAGAAAAATGGTGTGAGAAGGCGCTTTGTGTGACGTATATGTCTGTGGAATTGTGTGGCTGTGTGTAACGGTGCATGCGAAGGTGTTTGTGTGGTGGTGAGTGTGTGGTGTTTCTGTGTATGTGTATTTGTCTGTGATGTGTCAGGTGATGTGTGCAGACATGTGTGGGTGAGGACAGGGTTGCTGTGTGTGTGAGCATGTGTGGTATCTGGGTCTGTGTGGTGTGTGTGTGACAGTGGATGAGGGGTCTGTGTGTGTACTGGTGTGTGAATGTATGTTTGTGGGGTGTGTGTGTCTGTGCCACGGGGTGTGGCTATGTCTGATGGTGTGTGTGTGTGTGTGTGTGTGTGTGTGTGTGTGTGTGTGTGTGTGTGGTGGAATGTGTCTGTTTGACGATGGCAGAGACACGTGGTGATGAACGATGAAGCGGCCGTGAAGACCAACTGTTCTCTGAAGGCCCGGGAGCCCTTGTCAGGGTGACGGTCTGTGGTGGAGGCCAGACCCCTCCGGCAGTAGAGCGGGGGTGAGGCGGGGAGTCGGGATTGTCAAGAATTCCCTGGAATGCCCCACTGGGAGACAAAACCAGCCAGGCCAGGTGTTCCCCTGTGTCTGTTGATGTGCTGTGGTGGGGGAAGGGTGTTTGGTTGCGTAAAATTGTGCCGTGGGAAGCCATGGCACCGGGCACGGGGGTCACTGGAGCCTGGTTGCCCCCAAACAGAATGCAAGAAGTTCCTTCCCCTCGGCACCATGTGCAGGGGAAGTTTCTAGAATGTCTCTCGCATGCTCTGTGTGTTTCTGGAATGTACTGTAGAAGTTTCTAGAATGTCTCTCCTGTGATCTGTGACAAGCTCGCTTGAGTGTATTCCCAGTTCCGCTTTCAGAGCTATGACTGGGCGAGCCTCGGCAGAAATGTCAGGGGGCACCTGGAGGAACCCCCAAAGGCCTGACGGAGCCCGCTGCCCAGGGAAGGATTATCCGGGTCGTGTTTCATCCCACAAACAGATCCATCTGTGTCCTGGATTCCAGGCTTAGAGCCGAGAGTAACACGTGCTGGGAGCGATCCGCCCACCCGTTCTGTGTAGACCTGTTCTGGGAGCCTGCGGCTGGTGACACTTCCAGGCCTCAGTTTCCCTCTGTGCTGGGCTGCTCCCTGAGAGTCAGTCAGGAGCAGATGGGCCCTTGCTTCACGGCCCTCTGGACCCTCTTGCTCTTGCTCTCAGGCCTTTTCAGATCTCCAAAGTGCAGACGGTTTATCTGGGGTCATGTGAGGGAGGGACCGGAAGGGGCCAGTCTATTTTTAAAAAATTTTATTTTTATAAAATTGTTCACAATAATTCATTACATTTAATATTTAAACACCAATCCTACCACCATCACACCTTCCCACCACCACAAGAGGAAAGTGTATGAAGATTGTTGTATTTCATCCTGGGGCCATGAAGCCTTTGTATAAGAGATTATAAACATGTATGTTAAACCCAAACAAATGTGTGCTACTCTTGGTACATCAGCAGGGTAGAGTACGAGAGGTCATGTGTCTGCAAAATTTAGAATACAGAATTCATAGAGCAGATCCACTCATGGGTGAGGCCTGCGTCGCTCTCTCAGGAGCTTTATTTCAGAGTCTGTGGGTCTTGGCCGTTGACGAGATTACATGGCGCTGGGGCAGTTTGTGGGTGTGACTGCCAAGCTACTGGAAAACTGGGGAGCTGGGGGAAGGAGGCCTGGAGATCTCAGTCCCGCATACCTGGGTTCTTCTGCAGGTTCCCTCGTGGGTGAGGCTCCTTCGAGAGGGGCCAGTCTTGAGCGGAAGCCGCACATGTGTCTCCACCTGGAGAGTTTCTCTCCACAGCTTCACACCCAAGGGCCCCAACCATGCCCCTCCCTAAACACCCAGGTGGGCTCCCCAAAGCACAGGGCACAGCCGCTGAGGTGAGTCAGGGGTCCCCTGGAATTGTTCCGGCACCCTCAGTCAGGAGAAAGCACCGGAAAGAATTGATATACTTTACTGTTCGCAGAAAACGCTTTTGAGTTTCTGGTGGGGAAAAAGGTGACTGAAGCTGCAGCCGGCAGCCTGGCCCTGACTGAGCTGAGAGTTTTCTCAGGAACATAGAGTCCTTTGGAGGCGGGGCACCGGGCCTGCCTCGCTGGCCTCCTTGGGCCTGGGAAGGCGCGTGTGCACGGACACCTCGAGGGCGGATGGACGGCCGCTCTCAGCCCCGTCAGCAGGAGGAGGCTGGTGCCACATCTGCAGGCTGAGGAGTGGGGGGAGAGGTTCGGCAGGGGGAGAGTGTGCCGGATTCCTTGTCGGGAGAGAAGACTGACGTCCAGAGGGTGTGGGTCAGCAGGGGGCACCTGGGGAGCCCCGAGGGTGGCGCGAGCTGACTCCCTGGCAGACGCCACCAGAGACGGGCGCATTTCCACACCTCTTCCCCCCACCCTTGCAGGGGTGAGCTTGCCGTGCCCACGGGGGCAGCTCTGCCTCCCGAGTGTCAGCTGCAGCGGGGGCACCCCCGGGAGGGCTGGTCACGGATGAGGCACCGGAGAGAACTGACATGCTTCATCCTGAAGCACGCGGCCACAGGCTCCGAAGGCTGAGGTGGGCCTGGCCACCCCACTCCTGCCCGGGCACTCGGGGCCACAGAAGGACCCAGAGTCCGGGCTGAAGTCAGGGGTGGGAAAGCTGTCCAGGCCAGAATAGCCTGTCTTCCTTCCTTCCTTCCTTCCTTCCTTCCTTCCTTCCTTCCTTCCTTCCTTCCTTCCTTCCTTCCTTCCTTCCTTCCTTCCTTCCTTCCTTCCTTCCTTCCCTCCCTCCCTCCCTCCCTCCCTCCCTCCCTCCCTCCCTCCCTCCCTCCCTTCCTTCCTTCCTTCCTTCCTTCCTTCCTTCCTTCCTTCCTTCCTTCCTTCCTTCCTTCCCTCCCTCCCTCCCTCCCTCCTTCCCTCCCTTCCTTCCTTCCTTCCTCCTTCCCTCCCTCCCTCCCTCCCTCCCTCCCTCCCTCCCTCTTTCCTTCCTTCCTTCCTTCCTTCCTTCCTTCCTTCCTTCCTTCCTTCCTTCCTTCCTTCCTTCCTTCCCTCCCTCCCTCCCTCCCTCCCTCCTTCCTTCCTTCCTTCCTTCCTTCCTTCCTTCCTTCCTTCCTTCCTTCCTTCCTTCCTTCCCTCCTTCCCTCCTTCCCTCCCTCCTTCCCTCCCTCCCTCCCTCACTCACTCACTCACTCACTCACGCCCTCCTTCTTTCCTTCCTTCCTTCCTTCCCTCCTTCCCTCCTTCCCTCCTTCCCTCCCTCCTTCCCTCCCTCCCTCACTCACTCACTCACTCCCTCCTTCTTTCCTTCCTTCCTTCCTTCCTTCCTTCCTTCCTTCCTTCCTTCCTTCCTTCCTTCCTTCCTTCCTTCCTTCCTTCCTTCCTTCCTACATCCTTGGGTCTCACTGAGCAGTGCTCAAGGCTTACTTCTGGCTCTTACTCAGGAATCACTCCTGGTGGGCTCAGGGGACCATATGCCCCTGTTCTTCATTCTTTACAGATGAGATTGTACGATGAAGAGTCTCAGGAAGAAGTTTGCAGAACAGGAATTGAAAGCTAGGACCGCCTGACTCCCAAACCCAAACACTTGCAACCCTCAGGAAAAGGGGGGCTCAGTCCCCTCCCCACCTCCTTCCTAGGCTCGACGGGGGTGCTCTTCCAAGATGAGGCGGGGTTTGGGTACCTCAAAGCGCCACAGTGCATGAGAGAAAGCCGCTCAGTTCCTACGGCTGTGAAGCCGTGAGTGGTTTGGGGACCCCGTGACTCAGAGAGGCCCACCCACTCCGGAAATTGCGGCGTGAAAACCCGGATTTGTGACCCCGGCTTCCTGACCTGTTCCCAGGGAACACGCTCTCCGTCCAACAGGCACTTGCAGTCTTAACGTGGGAGCATTTTCTGGCTTGAAATGAGCAGTCTTGTCCCCACTCCATGTGACCCTGGGAAGGGGAACCTCAGCGCCTCTGTCTCCGCACTCAGTGACAGAGAAAGCGACTCCAGTCACATGGTGTTGGGTTGGGGGCTCCCACCTAGGCCCCCCTGCCATGCCCCTCCCAACCGTATCCCCTGGACCAGACAACTGGACCAACAACCAACAACTACACTTCCTGCAGGGAACTGGAGAGCGGGTCTTCTGGTCTACCTGCCTGGCCCTGGCGTGGACAAGCTCCTCGAATGGGCTCCCCGCAGTCCCACCCCGGCAGGTCACGCTGCCTCGCTGAGTTTGTTTCTGTCTCCAGAAGATGGGGAGAGCAACTGCGCCTCCTCCATCATCCTGTCCTGAAGGCTGACTGTGCTCCCCATAGCAGTAGGGGTGCGCGGGAAGGGTCTGCTCCGTCGTTACTCCTCTTAAATTGTTCTCACACCTGGGTTCAGCCGATGGTGTGGAGACCCCAGAATCCCCCTCTCCAGCCCCCCCCCACTCCCACTCTCATTCCCTCTCCCGCCACCCCCACCCCTCCGCCCTTGCAGCTGAGACCCAGGGCTCCTGCTTCCCTCTGATCAGACGCACAGACAGAAACAAATAGAGGAAGGGGCGCCGTGAGCGTCCATTAACCCCAGCCTCGCAGGGGCCCGTGTCCAAGGCCGGCAGATGTCTCCTCGCTCTCCCTGTGCCCTGAGCAGTGTTGTCATTATCATTCAAAGTGCGCAGAAAAAGCAACTTTATAGAATCCGTTTCCCCATTGAATGGAAACACACGTCTGTGGCTTTCAACAGAAATGCTTTCAGTGGGATTTTTTTTTTTTTTGCTTCCATCAAATTTCTCCTTCTTTAAATAAAAGACACCCCCCCTTTCCCCCTTCCCTGGGCAGTGTTATTCAGCAGGCGATATTATGCGGGGGGTTTTCTACAGGGGGAGCCTTCAGTGACCCTCATCTTAAGCATTCAATAACAGCCCATCCGGCACTCTCAAAAATAAGCATGTGCTTGTAAGGAATTTAACCCGCGAGGCCACTCTGGAGGGGAGAGGCTGTCCTTAATGGACTCTCAGTGCCGAGCCGAAAAGGAGTCCATTGCAGCTGGGAACTGGCAGCCACTCGTCAGGAGACCGGGGCCATTGTTCCCAGCTGGGCCAGGTGGGCACCGAGGGGGCGGTGACTCACCAGGGACCAGGACAGAGAGATGTTCCCTGATCCCCTGGGGAGCGTCATCTTCCCCTCTGTGTGGGGGGTCCAAGAACAGACTTGATTAGACTCTGGACCACCCTCTGTGCACCCACAAAGAGGAAGGAGGTATGGAAAAGAACCAGGGAAGGAGGGACGGGGTTGGTCCCGGGGGTGAGGGGTGGGGTGGGAGGCAGCGTGATGACTTCCTGCCTGTGTTTTGCCACTTCCTGGCTGGGGAGAAAATGGGAAAGCCATTTCCGCCCCAGGCCCCTGGAGATGCCAAACTCAGCTGGCCCCCGTGGCCTGGCCCAGAGCCAGACTCTCCCAGGGGTCGGGGGGTGGCAGTTACCAGGGGGTTCACCCCCTGAGAAGTGTCACGGTGTGAGTCCAAAAGAGATGACACTCACAGCACTGAAGAGTTCAGGGTGGGGGGCACCCTGCTGGGGAAACTCAAACGTGGGGTGGGCGTTGGTCCAAGGTCAGTTCCCACAGTCCGTGCCCCGCTGTCATCTGGGGGCCCCAGGACACTAGGGAAGAGTCACACGTGTGCGCTGTGAGCAAGTGACCCAGCCTGGCAGGGCAGCAGGAGACAGACCCAGAGCTGGTCTCAGTGGCACCGTCTGTCCTGCCTGAAACTTCTCCCCAAGCTGCTGACACTGACTCAGAAACGGAACCAGCAGCCGACGCTCCACTGTGTTGCTTCCCGGGATGAAGTTGCCCCTTTCCTGGCACTGCGTCCTCGCTGGAGGGCTCTGTATGGCCCTGAGGAATTCCCCGGTGGATTTTTCTTTCTTTGCCTTTTGGGTCACACCCGGCGATGCTCAGGGGTTACTCCTGGCTCTGCACTCAGGAATCACTCCTGGCGGTGCTCGGGGGGACCCTATGGGATGCTGGGAATCGAACCCGGGCTGGCAAGGCAAACGCCCTCCCCGCTGTGCTATCGCTCCAGCCCCCCTCGTGGATTTTGAGTGTGGGGAGGTGAGAAGTGGTGGGGAGGAGGGCAAAAACCGGGGCCCGTGACTGCTTCTTGTTGGAACGCAAACTCCGTGGCCGCAGCAGTTCACCAGAGAGGCAGGACAGGACCCAGCAATTCAACTCGACGCACACCCACGGGAAGGAAAATTGTGCAAGTGAAATGGGGCCACACACGTGCTTTGCAGCACTGCCATCTCCCACGAGGGAAACTGAGCCAGGATCCGACACCTGGTCAACGAGATGCAGTCGGGCCACCAGAAAAAGAAGCAAGTGTGATAGTGCGGCCACGTGGCTGGGTCTCCGACAGTGAGTGACCTGGAAGGAGCTAGTCGTGGGGACCACGTGTCGCCTAACTCCTTCTAGGCACCATGAGCAGAGAGAGAGAGTTCATAGAAGTGGGCACTGGTGGAGGGATGGGTAAATGGTCCCTGTATGAGTAAAACGCAAACACAAACGTTCATAAGTTTGTAACTGCACATCACAGTGATTCTCTAATAAAAAATTAAAAAAGAAAGAAATGGGGATAAAAGGTTTGTGTTTGGGGCTGGGAAGTGGGAAATATTTCTTTCTGGGGTGACAACAATGGTCAAAAGTAACTGTGGGGAATGGGAAAGGATATTTACACAATACCCATCAGATAAGGGGTTGATATCAATGGTATATAAAGCACTGGTTGAACTCTACAAGAAGAAAACATCCAACCCCATCAAAAAATGGGGCGAAGAAATGAACAGAAACTTTACCAAGGAAGAAATACGAATGGCCAAAAGGCACATGAAAAAGTGCTCTGCATCACTAATCATCAGAGAGATGCAGATCAAAACAACTTTGAGATACCACCTCACACCACAGAGACTAGCACACATCCAAAAGAACAAAAGCAACCGCTGTTGGAGAGGATGTGGGGAGAAAGGGACCCTTCTTCACTGCTGGTGGGAATGCCGACTGGTTCAGCCCTTCTGGAAAACAATTTGGACGACTCTCAAAAAATTAGATATTGAATTCCCATTTGACCCAGCAATACCACTGCTGGGAATATATCCCAGAGAGGCAAAAAAGTACAATCGAAACAACATCTGCACATGTATGTTCATCGCAGCACTGTTTACAATAGCCAGAATCTGGAAAAAACCCGAATGCCCCAGAACGGATGACTGGTTGAGGAAACTTTGGTACATCTATACAATGGAATACTATGCAGCTGTTAGAAAAAAGGAGGTCAAGAATTTTGTAGTCAAGTGGATGGGCATGAAAAGTTTCATGCTGAGTGAAATGAGTCAGAAAGAGAGAGACAGACATAGAAAGATTGCACTCATCTATGGTATATAGAATAACAGAGTGGGAGACTAACACCCAAGAACTGTAGAAATAAGTACCAGGAGGTTGACTCCATGGCTTCGAGGCTGGCCTCACGTTCCGGGGAAAGGTCAACTCAGAGAAGCGATCACCAACTACATTGTAGTCGAAGGCCATGTGGGGGAAGGGAGTTGCGGGCTGAATGAGGGCTAGAGACTGAGCACAGCGGCCACTCAACACCTTTATTGCAAACCACAACAGCTAATTAGAGAGAGAAAACAGAAGGGAATGCCTTGCCACAGTGGCAGGGTGGGGTGGGGGGGAGATGGGATTGGGGAGGGTGGGAGGGACACTGGTTTTACGGGTGGTGGAGAATGGGCACTGGTGAAGGGATGGGTTCCCAAACTTTGTATGAGGGAAGTATAAGCACAAAAGTGTATAAATCTGTAACTGTACCCTCACGGTGATTCTCTAATTAAAAATAAATAAATTTAAAAAAAAAATAAATCATAAAAAAAAAAAAAGTAACTGTGGGGGCCCCTGGGTGGAATGCAACAATCTCCAGCCTCGTTCCTCTAAGGATACCTTTTTGGTAGCATTTTCAGCATTTTTTCCATAACAGACAGTATAAAATACATGACTTCAGTTCTGCTTTGGGGCAGGGATTGGGGTTTGAGATGGAAACACCGAAATACAGTGGTGGGAACGTGTCAAGGTGGTGGGTGGGGTTGGTGTTTGAATATTAATTGTAATCAAATATTGTGAACTACTTTATAAAATAAAAGAATTAAAAAAAAAAGTAACTGTGGGGACCAGAGAGATCCTCCAATTGGTAGGGCATTTGCCTGGCATCAGGCCAGCCCGAATTCGATCCCCAGCATCCCATGTGATCATCTGAGCACCACCAGGAGTCAGTTCTGAGTGCAGAGCCTGGAGCATAGCGGGGGGTGACAAAAAAAAATACCAACCCCCCAAACAAACAAAAAGGTTGCATCTGTGACTCTCCTCAAAATGATTGAACTGCATCGTTTAAAAGTAGATCGTGTGCGGCTGGAGCCATAGCACTGCGGGTAGGGCATTTGCCTTGCACGCGGCCGACCCAGGTTCGAATCCCAGCATCCCATATGGTCCCCTGAGCACCGCCAGGAGTGATTCCTGAGTGCAGAGCCAGGAGTAAGCCCTGAGCATCGCCAGGTGTGACCCAAAAAGCAAAAAATAAAATAAATAAAACAATAAAAGTAGATCGTGTATGGCTGTGCAGGGGGCAACCTGCAGAGCGGGGTGCGGGGGGGAGGGGCTCACATGCTAACGAGCCCTGGAAGGCTCCAAAGGCGGCCGTGCAGGCCTGGAGCCAGAGGAGGGGGCATTTGCTTGCCTTGCACAGGGCCGGCCCAGGTCTGATCCCCGCACATGGTCCCCTGAGCACCACCAGAGTTGATCCCTGAGCACAGAGCCAGGAGTAAGTCCTGGGCGCTGTCAGTGCTCCCCCCCCCCCCACCCAAATAAAATAAAATAACGAGGCTGTGCACTGGACACCCCGAAGCGCTGAAACAAGGAGTCTGTGCGAGCCGGCGGCGGGTACGCCCTCGAGGGGCCGTCAGACGAGGGCAGGGGCGGGCGTCTTGTGTGTGTACTGCACACACTGACGTCGCGGGGGCTGATACCGCATCAGACTTCAGTTTCCTGTCCACACCACCAGGCCCCGTGTTGGGGTCTGCAAGGACCTCAGCTTTCAAAACCCTGAACCCAGCATTCAAACCCCGCCAGGAGAGCAGAAAGTGACGTTCACTGACGTGGGGTCCCGACCAGCTCCTCGTGACCCTCACAGACGTCAGAGCCCCCCGCCCTGTCTCTGTCCCTCCTGCGTGCTAAGGCTGCCAGCGAGGTCCGAGCTTGCTGGTCAAGTTCTCGGCCCACAGGTCAAGCTTCCTAAAGTGGCAGCGCTGGGACAAGCACCCAAGGGTCAGAACGTGGCTGTCACTCTCCCCTCCCTCCAGCAGGAAGCCAGGTTCTCTCTGAGCGACAGTCACTGCTCGCAAAACAGGGGTGACCGTCCACACAGTGACCTTGAGTCTCACTGCAGAACCCAGGGGTGGGCCTGCCTGGCCCCCCACCTGGCTATCTCAGCAGGAGTCAAACTCCTCGGTGAGGATGTGGGGTGCAGGGTGTGGGTGTGGGGTGTGGAGTGTTGGGTGCAGGGTGTGGGTGTGGGTGTGGGGTGTGGGCTGGGTATTAGGTTTGTGGCAACCAAGCAAAGTTAGGGATCCCACACCCCCAGCTCTCCCGAAAGACCCACACTTCAATTATGCCCTACCTGATACTACTTACTCCCTACTCTGGCGGGGGAGTCCCCAAGTTCCCAGCTGTCCCACAGGGAGCTCCCCGATGATATGATCGCATCCTTTTGTTTTGCCTGTGAGTTTGAAGGACCCGCCTCCAGCATCTCAGCCACTCCGGGGCAAGATTGAGGTGGGGGCACTCCTCCTCTGGGAGCCCCCCTACCTGTTATTATTGAAGAACAAACACTATCCTAAGGCGGGGTGGGGAGAGGGGGAACGGGGTGGGGATGGTGGGAGAGATGCTGGGACCATCGGTGGTGGAGAATGGGCACTGGTTGGAGGGATGGATGAATGAATCACTGTCATCCCGTTGCTCATCGATTTGTTCGAGCGGGCACCGGTAACGTCTCTCAGTCTGAGACTTATTGTTACTGTTTTTGGCATATCCAATACACCACGGGTAGCTTGCCAGGCTCTGCCGTGTGGCGCGATACTCTCGGATACTTGACCGTTATATGACTGAAATGCAAGCACGGAGGTTTGTAAGTCTGTAACTGTACCTCACGATGATTCACTAATTAAAAAAAAAAAAGAAGATATTTAGAGGAGTGGGCAGGTTTTGCCTAAGTGGTCCTCCTGGGCGGGGCCTCATCTGGGCGGGGCCTCATCTGGGCGGGGCCTCCGCTGGGCGGAGAGGAGGGGAGGGGCTGACAGGAGGGTCGGGTGCCCATGAGCCCAGGCCCAGGCCACTGTCCATCTCCCGGCGGAAGTGCTCTCTGCAAGGCAGTAAAGCAGACCTGGGTCCCGGCCACCATCACCATCCCAGAGCCACTTAGGACCTTTTTGCCCACGCGTGTCCCACGTGGGCCTGCGTCCCATCGCTTCTCCCCGGGACGGAGAGTGAAGAGAGGCCCACAGCCCGTCTGGGGCTGGCTTTGGATTCTTCATTAACAGGTCTTAAATACTTTTTTGTTTTGTTTTGTTTTGGGGCCACACCAAGCGCTGACTCCTGGCTCTGTGCTCAGGGCCCACTCCCGGTGGGGCTCAGGGGACCATATGGGGTGCAGGGGATGGACCCCAGACTCAGGTTAGCCTCCGGCAAGGCAAATGCCCTACCCACTGTACTACCGTGCCAGGCCCCCTAAGTACACTGCCGAAGGGGAAGGGCGGAGAGGAGATTTGCGGGTGAGAGAAGTGGATTTCACTCTGCTTCGCGTCAGGGTTCGGGAGTCAGGAAGGGGCAAGTGTGGTGCTCCCCAGCACTCCTCCCGCAGGACGGCCGTGTGGCCAGACGCGCGGCCGGGAGTGGTTTGATCAGAGGGTCCGTGTGCTCGGCCAGTTTCTGGTGAAGAGCACACGGTCATCTCCAACGGAGACGAGACGGCTTGGAGGCAGCTGCAGCCCCTGACCACTCAGCGTTGAGTCCCGGCTACCGGGCGGGCCTCAGTTTCCCTGCCCGTGAAACGCCGCGGCGCGGAGGAGCTGATCTGCCGGGTTCTCCGTGGCCCTGTCTCTCCAGCTCCCCGTGGAACAGGCATCCAAACAGTCGTTAGCGTGAGTGCTGACATAAATACCCCTTCCCCGTGGCTCCGAAATCGCGGGGTCAGATTTATGCTTACCTGCCCCACGGAGATTGCGCCTGCCTGCCGGGCTGCCGCCTTTGTGCGCGGTCTTGAAGGATAATAAGTTCCTTTCTTATCTACCAGTGCATTAGGGATAAGATGACTATAATTTCTTGTCTGCAAAGGACGCAGCTTCAAAAGGAGAATTCCTGCTCGCCGAGGCACGCGGACAGCGGCAACAACAAAAATGGAGGGGAAATTAGGGGAGGGGGGAGGAAGAAAGGCTCGGCATAGCTATTTTGGATATTTTCCATCGTTCGGATTGTTTGGGAAATAGGAAAAGCACATTGTCTGCCTCAAAAACCCTTCAGGAAATTATTAAAAACTCTGAATTCCTATGTAATCACCGAATCTCCCGAGGTGCACAATCACACACATTGTGAGCGGGAATAAATTTATTACTAGGAACTCATTTGAAATGAGCAGAAAGTTGGACGCTCTTTGTTGTAGCGCTAAATGAGATTTTGAAAGAGAAGTCATTTAAATAGACACATCTACATTACTCTCCAAGGGGGAACCTATGAGGAGATTGTTGGGACCTTTCCTTTCCTTTTCATTTGTTTAGAAAAGAAAAACAACAAGATGACAATACTATTCAAGAAATGGTTAAAAAAAAAAACCAACATAGTCTGAACAGCCAAATAATAATGATTCTCATTTTTCTAGGTTTTGTTCTACCCTTGTCACTGAGCATCTATCTATACTTCACCATGAATTCGATCACAACATAGGAACTAATTTATGTCTTAATCTTTTCTTCTCGATTGTATAGCACCGGAGGCCTCTCCTGGGAACACAAACTCTGGCTGTCATTGTTCAAAGCTGTGTACTATTCCGGCCAGTGGAACAGTGCCAAGAGAAGGTGTTGGTTCCCGGGGGAGTCCTGTTTTTGTGATGCTGACCAGCTGCTGACCAGCTGCTGACCAGATGCAGGGAATCCCATCTCCCTCCTACCCCTTGGACAAATCTCAGGAAGGGATTCCTGA